>NC_056744.1:306279504-306634504 GCF_019279795.1 Protopterus annectens
TAAAAATATATACATATATATATATATATATATATACACACACATATATATATATATATATATATATATATATACACACACACACACACACACACACATATATATATATATATATATATATATATATATATATATATATATATATACACATATGGATCTACTTTGAAAGGCCAAAGTTCCAAAACGTCAAAATCTATTCTGCTGAGACCAGAATATTTAAGTTTTGGAATTTTGAAACTTTTAATAAAATCAACAAAAAAATTAAAAACATTTAAAATGTTTGCATCCCAACACCCCCTGCCAGTCAAATATTTCAACTCCGAGATCACACTACGGTGAGGAAAATGGTAACTTTCCCATTCAGCACCGTGCAGCTCTCCATTAAGAATGTTCAAAGTTCCAAAACTTCTATATTCTGGTCTCGGCAGGCTGAATTTCGAAGTTTTGAAATTTCGACCTTTCATAGTAGACCCATGCAGATATATATGTACATGTAATCCTTTCTCTCACAAAAAGCAAGAATCACTCTTGCACAAACCCACCTCTTCTCAAGTCTATTATACGCAGCACCAATCTTTACCCAAATCAGACAGGGAACCTTGACAAACTAGAATCATGCTACAATAAAATAGCAAAGTTTGCTACTAACTCAACATATAGAACCCATCACTGTACTGCACTAAAGAACTAAAATGGCTTGAGCTACCACAGTTACTTAACTACCATCAGCTGAGCACAGCCTATAACTTTCTCAAACATCCTGATAAAACCCATGTATTTTCCAACCTACTGCAAATCGACATCTAAGATCTAGTGACAAATCTCCCCTTTCCATCAGCAAGGCTAGCAATGCAGAGAAAGCGCTCTACTCCCACATAATTGCCAGAAAATGGAACTCTCTTCCCCTCTCCGTGTCCACTGCCCCCTCCACATCCATATTCAAAAACTCCTTCCAATCACATCTTCTTAGTACCTGTTTATTCCCTTGTATCACATAACCCTACCTGCACTGCCACTAACTCCCCAAACTGCCACCTGTTCACATGCTGGATCTCTGACTCCCCTGTAAGTGTGGTCATCTGTAAGACTACTTTTAACTCCTATATCCTCCTTTACCTGGAGTGTTTTATTAACTTCCTGTTATATTACTATGCTCAACATACATGACGTAACCTACTTTGTTTATTATGCAATATGCACTGAATTTTGTATAACTTGATGCCGGAGCTTTTCTCTTCGGGCCTCCGCTGAAAATGGACCTGGTCCAGTTGGAATTTCCCAATTAACAAATGTAAAATAAAATAAATAAATATATATACATATATATATATATATATATATATATATATATATATATATATATATATATATATAGATAGATAGATTCACTTCAGAAAACTGAAAGCCCAAACTCTTGAATTTCAAAAGACTGAAACCAAAATCGTGAACGTTCAAAGGACTAAAACTCAAAATACTGAATCTCAAAATTCTGAAAACATACAGGATAACCAAACTTACTATATTCCAGCAGAAGTAGATACATAAACAAATACAAGACAAACCATATTACTTTTCTTCATATATAAGAAGGGGCAAGCCCCCATGCACCCCCCACACCCCCTGCTACTTAAATATATCAACTCTGAGATCTCACTTCACAACACTAAAAAGAAGTTGTGTACCTACCATAACGTTCCATGTTAGTTGTCTTCATCTCGCCTTCCTTCTTGTTGTTTGGGTTCGGAGTCAATCCACACTAGACATAAGTAACCAGTTACCTAAAAACTGATTGTCCAATACACCTAAACAAGGAAAGAGTCATAAATTACCTGACATGTGAAGTAATAAAAGATACTCAGCCAGTGAAAAACAAAAAGGAACTTCTCTCAATCCTCTAGGAAGGGGGAAGGAGGGAGGGACGCAAGAAGGAAGGTGAGATAAAGAAAACTAACATGGAACATTATGGTAGGTACATAACTTCTTTATGTTAAGTTGTCCATCTCACCTTCATTCTTGCTGTTTGGGACAGCATCCCTAGCACCTAAAAACCCAGGTGGCTCATTGGAATAGACTCTTCAGAACAGTAGAATCAAAGGAAGCTCTGCTCCAGGACACCATATCCACCTTGTAATGAAAGATAAAAGTGTGAGGGTTTGCCCAAGTGGCAGCTGCACAGTTTGAGTCTATGGGCAACCTAGACTGAAAGGCCACAGAGGTGGCTAATGTTCTAGTAGAATGACCTTTTGGTTTAGCTGGTAGCTCTTTATTTCATAACTGATAAATAAAGGCAATAGTATCAGATAACCATCTGGATAAGGCCACCTTAGAAACTGGAAGGCCTTGTTTGTTGAAAGCATAAGAAAGAAATAACTGGTCTGACTTTCTTAGCTCCTTAGTTCTATGGAGGTAAAAACACAATTGTGCACATCCAATTGATGGAGCTTGTATTCCGACTTGTTGCTGCGATTGGGAAAGAAAACTGGGAGATCTATGGATTGATTTAAATTGTTCTCTGAGCAGACTTTAGGAATAAAGGATGGATTGGTCCTCAGAGAAAGTCTGTCCTTGTGAAACACCAGGTAAGGACGATGAACACATAGTGCTTGAAGTTCTGAGACACGTTTAGCTGAAGTGATAGCAACCAGAAAAAGTGTCTTCCAAGAAAGAAATTTCAAGGAACATGATGCTGCCTGTTCAAAGGGAGGCAAAATTAAAGAAGCTAAAACTAAATTGAGATCCCAAGGAGGAGGAGGATCTCTAACTGGGGGTCTAAAAAGAGATGTTCCTCTCATAAAGGCCTTGCAGAGCTTATCAGACATTATGCTAGAGTTAAACGTACCGATATGAAAATTAGAAATAGCAGCTAGCTGTACTCTAATGGTAGCAGAAGCCACACCAGACTGAAAAAGTTGTCCTAGAAATTCAAGAATTTCATGGACTGGGGCTGAGAAAGAATCCAAATTTCTAGATTCTGCCCAGTAAGAAAACCGTTTCCATTTACTAGCATACGTTTCCTCATAGTAGACTTATGTGAGGAAACAATAATATCACGGACTGCTGAGGAGATACTGGAAAGCCTGGCTAAGGTTGGAAGTGGAGTAACCAAGCTGTGAGCTGGAGAATTTGAAGGGATTGGTGCAACCCGCCTGATTGATGAATCAGAAGATCTGGAACCGGGTCCAGAATCCACGGTTGATCCAGAAGGTGGAGGTACAGGAACGGGAACCACATCTGTCAAGGCCAATATGGGGCAATGAGGATCATTTTGCAACACAACAGTTTTGCTTTCTGTATGAGTCTTGGTATTAGGGGAAAAGGGAGAAAAGCATAAAGGAGTTCCTGAGGCCAATCGTGGACTAGAGCATCTCTGGGTATATGACCTGGAAGAGGAAGTAGGGAGAAGTAGCTGCTGCATTTGTTGTTGAGAGGAGTGGCAAATAGGTCGCAGCAAGGCTGTCCCCATTTATGGAAGATAAGGTCCGCAACTTCCTGATTCAGAGACCACTCGTGAGACATGAGGATAGCTCTCCTGAGCCTGTCCGCTATGACACTGGGTTTCCCAGGGATGTGCGTTGCTATCAGAAAACATTGGGAGGAAATCGCCCATTGCCACAGTCTGAGTGCTTCTCAACACAAGACCTGGTCCCACCCTGTTTGTTGTTGTACCACACCACTGACATGTTGTCCGTTTGGATTGCAATTTTCCCGGAAGGAAGAGAGTCTTGAAGGGCTTGCGACGCTAGGAGCACCGCTCTCATTTCTAGGACATTGATTTGCATATGGTACTCATGAGGTTGCCAAGTGCCTTGCACTGTCCTGCCTAGATAATGCCCCCCCCTATCAGGGAGGTGTCCTTGGTCACTGTGGCTACCGGAGGGGGTTGTATGAAAGGTCTGCCCTGAATTACTAGTGGGGAGACCATCCACCAAGAAAGGTGCCTTTTGCATGTTTCTGTGATCAGGATCATGTGAGACATGGGTAGCTCCTGGAAAGATCACTGCGTGAAAACAAGCCACTGAAGGATTCTCATGTGGAAACGCGCTAATGGGACAAAAAGAACGGCAGCTGCCATGGAGTCTAGAGCTTGGAAGACATATCTGACTTGAATCCTTTTGCTCTGCATTAGAGTTAACACTTTTTGATGAACAGTGGAAACTCTTTCCTGTGGTAATCTTGCAAACATTTCTTTTGTGTTTAATTCTGCTCCTATGTATGTGATACACTGACAGGGCAACAAGGCATATTTTTTGAAATTTACTGCAATGCCTAGTTGAGTGCATGATGTGATTGTAAAATCCCGTGCCTCTAAGAGTTGATGCCTGGTGGTAGCAGTCAGGAGCCAGTCATCTAGATAGGGAAACACCTGGATTCCTTGATGCCTCAGGTGAGCCGTGACTACTGCCAAACACTTGGTGAACACCCTGGGGGCTGAGGTGAGACCAAAGGGCAGAGCTCCGAACTGGTAATGACTGGCCCCTACCCAGACGTGAAGAAATCTCCTGGAGCGTCTGTCCATCTTGATATGGTAGTATGCGTCCTGAAGATCTATCAAGCACATCCAATTGTCCTGACCCAGAAAAGGGAAAATGGACTGCATTGTCACCATCCGGAACTTTTCTTTTTGTACAGATTTGTTCAATCTGCTGAGATCCAGTATTGGTCTCCAGTCCCCTGTCTTTTTTGGTACTAAAAAGAATCTTGAGTAAGTTCCGGAACCTAGTTGGTCTGCGGGGACTTATTGAATGGCTCTTTTTTCTAGCAGTCTTGAAACTTCTGTGACTGCTTGATCCCATAGCTAGGGTGGGACATCTGGGATGGGCTTTTTTTGATTCTATGGGGGATTGATGAAAGGGAATTTTGTAACCTCCGGATATAATGGATAGTACCCATCTGTCTCTTGTTATATTTTGCCAGGCTTTTGGGTACAGCGAAAGTCTTCCCCCGACTGCCTCCAGAGGTGAGTAGTTAGGCAACCCTTCAGGGATGTTGGAAGGACTTAGCAGAAAAGGTTTCTCTGTCACCCTGGTTTTGCGGTCCCCCTCTACCACGAGGGCGCATCTGTTATTGTTGTTTCCCCCTCTGGCCCTGGGGAAAAATCACCATTTGTGTCAGGCAAGGGTCCCTGGGATTTTTGGAATGACATCTTTCCGCTCTTCTGACCCTTGGGATAAGGTCTGGAAGGGGTAGAAAAATGGACTCCCATGGCAGAGAGAGTCTTGTCTTCCTGCTCACACCTGGTCACCGTGTCTTTCATCTGAGGCCCAAAGAGAAAGGAGCCATCCAAGGGAGTATTGGTGAAGGACGCTCTAAAGGGTTCTGCAAAGTGACACAGCCGCATCCAAGCATGTCTCCTGAGAGCCACACCCGTCCCTGTGGCTCTGCTCGCTCTATCGGCTGCATAGGAAATCAGCCTCATGGAGGAGTTGACTATGGAATTAAGAGTCACAAGCTGAGAAGCTAATTTGGCTGGTAGTCCCTCAGCTGTAGGATCTTGAAGGGCATCTCCAAGCTCTTTCAGGAGATCCCTTTGAAGACATGCAAAATGGTATAGATAGTTTAGGGACCTCATTGAAAGGGTCTCTGAAGCACATATTCGCTTGACAAATTTGTCCATCGTCCGAGACTCTGTTTGGAGGATGAACAGATGAAGTGGTTTCTGCCAACTCTTTCTTGTTGGCTGGTGCTACCACCATGGCATCAATGGGCACACCTTTGGAGAGGAACTGTTTGTCCTGGGGGGCTGTAATAAATTTGTTTGGTCTCCTTGGAGTAGGTTCCACAGAATATGGAGCTGACCAAGCCTTTCAAGCCACTACAGACATGAGTGGATCAAAAGGAGGAGATACCCTGGAGGTGGAAGGTCGGGAACTGAATGCATCCAGGTATACAGAGACTCAACCTCGGTAGGGGCTAGGGAAGTCCAGTCCCTCCTCTGTCTAAGCATTTCAAGGATGTCCAAAAAGGAAACATCTTCAGAGGGGGACCTTGGGGACCCTTCCGATTCATCCATGTCTGTATCTAAGGTGACAGACTCAGGGGAGTCTATGTGCTTCCTCTTGCACTTCTTCTGGGGAGGCTCTTCCAAGTGATCAGGGGAGGCTTCGGAAGAAGAGGGATCACCCAACGGGATGTCCTGGGGCATAAGTTCCCTACGCTTGGGGTTTGGAGGAGGTGTAGAGGTTGGAACAGACTGATGGAGCTGGCAGTAGAGCTGTTTCGGGGGACAGCACACTCCGCATGACCTCGAAGGCATCCCGACCTCTAGGCAGAGAAAGCTCTGGCTCCGAAGAAACAGGAGTCCTTCTCCGCATTGAGGATGATGGCTCCAAGGCCAATGTTGGAGCCGAGCTCACCTGCGCCGAAGCTCCGAGGGGGAGAATGGGGTCAGACAAGAGTCCAATGCTACTCCCCCCTCGGAGCCAATGAGAGAGCCCCAGTGCCCAGATTCCTCGATAGAAGGTAAAATGGAGGTAATCAGAGCAGACATCAGAACTGAAGGAGAGATGATGATCGGTGCCGACGATTCTACTACCTGTGGATCCATGGTCTCCGGCTCAGAGCTAAATGTAGTCAGAGGAGGAATGGAAATAGAGGCGGTTGGAGCCGATACCTGTTGAGGTGGGCTGGACAGTAATTTTGCCAGTGCCTATGACTTAAGCAACCTACTTACTACTCTCTCCACATCATGATCTGATAATCTAGACACACAAGAAAGCAATAAGTGATAAAGTAATATATCTAGACAAAAACTTGATAAAAAACTTCACAAATTTTTAAGAATAAACAACAGTTATAATAATAGAAACAAACTATACTAAGCCTGAGCCAGTAATGAAGCAACCTCGCAGCTGAAGCGGCAAACAAGATCTGGGTAGCTGACACTGGGCATTCTGGAATAAGGAGTAGCCTCGAGCCAGTAAACAGCTCTCGAGCTATAGAAGATGGCCGAGTCAGAGCCGAGGATCGGCTCCCAACCCAAACAGCAAGAACGAAGGCAAGATGGACAACTTAACATCATGAGTTATGTTGTAGTACAGCAAGTTAGAAGGGAACATGACTATGGTTACAACAGTCAGGAAACACACAATGGTATGTCTGCCATTTTGTTCTGTGGAGTGCAATCATGGAGTTGATATATTTAAGTAGCAGGGGTGTTGGGGGTGCAGTCCCCAACATGGGGGGTGTAGGGAGGTTTTCCCCCTACTTATACTTGGAGAAGTGGTAAACAGTTTATCTTTTATTTGTTTCTGTATGTAGATGTGCTGGAATATAGTAAGAGTTGGTATCCTGTGTGCTTTCATTATTCTGAGATTCAGTATTTTGAGTTTTCAGGCTTTTGAAATTCAAGATTTTGGGATTTCAGTCTTCTGAAGTGAATCTATATATATATATATATATATATATATATATATATATATATATATATACATACGGTTTACTATGACAATGACGAGTGCATGTTTGGTGAAAATGGGAATGTCAAACCTCATCTGGTTGAGTCCCGTACCGCTGACCTGTAATACTGCAATGCAGTGTAGCGAATGCCACTGTATACTGACACACGTGATCAAATTTATGGCTACAGATCGTGGTACACTCACCGAATGAGTGTCCCAGGCAGGTATGTCCCTAGCCTTAAGCAGCATGCTAACGTCACCCAGAATGATGTCTCAATACAAACAGAAAATGATTGATTTTAACAACTGGCTTAGTTTCTGGTGTCATTCCAAGAGGATCCAGTACCTGACAGCCTGGAGGGACATGACTGTCAATGATGTTTTGCCAGAAATGGCCTTCATCCATCTCCCCTGGGGTTCAGACCTTTGTCAAATGCTCTTGCCTCCCCATAGTGCCTTTTTAGGCAAAGTCATGAGCACAAAATTACCAATATGAAAAATTCTTCTAAACGAAATTTAAAGGCCATGCTGCTAAATGCTAGGAGTTTTAGCATGAAATTGCACTCATTGCACCTTGCCCTGGAGGATGCTGACATTTGAGCAGTCACTGAAACCTGGTTCAAAGCTGTGGAGAGCAGCCCAACCTTACCAGGTTACTCATCCTACCATACTTTCAGACCCCAAATGGAGGGCTACAAAGCCAAATGAGGTGGAGTTTCAATATTTATCAAAGACATACACGCCTCCAGGCTGCTCAAATGGCATGACACACAGGAGACACTCCAAGTGCAGTTAACAGTTGACAAAACACCTATTCAAATCATACCTAGCCACAGACCCTCAACCATGACTCAGGACTCCCACTCCACCTATCTGGACTTACTTGAATCCATCAAGATTCAACCCTCTACCCTGATCCTGGATGACTTTAACTACCTAACCATAGAGTGTAAGAGCTATTCTAGCCCAAACATGAATGCCCAGAAATACCTCGACTTCATCAATGCCAATGTATTGGATCAGCTTTTCGACACCCCTACGAGAGGTGAAAATATTCTGGAACTAGTACTAACCAACATAAGTAGCCACTGTAGCACCCTTACAGTGTCATTCTCCTTGGTAAGATCTGATCATAAAGTGATCACTTTTAAAGTCACCATCTCCTCTGACCCTCTGCTTGTCAGGGTCAAACAAAAAATCTTTCCCAAAGTGGACTATAATATCCTGAGAGCAGGTATAAGCAGCTTCAAAGCCACCATTTCTTCAGCTGGAACTAGCAATAATGTCCATGCATACACTGTAGTACTCAGTATCATTACTGTGTTACATGTATGGTAAATGTGTTACCGTTTCATATACCTTGTAGTACTCAGTATCATTACTGTGTCACATGTACAGTAAATGTTACTGTTTCACATGCTGTGTAGTACTCAGTATCATTACTGTGTCACATGTACAGTAAATGTGTTACAGTAATGATGCTGAGTACTACAGTGTATGTGAAACAGTAACACATGTACTGTACATGTGACAAGAGTAATGATACTGAGTACTACACAGCATATGAAACAGTAACACATTTACTGTACATGTGACACAGTAAAGATACTGTTGTTTTTGTGTAGTGATGAGTACTACCTGCCTTTCTGAACTAGTCTAGTCTAGTCCAGTTTGCAGGCTTTGCTGAATCCAGGACTGTGGTAAAGGTTCCTGTGTTGCCCATATCATACTTGGATAATTAGGTGGCTTCCTTGTTCACTGTGAGAGAGGGAACTCTGAGCAGCCTATCTGTCCCTGTAGGAGTGGCCCCAGCCCAGCAACTTGTAGCTCATTGGCCATTTTGGGCTAATTTCTATCCTTTTTGATCTCCCTGGTATAAAAACCGCTTAGCGAGGTTTTGCATGGGTTTGCGCACCGCACAGTGCTGTTTAGCTGCAGTTAAACTATTCCAGGCTCCACGAAGTCTGCACTTCAGTTTTTCCCTTGAAACACTTCAACCCAGCACTAGAAATAAGGCAATTTAAGATCGGCACTTACTAAAACTAGCACTAGCTTACAGCTTGCACTTCAGCCCTATACTTAGGAAGTATAAGGCTCTTTACTCATCCAATCAGCAATACAGTCCCAACCATCTATTCAGGCATGTTCAAGGGACAGCTTCAGGTGTGCTCTCTGGTCCAGCTGGTGAATCTGGGCATCCTGAGGCAATGTTACAATTGCCTCATGTAGACAGACAACCGCCTCCTCCTCCCAACCAACACAAACATATGTGAGAGATGCAGCTACACAGCCAAACTGGAGGCTAAGCTATTTCAACCCACAACTGGATCAACCAGTCACAAGGAGAAGGGCAACACTAGCACCACATTACCAGACTCACATAAACCAGCCATAGCTGCACCAGAAAACAACTCTCAGAAACACGCAAAAACATACTTGGAGGCTCTAAATAAGAACCTGCCTAAACAACAGAGACCTCCTAAGCATACACCTAAGCAACCCCCACCCCACAACAGAAACCAGGTAACACATACATCACAACGTCAGTGTGCCAAGCAAAAACAGCCCCTAAGGCTAAATAACACACCTAACACACTAGTAATCGGTGATTCTGTCATCAGGCACATAGACGTCCCAATCACTAGACTGAACAAGGAGAAGGTTACCATAAGCTGCCTGTCGGGTGCCAGAATCAGCCACATAACACATGCACTCAGGTCACTCCATAAGTACAAACATGACTCTGTCATTGTACATGTTGGCATAAATGACCTGAGACTTACCTCCCTGGACTACATGAAAAGAGACATGGAGGAGCTCTCTGACCATGTAGCCCAGGCTGGTATGACTCTGACTCTGAGTAGCATCCTGCCCTCACCCAAAATGTTGCCAGCATATGAAGAAAAAATGATCAGTTTCAACAATTGGTTAAACTACTGGTGTCATTCAAAGGGGATCCAGTACTTGTCAGCCTGGGATGACATGCTTGACAAGCCACGTTGCTTCGCCAGAGACGGCTTGCACCTGTCACCCCTGGGCTTTCAAATACTGGCCAAGACTCTTGCCGCCCCAATACTGCCATTTTTAGGCAAGGCTCAAAAGACAAACCCGCCTCCATAAACAACAATAATAAACAAAAACTGAGGGTAATGCTGCTCAACGCCAGAAGTCTAAACCTCAAAATGCACACACTCAAGGCTCTCCTTAGTATGGAAGAAATCGACTTATGTGCAGTGACAGAAACCTGGTTCAAGGCTCCAGAGAGCACCCCAGCACTACTAGGCTATAACTCCTACCATACCATTAGGTCCCAAAACCATGACTGGAACACAAAAGGAGGGGGGGTCCATATCCATCAAGAACACCCACACCTCCAGGTTAGTAGCACAGGACGCGGAATCTGAGACCATACAAGTACAATTGACAGTGGGTAAATTGACTGTTCAATTTATAGCTTGCTACAGATCTCCCACCTTGTCTCACGACCCTCACGCAGCATTCCTGAGAACATTAGAAAGTATGAAGATTCTATGCAACACCATGCTACTGGGTGACTTCAACTATCTAAACATTGATTAGGAAAACTACTCAAGCTCAAACGCCCTAGCCCAATGCTTCCTAGAGTTTATAAACTCAAATGCCCTTGAACAGCTGGTCACCACTCCCACAAGAGGTGACAACATACTGGTCCTGGTCATCACCAACATGGGAAACCTATGTTCCACACCTGAGGTAAACTCATCATTGGCAAGATCAGATCACAAACTAATCACACTGGACATCCACATCCCGACCCCCCCCCCCCAGTCAAGGAAATCAAGGTAAAAAACTTCTCTAAAGCCAACTTCACACTCCTCAAGACAGAGGTGGGACGTTTCAAAGCTCCCAATCAAATGGAAAATGATGACCCAATGGGAGAATCCTTTACAAGTGCATTCTATGAACATCTTCAAGAATGCATGGACTGAGCCATCCCAAGTAAAACCAAGACCAACTCCTTAAAAAAAGGAAGCCAGTCTGGTGGACCCCAGCCATAAATAAACTTTACAACAGAAGGAGGAAACTCCTGCAAGATGGAACAAAATCCCAAAATAAGAAGGCATCTCTGATTAACATCAGTAAAAAACTGCGCTTCCTCATTAAATCATCCAAGGCCAACTTTGAAAGAAAAATAGCCAGTGACTCTAAGGATAACCACAAGGCCGCCTTTAACTATGTCAAGAGTCTAGGGGCAAACTCTCAGATATGCTCTGAGCTAGTGCATAATGGTCATAAATACACTGAACCAACCGACATTGCCAACATCCTGACTGACAAGTTCAGTGCAAACTTCACCCCCCCTCTCCACCAAAGGGGCTAGCACCCATCCCAGAGGAATGCGGTGCTCCAGATATCTCAGACATACAAGTAAAGACAGCCCTTGCAAAGGCCAAAAACACAGCATCAATGAGACCAGATGCTATCCCAGGTTGTGTCTTACACGAGCTTCAAAATGAACTAACCCCCATCTCAAATCACTATTCAAACTCAGCCTCTCTACAGGCTATGTACCCAAAGAATGGCGTACAGCAACAGTCGTACCACTCCACAAAGGTGGTGCCACAACTGACCCTGGGAACTATCGCCCTATAAGCTTGACTAGCTTGGTCTGCAAAGCCATGGAACACATTATCATGGAGCTCATTAACAGGGACATTGGGAACCACCAGACACTGGACTCCACCCAGTTCGGCTTTGTTAAAGGCAGATCTTGCCTCCTGAACTTGGTCAACTTCTTCAAAACAGTCACCAAGGCCATAGATGAAGGGAAGGTGGTCCACACAACATATCTGGACCTCGCTAAGGCATTCAACACCATCCCACACTCAGGAATCATAGACAAACTCACCAGCTTAAATATCAACCCCCATGTCACGAGATGGGTTGCCAATTGGCTCTCAGACAGAACCCACACGGTAAGAGTGGCAGGCGCCATGTCTGACTAAGTCAGTCACAAGCGGAGTCCCACAGGGCTCAGTCCTGGGACCCCTCCTGTTCAGTATATATTTCTCCAAAGTACAGGCAAAGGCGGAGGGACTGTGGCTTACCAAGTTCGCAGATGACTGTAAATTGGGTGCAATAATTGACTCTCCAGCTGACACAGAAATTCTGCAAAAGGGTCTCACAGAGACAAACACCTGGTGTCAAAGTCATGGCCTCAAGCTAAATGCCAAAAAATGCATAGTAATCCCATTTGGGAAAAACAAAGTACATACAAGCTACAACATAGATGGGAATCCACTAAGTACAGAAGAAGTAATTAGGGACCTGGGTACCTAAGTAGATAGCATGCTCTCCTTTGATAACCACATTGCCAAAACGGTCAGGAAATCCTTCTATGTGGCACACCTGATCACAAAGGGTTTCTCATCCAGATCCAAGGAGGTGATTGTGCCCCTTTACTCCTCACTCATTATGCCCATAATAGAGTACAATGCCCCATTTGGGATGTACCTCACTAGACACCTGCAACAACTAGAAAGACTACAGAAGTACCTCACTAAGATGATTAAGGGCCTTAAACAATTACCCTATGAAGCACGACTAAAAAAGCTCCAGCTCTTCTCAGTTGCTTACAGTCTGCTCAGAGGTGACCTATGCCTGACCTATAGGGCCACGTCAAACCCTGAACTAATGGAATGCTTCACCTCAAAAAAATGAGATCCCTCAGAACCACTTGTTCTAGCGACTTGAACCTATGTACAACAATAAACAGGACATACTGGAGGGATAGATTCCTGTCCCAGCGACTCCCCTCACTATGGAATAGAATCCCATTCGACAGAGCTCCTCTCTGACCCTCTTCAAGAGAAATCTTGATGAGTGGATGGGTAATCGTAAGTTCTACCCTGGGATCACTTCAGGAGCCCTGTTGACAGAGGCCCAGGTTACTAATCTAATGGGGAGGTGAAAGCCATCACTCTGTGGCTAGGCTTATAAATGCCCATAGGCAGATAGCCTAGTACTTACCCATGAACCTATGATACTGAGTACTACACAGCATATGAAACAGTAACACATTTATTGTACGTGACAGAGTAATGATACTGAGTATTACTACACAGCATCTGAAACAGTAACATTTACTATACATTTGGCACAGTGATGATACTGAGTACTACAAGGTATGTGAAACAGTAACACATTTACCATACATGTGACACAGTAATGATACTGAGTACTACAGTGTATGTGAAGCAGTAACACATTTACTGTACCTGTGACACATTAATGATACTGAGTACTATATGGCATGTGAAATAGTAACACATTTACTGTACGTGTGACACAGTAATGATACTGAGTACTACAGGGTATGTGAAACAGTAACACATTTACTGTACATGACACAGTAATGATACTGAGTATGACAGGGTATGTGAAACAGTAACACATTTACCATACATGTGACACAGTAATGACACTGAGTACTACACAGCATGTGAAACCGTGACACATTTACTGTACGTGTGACACAGTAATGATACTGAGTACAAGGTATGTGAAACAGTAACACATTTACCATACATGTGACACAGTAATGATACTGAGTACTACAGTGTATGTGAAACAGTAACACATTTACTATACATGTGACAGAGTAATGATACTGAGTACGACCAGGTATGTGAAACAGTAACACATTTACCATACATGTGACACAGCAATGATACTGAGTACTACAAGGTATGTGAAACAGTAACACATTTACTGTACATGTGACACAGTAATGATACTGAGTACTACAAGGTATGTGAAACAGTAACACATTTACTGTACATGTGACACAGTAATGATACTGAGTACTACACAGCATGTGAAACAGTAACACATTTACCATACATGTGACACAGTAATGATACTGAGTACTACAGTGTATGTGAAGTAGTAACACAATTACTGTACCTGTGACACATTAATGATACTGAGTACTACATGGCATGTGAAACAGTAAAACATTTACTGTACATGTGACACAGTAATGACACAGAGTACTACACAGCATGTGAAACATTAACATTTACTGTACGTGTGACACAGTAATGATACTGAGTACTACAGGGTATGTGAAACAGTAACACATTTACTGTACATGTGATAGTAATGATACTGAGTACTACAAGGTATGTGAAACAGTAACACATTTACTGTACATGTGACAGTAATGGCACTGAGTACTACACGGCATGTGAAACAGTAACACATTTACTATACATGTGACACAATAATGCTGCAGTTTACTGTATGGACTATATATGACATAGTATACTGGTTAAAGTACATTATGTGAAGATAAACCTTACTGAGTGGCCTAGTCATGACACAGTAAGTATACTGGTTACAATACAGCTAGGGTTACCACCAGTACAACTTTACACAGGACAGTCACTATCTGGGGATTTGTGCCCTGCAAATAAACATTACAAATGGCAAATGTCCTGAAATTTTAAGATAAAATATACTTCCAAAGTTTCCTTGAATAGGTGTACAAAAAATTGTCTCTGAAATATCTTAATATTACATGAAATAGAAATGCCTCAAATTCTTTAAGAATGAAGTTTTATTTTGGCAAAATGATGAAGCCCAGTCATTTGCTCTGGTTATGGGAATAGTTTGCCCTGCAAAATAATTTTTCAACAAAAAGTCCCACTTTGGGCTCTTTAAAAGGTGGCAACCCTATGTATGGCATTGTGACACAGTAACAAGGCTTATTGTGCGCCCTGTACACAACAATAAGTATATCTGCACAGTAATGATAAGGCTTATTGCACTGCTTGTACATGACATAAATATACTGATTACTATATCATATGTAATTCAGTAATGATAAGGCTTACTGTGCAGACTAAACATAGGATCATAGGAGATTACTAGGCTATTGACCCGGAGGTCATTTTTAGGGTCTATATTAAATCAGTGAATGCTTAAAATAGCGAACACTGATTTATTGACCCTTTAATAGTGAAAGCTGACAATCCCAAAGACACGGAACAGAGATTTTTTCCCCAAGGAAAAAAATCGCTGGGCCGTTTTCGGGACTTTGTCATTTCCTCCACTGTGGTGTGATCTTGGAGTTGGTATATTTAAGTAGGGAAGGTGTAGGGGGCTGTGGGGTGTGAAGCCCCCCACCTTATTTTGTGTTTTGAACTTTTTTTTGTGGAACAGCGATTTTTTTCCCTGGGAAAAACATCACTGTTCCGTGTCTTCGCGATTATTAGCTTTCATTCTTAAAGGATCGCTAAATCAGCGTTCACTATTTTAAGCATTTGCTGATTTAACATAGATCCCATTTTTAGCCTAACCGTTTCAACCCAATGTAATATTGTAGAGGTACTAGCCAATACCCAAGAGTGCCTTTAATGATGACTGCCCATGTCCACTAGGGTGTGGGTGCTATCCCTGGTAAGAATTTGTGGTGTCCTATCCACTCATCCAGGTTCCTCATATAGATGCTCTGTTTCACATGAATTGCTAGTCTGTTCTAAAGATGTGGCAGTTGCAAGGAGATGAATCTGTCCATCTAGCATGTTCTATTTAATTTGCAGGCCATATTTAAGTCCCTGTAACAGACAGCCCTAGACTAATTTGTTTTATGGATATGCAATAACTTCATTAGGTCTGGGTCTTGGGTTGCTCTGTAGGCCAGGCAAAAGCCTCCCTAAGATGTCTATAAGATATAGAGTATAGTGTCAGGGATTTTAGTCAGTCTATGTAAGGCACATGCTGGAGGCCCTTGATCTTTGTTAGAAACCTCTGAGGTCTTTCTAATTGCTGTAGATGCTTAGTACAGGACATACTGAATGGGGTGTCATTCTCAATTCTGGGCCAGATAAGTATCAAGTATACGGGGGGTTATAACTCCTTTTGCTCTTGCAGCGATGCCTTTACTAATCAAGTGAGCTACGTGGAAAGCTTTCCTTACAATGATAGATACGTGGTGGTCAAAGCCAAGGTCACGTTCAACCTGTGATCTCAGGTCCCTTACCACTTCATGAATACTTAGGGTATTGTTATTGATTTGATAGTGTGAAGGGACATTGTTTATGGCAAAGGAAATGATGATGCATTTCTTTGCATTCAATTTGAGACCATGACTAATATACCAGTCGTTGGTCTGTTTGAGACCATCCTGAAGTATACTGACATAATTCGGGGAATCAATGATAGCACCTAGTTTGCAGTCATTTGCAAACTTGATCAGCCACAACTCTTTAGTTTTGACCTGAACTTCTGAGAAGTATATACCAAACAGTAGGGGGCCCAGGACTGACCCCTGTGGCACCCCACTGGTAACAGGTCTGCTGGTTGATGTGGAGCCACCCACTTTGATAGTATGTGTCGGTTTGTGAGACAGTTGGCAACCCATCTTACAATGAAGGGGTTTACATTCAGTCTGCTAAGGTTATCAGTAATGCCTGAATGTGGGATTTTGTTGAAAGATTTTGCCAAGTCAAGGTATGCTGTCTGCACAAATATGCCCTCATCAATGGCCTTCATCACACTTTCAAAGAAATCCACCAGATTTAAAAGGCAGGATGTGCCCTTCATGAAGCTGAATTGGGTAGGGTCCAAGGTTTAGAGCTCACCTATGTCTATTTATGAGGTCCATAATGATACGTTCCATGGCCTTATAGATGGGTCTGGTCAGGCTTATGGGTCTGTAATGCCCCAGGTCTGTTAGGCCACTTTTTTGGAGAGTAATAACTATAGCTGTTCTCCATTCTGCAGGAACAAACCATGTGGTAAGGCTATGATTGAATAGGGTACTTGGTGGTGATGCTAGTTCATATTTTAGCCTGTTTAGAAGACAGCCTGGGATGTCATCTGGTCCCATAGAGGCAATGTTCTTTGCCTTGGACAGGGTCTTGAGGACCTGCTCTTCAGATATGTAAGGTCGGGGGGGTTGGGGAGGGTTTGCTGTCAGTTAGGAGGGCATAATGGAGTACAATTTTCACCAAACCTATTCCCTAGCAAGTTTGCTATCTCTGTGGGGTCATAGTGCATGTGATGCCATTGACCACCAGTTCTGCACATGCTTGGCTTGGGTCCCACCCTTTAGGTTATGTATGTAGCTGTAAAAGGCCTTATGGTTATCCTTGGCAGTACTTTCTAGGTTTCTCTCAAAGGAGCTCTTGGAAAATTTGATAGTTTTCTTATTTGGGTCTATATCACATCGAACTTACAAAAGTTTGATCATTGTAATATCGAACCATTATGTTCTAAACCCAACAAAACAAAGCACAGAACAGCGATTTTTTTTCCCCAGGGAAAAAAAAATCACTGTTCTGAGACAAAAAAAACTTAACCTTAAACCTAAACTGAAGTGTTAAATATACCAACTGCACAATCGCACCACAGTGGAGGAAATAGCAAAGCCCTGAAAACAGTCCACAGATTTTTTTCCATGGGAAAAAATTTGATGTGCCATGGTTTCGCTATTTCCCCCTTTCAGACTTTAGGGTTTGATATTACAATGTTCAAACTTGTTTCAGTTCAACGTTCTAATATAGACCCATCTTATTTGCCTGTTAAGGCTGAGGAGGGTGCTTTTCCATTGTTGGGTCCTTGTCTTTGTTTTCTTGTATAGCAATGTTTTGCAATTATTGTAGAGATTGCTGATGCTGGAAGTCTGCCATAGCAGTGTGATTTTACTTGGGGCTCTGGCTTTGATTCTAGCTGGTAAAGCCAAGTTTATACACTTATGCAAGTGATTGTACAGGGCTTTAGCGTACGCTTTGGCATATATATCACTTTCAGCTTGGGATGGGGCTTAGAATGCACTTATACCTTCACCTAAGAAGGTATAGTTTGCCTTGGTGAAGTTTCTTAGACAGATTTCACCCTTTGAGTGTTCTGGTGTTACTGTCAGTTCAAAGGTGACCGATTTGTGGCCAGTTTTAACTAGTGAGTGTCCAACAGTTGCAGCAGTGCACCTGTTTGACATGTTGGTGAGAACCAGATCTAGAATGTTTGCTCCTCTTACCAGGTATGAACAGCTTGCTCCATGGGATTTGAATTCACAAAGTCAAGGAACTTTGTGCTAGTGAGATTGGACTAGAGTAGGTTTCCCAGTTGATGGGGGATAATTGAAATCCCCCATAACCAGTATGTTTGGTAAAATTTGGATAATCTTCAGTTTGGTTATGTAGGCTTCATGGTTGTTGTGACCCATGGAAAGTACATCTATAACTGGTTAGGACTTGAATGGGGGTCTTTCCCACAATAATCTGAACCTGGAGTAACTCCATGGAGTTGTCCAGTCTGATTACACACAAGGTGAATTTATCTTTAATATAGATTGAAACACTGCCTCCTTTGGTTTTCACATATTCCTTTTGCAGTCTAAAGGTGTGGAAGGCATTGTAGCCTTGCAGGGCCAGTGTACTCTCTAAGGTCTTAAACCAAGTTTCTGTGACTACACAGATATCTACATCTTCTTGTGACAGAAGTGCTTCCAGGGAGTGCAGTTTTTGGTTTAAGATCCTAGCATTTAGTAGCATGACTCTCATTATGTTCTGATTGGTTAATTTCATATCAGTAATATTGTTTTCAAGACCTTGCCTAAAAAAGGCACTATGGGGGAGACGAGAGCCTTTGCCAGCAGCTGAAAGCCTAGGAGTGCCAGGTGCAAATGGTCTCTGGCAAAGCAGCGAGGTTTGTCAACCATGGCTTCCCAGGTAGACAGGAAGAGGATCCCCTTGCAATGACACCAAAAACTAAGCCAATGATTGAAATCAATCTTTTGTTTATACTGTGGCATCACTCTAGGTGAAGGTAGTATGCTGTTCAAGGCTAGGGGCATACCTGCATGGGACATGCACTCAGAGAGCTCAACCATGTCTCTCTTCATATAACCCAGTGAGGTATATCTCACGTCATTCACACCAACACAAACTATGAGAGCATAACAGTACTTGTTGCTGAGAGACCTGAGTGTATGCGTGATTTGGTGAATCCTGGCACTGGACAGGCGGCTTACCATGACTTTCTCCTTATCCAACCTGGTTAGTGTGACGTGTCTCTCTCACTATTGAATCTCCAATGACAAGAAAAAAGTAGTTATGTAATCACCATAACGTTCCATCTGAGTTGTTGCTCTTCATTTGCCTTCAAACTGTGGGTACTCGGATCTGGGATGGATCTGACTTGACCGCATTTCTAGCATCTGATCCTAGCTCCTCCCCTACCCATAATGTCCCTGTTTCTGTCCTCCCTTCAGATCTTGTTTGTCAGGATAGCGTTTACATTGTGGTCCAGGCTCTAAGCACCTGTTTTGGGTAAGTTTGTAGTTATTGTCCTATTTATCTTCCCACTTTTCTATCTCCCCATCACTTTTCCATCTTTCTAACTTAGCGCTCAGGCATCGGGTGCTTGTTTATATATTTTTAAAAAATCTATCCCATTTCTTCCTTCCCATCGTTTCCTAGCCTAGTGTCTGTGTGAATGTTTTTGTCTCTCTCTCTCTCTCCATCCATATGGCGGAGACACCCAAACCAGGTTTCAGGAAGGACACAGAGTGTGGCTACAGACTTTCCCCAGCTGATGGCCACATTGTCTGCGTGGTTTGTTTAGGAGTGCCTCACCTCGATTCCTCCTGTTCAATCTGTGTGGGGTTCAGTCCCCAAGTGTTGAACGACAGGAAGAATAAACTCATTCTGAAGGGCCTCCTCCCTCCACCTCCGGCAGAGGCCCTGCTGCTTCAGTGGCTTCGGCCGCCTCTTCTGCTTCATTGGCCCCGACCTCTGGGACTCACCCTCCTGCTAAGAGGACCAGGGACAGGAAGAAGCATAAACACAAGTACAGAGACAGACCGAGGAAGTGATCTCCTGACCAATCTGACTTGGCAGAGCCCTTAGATAACTCCCGCCCGTCTCTATTTCCCTTGTTTTTCTCCAGAGCTATAGGTGTCTCCAGTCTGCTCACTGCCATCAGCTTCCTCTCACTGGCTCTCTAAACTGGTGTTGGTGGCTTCTTCTTCCAGGTCCACCTGCAGCCTCTGCAAAGCTGAGGTGAACAGGATGATGGAGGCATGCAATCTGCCTTTGTACAGATCACTCCTTCTCTGATCTGATCCCCAGTGTCAGAGTATTCAAGTCCGAGGCCTCTCAAAATTGAAGGGTCATTGCCGATGGTACCTTGTACCTCAATGCCAGCCATTAGCCTGAGCGCAATGTGCAAACCAATAAGACAGTAAGCATTCTGGTTACTAACATGGCATGTGACACAGTAATGATGAGGCTTACTGTGCTGCCTGTACATGACATAAGCATTGAGTAGTGTATGGATGTTACACAGTAATAAGGGTTATTTTGCAGCCTGCACATGACACGCCAAGCATACTGGTCACTCTGTCATGTGACAAAGTAAGGAAACTGCTTACTGTCTCATGTTTTGGCTGCACAGTAAGTATTCTGGTTACTGTATATCATGTGACACAGTAACAATGCTTACTATGTAGCCTGTATATGACACAGTGACAATACTTGCCTCTTAGCCTATTTGTGGCACATTAATAGTACTCACTATGTGCCCTGTATATGGGGCAGTAATGATACTGTTTATCACGCAGCACTGTAGGTACACGTTACCAATCTTGCAATAAAAGAGACCACTGAATTAAGTAAGCAAGTCAAGTATGTGTGATAAACATTTATTTTCACTCAGAAATGATACATCTCATTCTGTCTATAAAAATAAGAGGCATGAGAAGACATTACAATGTTATGAAAGGACAATGCAATGAGAAAAAATGCACGAAAAAGAAAAAGCATGGAAGATACATTAAACCAGTAAATATCTGTTGCATGACAAAAAAAAAAAAAAAACAATAGTTATGTTTAAACTACCATAATGCAAAAAAAATAAGTGTGTGGTTGCTGTGTAAGGAAAATATTTTTAAATTATTGTATTTCTTTCCCTGATCATTTGGCCCATTCCTGGCTGGTCTGTCCTTCAAAGCTGATGAAGCTGAACTGTGAAAGTATTCAGATGATATAGATGTTGGTTGTTAGTAGACAGCACCAACACTAAGATTTGGTGGACCCAGCACTGCAGGATTTGGATCATTAAACCATGAATAGAGAAGAGCAGACTAATCTCACTGGTACTGTAAAGCAGACTAGATAATCTCTCTTCAATCCATAAAGAGTCCTCACTCTCCTTTCCAGACCTCCCAATTCTGCATACACTTGGCAGCTTCTGTGACTTGACCAGCAGCCCTCTTTATCAATTTGAAGTGGCATCTGAGGAGATAATCCTCTCTGCCCACTCTGAAGCCAAGGGTAATAGACTAATGCCAGGCTAGATTAATCAAAATGCATTCCATTTTGCCTCTTCCTCTGTTTATCTGCAGTGCGTACTATCAAAAAGGAGAAACTTGGTCTGTCCAGACGTCAAAGGTCAGGGAAATGTTCTCATCCTCTAGATAAGGTAGCACCTTCAAATACAATAAGCAGTGATAAAAGGACAGTGGAAGGTAACAGCTAGAAAAACTTGATAAAGAAAATTGGGATTAAATTCAAGAAAAAAAAACATATTGATGTGATTGGAGAAACCTTGGTATGTGTTATGCTGAACACAAAATGATTTAACGGCATGTTTCCCTAGCAATAATGATGTTGTGATCCCTGGGACTGAGGACGGGTTATGCTGTACAACTGCATGATACAACATCTGAAAAGTCATATCTGTTGAGCCACTATTGACACTGCTGGGTAGCAAACTGTAATGCATGTGCCTACAATACCGCTTCAGATGAAAGAGATATTAACTCATGAATTTCATACTTGGATTACTTAAGAGCAGACTGTTAACTGAAATTATCTGCCTTTCTTCAGAGTGGTGGCAGGAATAATATTCCAGGAATACATGGGGTGTGTGCGCGCAAAGAATACTGTGTGTGAAGGACAGTTAACGTGCATAAAGGATGCTCTAGAAGGCATTGGTTTGCTGAGGGAGCAGTGAGGCTCTGTAAATGACCAGTATGCAGTTCAGTTTGGGTGTGAAGCCCATACCCAGGACAGTGGTGCTTAATCCCTTCAAGCTTTTGAAGCCAGGTTGTAGTTTGTGGGTGAATTGTTAAAACAGACTTGTATGCACTTTTCTGCTATAATTTCACCTTTTGGAAACTCAATTCTTCCCACTCATCTCCAATATCTCTAATAACCTGCATCATTTAAATCTCCATATTGCTGGACTGGTCAGTGTTACTGCTACAGTCACCAAAGAGAAGCTTACATCATGCTTTGCTTCACAGCAAACATATATTACTGCTGTTCTTGACTCCATTTTTTTAAAAGCTGCAGTGGTAATGCATTACTTGGTAAAACTCACTGCTAACCCAAAAGTGCATGTTTGTTTATGTTTTAAAAATAATACACTAGGTCAATATTTTCTGTCTGCACATCCGCTTTCTATACTTTATCCGGATCAAGTGTAGGGGGATCACTGAGCCTATCCTGGCCAGCAAGTGTAACACAGAAACCAGCCCAAGACAGGCCAGTTCATGCAGGGCACACACAATTAGGCTCAGTTTAGTACTGGCAGTCTATATGTCAGTATGCCTATGGAATGTAGGAAGAAATTACACACCCAAGCAGGATGCCATCAAACTATGGACAAAAGGTGAATAGGTCATATACACAGCATCCCAGACAAAATTAACAAGGGAGCCAAGCAGTGTGAGGCAAACAGTAACCACAGCACCAGCATGTCACTTATCTGTGTTTTACAGAGGTCACAAAGACCTGCTTAGAATCACATGTTCGGTTGAAAAATAACATGATTTTTGCACATACATCAGTTTCATTTGTCAATCTAAAACAAATATAGATATAAATATTAAGTTATAATGCAACCGGATAACTAATGTTCCAGCTGTCCTGCATAATGTTTTAGTGCAATCAGCAAATTAATAATGCCATACATTAAGTTACAATTGTCTAGAAAATGTCAGTAAGCAATGAGCCTCTTGTAGATCAAAAAAAAAAAAAAAATGTAAAAAATATGGCAGGGGTACAAGTCTTTGTAATGGAACTGGAAGGTAAATACCACACAGCACTGTTGTATATGTTGTGCAAGGAAATGTTACAGTATGGTACAGTACCAAAAAACAGTTTAAGTACAGGAAAAGTGAAGTCTGATGTAGAAACAGAAGCAAAACTGCTGACACTGAATTAATTCAACAGTGAAGAAAAAATACAGCAGCGCATACCTGAAATTCTGTGCACACTATCCGCACACATGAAGTGTACGTCTGTTTATGTTTTACTGGGTTAATATTGGTCGGCTGATCCACTTTCTATACTTTACTCAGTTCAGGTATATAAGGGTTATTAAACCCATCTTGGCAAGCAACAGGTGTAACACAGAAGATTCCACAAAATAAATGACCACCTCTAAGGTCACACAGTATCACACAGAAAAGCAATTTGCATTGGAACACTTGGTCTTCCATGTCAAAACACATCAACAATGGGGACACATCAGGTGACTTCACTCTGGAAAATAAACTGTATTCTTAATAGAAAGTACAGTTGTGTACACTTACCATAAATGTAGATGTTCGAGTGTATTCACTGTTACAGTCCTCACATATGGGTTATCCGGCTCCCGGTAGCCCTCAGTCGGCCCGAATACCAGAGTCTTTGGTATATGACGTCAGCTGCCGCCAGTTGTAAAACTGATGTCAGTACGTCAGGTAAAAAGAGAGGCAGCCGACACCATTTCCTCAGTTTTTCTTGCTCTGTCAGGAGCCCCCAAAAGAAGGCTAATCCAGGAATAGCAGAACCCTGGATACAAGTCAGACAAAAAATAAAAATCTTTAGTTTGTGCCTTAGGAAAAAAGGGGGAATGGAGGATGGGAAACCAGGACTGCAACAGTGAATACTCTCGAACATCTACATTTATGGTAAGTGTACACAACTGTACTATGTTCTTCATGTTTCACTGCTGCAGTCCTCACATATGGGTTGATTCCCAAAGCCCAGTAAGAAGACAAAGGGGGGAGGAAGCATCACAAATTAAGGATTGGTGAGGAGGCCCTACAAAACTGCAGAGGCAAAACCAGCCCTGGATTTAGAAAACAAAGGTAGATTGTAATGCTTTGTGAAAGTATGGAAAGAAGACCAAGTAGCTGCTTCTATAATGTCCTTAGTAAGCACACCTCTCAGAAAGGCTACAGAGGTAGAGGCTGCTCTAGTAGAAGGGGTCCTAATACCCTGAGGGGGAACCTTCCCATGCTGCAGGTAACAAAAGTGAATACAATGAGCAATCAATTTGGAGATGGTTTGTTTTGAAATAGCTTTACCCTGAGCCCCAGGAGCAAAACTAACCAATAACTGTTCAGATTTTCGAAATGATTTAGTCCTAAATAAAATCTCAGCTGTCTATGCACATCAAGAGAGTGCAGAATCCTTTCCCCTTTATTTTGGGGATTACTGAAAAATGTAGGCAGGTGAATAGACTGGTTAAGGGTTAAACTGGAAACCACCTTGGGCATAAAGGAGGGATTGGTTCTCAGAGAAACCCGATCTGAGTGAAAAATAATGAAAGGCTCTACTGCCATTAAAGCTTGCAGCTCAGATAACCTTCTAGCCAAAGTAATAGCTAAAATGAAAGCAGTCTTGCAGGCTAGAAACTTAAAATCTGCAGAGGCAGCTGGTTCAAAAGGAAGCAGAGTAAGTTTTTCCAGGACAAAATTAAGATTCCAAGCAGGAGTAGGAGCTCTTCTGGGAGGTCTAAGATTACTAGCTCCCCTCAGGAAATGCTTCATCAAGGGGTGAGAAAAAATGGGTTGCTCAAAAGAACAATGAGCTGAAATTGCTAAAGCATGAATTTTGACTGAAGAAAAGAAAAGTCCACCATTAACCAAGCCTGCCAGGTAATCAAGAATTAGAGAAACAGAAGGATGAGAAGAGTCTTCTCCTTCAGCTAGCATCCAAGAGCAAAAAATTGTCCATTTATCTGCATAGGATTTTCTTGTGCTAGGCCTCCTGGCCTCATGAAGAACTTCAACCACCTGTTGGGAAAGATTTAAAGTATTAGCCGGGCAGTAAAATGCAAAGTTGGAAGATGAGGATGAAGGAACCCCCCCCCCCCCATACCAACAGATCTGGTACTAGGGGAAGATGCCAAGGCTGAGCCTGTGAAAGGCTGTGAAGGAGGGGATACCAATGCTGCCGGGGCCAATCTGGAGCTATCAGAATAGCCTTTGGTTTTTCATCCCTTACCTTTAGCAGCACTCTGGGCAGAGGAGGGAATGCATAAACTGAGATGTGTCCATGGGAAGGACAACACATCCACCCTCCAAGCTTTGTTGTGAAACTCCCTGGTGCAGAAGGTTGGAAGGAGATGATTGGTGTGACAGGAGAAAAGAGCCACTTGTGGGGTGCCCCAATGATGAGTGATGCACTGGAAAATGTCCCTGTTCAGTTGCCACTCATGAGGATCCAGAACATGTCTGCTCAAATGATCCACCAGGGAGTTCAGCCTCCCTGGAAGATACTGAGCTATTAGATGTAAGCCCATGGATGCTGCTATGGATCACAGTCTCATGCTTTGTCGGCACAAGGGGTAAGAGTGAGTCCCCCCTTGCTTGTTGATGTACCACATGACTGTGGTATGGTCTGTCTGGATCAGCAGAATCCCAGGGTCGAGTAGGTCCTTGAAAGCCAGCAAGGCCTGATGCACTGCCATTAATTATTTTAAGTTTATGTGCAGATGAATCTGCTTGGTGCTCCAAGTTCCCTGTATGCCCCTGCCCTCCAGATGAGCCCCCCATGCAACATCTGAGGCATCTGTGGTGAGAGTCTGGGTGGCAGGCAGTGGGCGGAAAGGCAGACCCTTGTTCTGAGAACAGGCTGTCGCCCACCAGAGGAACTCCATTTGCAGACAGGGAATCAGAGGAAGAATCAAGTCTAAGTCCTGTGTGTGTTGACACCAAAGATTCTTGAGGTACCACTGAAGTTTTCTCATATGCAGCTTTGCATATGGGATCATCAAAATACATGAAGCCATGAACCCCAGTGCTTGCAGGAATTGCCTTGCAGAGAGCTGGGTCATGCTTGCCAAGTTCATGAAGTAAGCAGAAAGATCTTCTTGCTTCTGTTGAGGGAGGAATACCATCTGGGTGGCTGTATTCAGATTTTCTGGGTGGCTGTATTCAGATTTTCTCCCAGGAAAACTCTCTCCCTTGAAGGAACCAACTTTGACTTCTTGTCATTGAGAGTGTAACCCAAAGTGGTGAGAATGTTCTTCATGAAATCCAAATCCTTTTCCAGTTGTTCTGGGAAGTTTGCTTGAATGAGACAATCGTCCAGGTATGGATAAATCTGAATGTTTCTCTGCCAGCAAAAAGCAATGGCTGGAGACAGGCACTTCGTAAAAACTCTGGGAGCAGTAGATAAGCCAAAGGGCAATGCAGAGAATTGAAAGTGTTGCTCCCCAGCCATGAAGTGAAGGAACTGCCTGAAACTTTCCCTTATGGGGATGTGCAGATAAGCCTCCTTGAGATCCAAAGTTCATCATTCTCTTTCGGCTTTTCCCGTTAGGGGTCGCCACAGCGGATCATCTCTTTCCATTTCTTCCTATCCTCTGCATCTTGCTCTGTCACACCAACCGCCTGCATGTCCTCTCTCACCACGTCCATAAACCTTATCTTAGGCCTTCCTCTATTCCTCTTACCTGGCAGCTCCATCCTTAGCATCTTTTTCCCAATATACCCATCATCCCTCCTCAGCACATGTCCAAACCAACGCAATCTCGTCTCTCTTGCTTTGTCTCCAAACTGTCCAACATGAGCTGACCCTCTAATATACCGATTCCTAATCCTATCCATCCTAGTCACACCGATTGCAAATCTTAACATCTTTAACTCTGCCACATCCAGCTCTGACTCCTGCCTTTTTGTCAATGCCACTGTCTCCAACCCATATAACATAGCTGGTCTCACTACACTCTTGTAGACCTTCCCTTTCACTCTTACGGATACCCGTCTGTCACAAATCACTCCTGACACTCTTCTCCACCCATTCCACCCTGCCTGTACTCTCTTCTTCACCTCTCTTCCACATTCACCATTACTCTGAACTGTTGATCCCAAGTACTTAAACTCATCCACCTTTACCAACTCTACTCCCTGCATCCTCACCATTCCTCTACCCTCCCTCTCATTTACACACATATATTCTGTCTTAGCCCTGCTGACCCTCATTCCTCTGCTCTCTAGAGCATATCTCCACCTCTCCAGAGTCTCCTCAACCTGATTCCTACTCTCACTACAGATCACAATGTCATCTGCAAACATCATAGTCCACGGGCCTCCTGTCTGATCTCATCTGTCAACCTGTCCATCACCACTGCAAATAAGAAAGGACTCAGAGCTGATCCTTGATGTAATCCCACCTCCACCTTAAACGGATCTGTCACTCCCACTGCAGTCCTCACCACTGTCACACTACCCTCGTACATATCCTGTACCACTCTTACGTACTTCTCTGCCACTCCCGACTTCCTCATACAATACCACAACTCTTCTCTAGGCACCCTGTCATATGCTTTCTCCAAGTCTACAAAGACACAATGCAACTCCTTCTGACCTTCTCTGTATTTCTCCATCAACAGTCTCAGAGCAAACATTGCATCTGTAGTGCTCTTTCCTGGCATGAAACCATACTGCTGATCACTAATCATCACCTCCCTTCTTAACCTTGCTTCCACTACTCTTTCCCATAACTTCAAGCTGTGACTAATCAATTTTATCCCTCTGTAGTTACTGCAGCTCTGCACATCACCCTTATTCTTAAAGATAGGTACCAAAACACTTTTTCTCCACTCCTCAGGCATCCTCTGACTTTCCAAAATTTCATTAAACAATCTAGTTAGAAATTCCACTGCCATTTCTCCTAAGCACCTCCATGCTTCCATTGGTATGTCATCTGGGCCAACAGCCTTTCCATTCTTCATCCTCTTCATAGCTGCCCTTACTTCCTCCTTGCTAATCTGTTTCACTTCCTGATTCACTATCCCCACATCATCCAACCTTCTCTCTCTCTCATTCTCTTCATTCATCAGCCTCTCAAAATACTCTTTCCATCTACTCAACACACTCTCCTCTCTTGTGAGTACCTTTCCCTCACTATCCTTTATCACCCTTACATGCTGCACATCTTTCCCAGCTCTGTCCCTCTGTCTAGCTAATCGGTACAGGTCCTTTTCTCCCTCTTTAGTGTCCAATCTCTCGTACAACTCTCCATATGCCCTATCCTTAGCTTTCGCCACCTCTCTCTTTGCCATCCGCCTCATCTCCTTATACTTGCGTCTACTTTCTTCATCTATTTGACAATCCCACTTCTTCTTAGCCAGCCTCTTCCTCTGTATACTCTCCTGTACTTCCGCATTCCACCACCAGGTCTCCTTGTCCTCCTTCCTCTGTCCAGATGTCACACCAAGCACCTTTCTAGCAGTCACCCTTACTAGTTCTGCTGTAGTTACCCAGCTATTCGGTAACTCTCCACTGCCTCCCAGTGCCTGTCTTAACTCTTCCCTAAACTCCACTTCACAATCACCCTTTTTTAACTTCCACCATTTAATCCTTGGCACAGCTTTCACATTCCTCCTCCTCTTCTTGATCACCAACGTCATTCTACATACCACCAATCTATGCTGCTTAACTACACTTTCCCCTGCCACCACTTTACAGTCTCCAATCTCCTTAAGACTGGCCCTCCTACATAGTATATAATCAACTTGTGAGCATCTTCCTCCACTCTTGCACGTCACCCTATGCTCCACCCTCTTCTTAAAATACGTATTCACCACAGCCATGTCCACCAAATCCACAATCATCTGACCTTCTGCATTCCTCTCCTTAACACCATACCTACCCATCACTTCCTCATCCCCTCTGTTCACTTCACCAACATGCCCATTAAAGTCCGCTCCAATCACTAGTCTCTCACCCTTGTGTACACTCACCACAACTTCATCCAACTCACTCCAAAATTTCTCTTTCTCTTCCATCGCACACCCAACTTGAGGAGCATATGCACTAACAACATTCATCATTACACCATCAATTTCGAGCTTCATAAACATCACTCGGTCAGACACTCTCTTCACGTCTAAAACACTCTTGGCATATTGTTCCTTTAGTATAACCCCTACCCCATTTCTCCTGCCATCCACACCATGATAAAACAATTTGAACCCGTTTCCTAAACACCTGACACCTGAACACCGTTTCCTAACACTTGAGATCCAAAGTTACCAGCCATTAATCCTTACCCAGCATTGGTAGTAATTGTTGAAGGGTGAGCATCTTGAATTTGAGAATCACCTGAAAAGTGTTTAGAATGGACAGATCCAGAATAGGGCACCAGGTGCCCCCTTTCTTGGGTACCAGAAAAAGCCTTGAATAAAAAGCTAGGCCTGCCTGATTTGCAGGAACTGGCTCTATAGCCCCTATAGTCAGTAGAAAAGATATTTGAGTTTGTACCTCTGCCCTGAGAGTTCTGGGTATGTCTGGGTTCCCTTGTAAAACAGGGAAGGTGTGAAAGTAAAACTTGTAACCTTGGTTTACTATATTGTGCACCCATTTGTCGTCTGTGATGGTAGACCATACCTCTGCGAACCTGGCCAACCTTCCCCCAAAGGAAACCTAGAGTCTGCAGAGGTAGGTTCAAGAAGGCTGGAGCCATTGAGAATGTTTGCTTTGGGAAGCTGGCTTAGAACTCCCCGATTTAGCAGAAGAAGAATGCCATTGTTTAGCCCTTTGAGGGGCAGAAGCCTGCCGTCTGGAAGATCTGAACCCCCTAAGCCTAGAGTGACCCTGTTTGCCAGGATCAGGGAAAGACCAGTTCTTGGAAAGATAATGCATACTAAACTGTGGAGGCTAAACCTGAAGGAAATCTTTTACAGCTTGCATAGATTTTGCCTTATCTTCCAACTTCTTTAGTACCCCCTCAGTCTTATTACCAAAAAGATTGTCCTTGTGCAAAGGAACATTCAGCAATTTAGATTTAACTGGTTCAGAAAGAGGCTGCTCCCTGAGCCAAGCATACCTTCTGTTTACGGAACCAGTGGCTACTGCTCTGCAGGAAGCCTCCAAAGTGTCAAAACCACAATGACATGAATGCTTATTAACTAAAGTGGTAGAATTCAGTAAGTCTTGTAAATCTTTGTTCTCCGTCATGGAAGGAATACCTCCAAGTTTAGCCTTAATAGCCTCCAAAGTATGCTGCTGATACTTAAGCATGTGAAAAAGACAATTCACGGATCTAATGGCAAGAGTTGCAGAGGTATAGACTTTTTTACCACACCTGTCCAAGGCCCTAGATTCCTTATCAGAAGGCACAGGGTTTTTAGCAATAGTAGCCTTAACACCCTTGGGGCCATGAGAAATAATTTCTGAATCAGCAGTAGGGTTTTTAAAAAGGAATTGATAAGATTCAGGAACCCTGTAATACCTATCTGGTTTTCTGGGGGCAGGAGGAACAGAATTAGGAGTTAAAGAATTTTCCATGAAAACATCATCCATGACTTCCAAAACTTGAGGTACAGCCAGAGGCTTATGCTGTGCAAATCTAGAAATTCCCTGGTTCTTTTCTTAGACAATGGAAAAACTTGACATTCCCATTTAAAATGCTCCATAAGAGTATTCAAAGTATCCCCAAAGGAAAAATCTTCTGGAGGGGAGGCAGAAGGGATAGAATCCTCAGCATCAGAATCCTCAAAGCCATAAAAAAGTTGAGAATTTCCTTCTTCACCAGCAGACATACAGGAAATCTCAGAATCTGAGACAGATAAAACATCAGGAGATAATTCCCTAGCCATCTTTGAAGGGGGGGGGGGGTCAGAGCCTCTAATCAGGGAAAGAACACCAGACATTTTTACCGACTGGGACTGAGGTACAGGAGGGGAGGCAGACACCTGCTTGTGAGTAGGTTTGCGGCTGGAAGGTTTACTAGCAATCTGGAGGGACTCAGGAGGCCTATTAACTGCAGAAGTCTGAATTAAGGTAGTCGGTCTGGTTCTGGTCTCATGTCAAAAAGAAGCGTCAGAAGCTGGTGCCTGCAAAGCAGCTCTGGTCCCATCTGAGGCAGCGACAGGCAGAGAGTCTGAAGATGAAATAGCAGCCTGCGGCATGGAGGACTTCGTAAAGGTCTTGGCAGAGGCTTGCGGCTGAAAATCTGCAGACTGCAGGGGCTGTGCTGACGACCAATTCCACTGGTGCATCAGTAGATTTAACCCTAGGCCTGTCGCGGTCCTTGTCTTTGGTTTCCTAGTTATATCCGATGTTGGGAGACCAGAAGATGCCATACCGACAAACTTAGGCCAGACTCTGAAATGCTTATACACAATCTTAGCTCTATGACGTATGGTGTGTGGGTTAAAGGAAGCACAGAGATCACAGTTAGGGACGTCGTGCTCAAGGCCCAAACAAGTTATACAATAGGAATGGAAATCACAGTGCGGAATCTGCTTTCCCCAGGCAAGACAGTTATCAACTTTATCTGTCATTCGTTAAAGCAAGAAAAGAGGATCCCCAACGGGGTACTTATCTGAAGGCATCTTCAAGTTGGTAGTCAGAAAACGAGAGGTAGGTAAACAGCCGACCGGCACTAGTGAGAATTGCATCTGCTTCAGGCTCTGTGGCAAGTAAGACTGAGGAAATGGCGTCTGCTGCCTCCCTTTAAACCTGAAGTACTGACACCAGTTTTGCAACTGGCGGCAGCCGGCGTCATATACCAAGGACTCTAGTATTCGGGCCGACTGAGGGCTACCAGGAGCCGGATAACCCATACATGAGGAGTGCAACAGTGAAACATGAAGAACATCAGTTGATATACAAAAGAACACAGTTTGATAGGTCCCTAGTTGGCTTTCTCCTTCCACCATCTGGAATTTGGAAACTTTCTGGAAAACCCTATTCTCAGGAAGGGGTATAGGTGCATGACCATTCTGAAGGAGATTATGTTAAACTTACCAATAAGCTAGTTTTGAAATTTAATGGTGAACTGTTGGAGATGTTGGAAAGGGGAAAGACGAGGTTTCCTCACGACAGATGATATGAAAAAACTTCACATCTCCAAACCCCATGACCCAATATTCTATGCCATTCCTACAGTACATAAGAATCTATTACACTCACTGGGAAGGTCCATTGTTTCTGGGATTGATTTGTGCTTACAAAATGCAGGGATACCATCAGATTCCTTGTTGAAAGCATTTTTGTGTGGTATTCCGGTGCATAAAGAATACTGAGGAACTGTGTGATACCATAATTAAAGTAGATTGGCAAGAGGACTTTTATGGGCCACGGTTGATATAAGTTCACTATACACAAACATACAACTTAGATGGGGTTTTGGAGACTAATTGGATCATCATGGGTGAGGGCCCTCGAACTCCTTTCATTGCCAGCTTATTAGAATTCTGTTTGACACACAATTATTTAAAGTTCAATAGCAAAATCTATCTCCAAAAGATGGGGACATCAATGGATGACCCTTATGTACCCATGTATGCTATCATATACACGGAGGACTTTGAAAGAAAGTTCATCTATGGGACAATTTTATAATGAACATGTGGTGATGTACAGATGTTACATCGACAATTTAATTTTCATCTGTAAGGGGCACCCGTCAGAGTTCATTCAATTAATTTGTGAGTTGAACAACAGTAATCATGGACTAACAGGATAGGTCATCCATTCAATTTCTAGATGTAGAATTCTATGTGGATTGTTCACACAGAATTCACTATCGGCCTTATAGGAAACCTACTGACCTTAACAATTTTTTGAATGCTGATAGCATGCACCCCCCCCCCCCATGGACTCCCTTCCCTATGGGGAATTCAAATGTATTTTTCATAATATTTCTGAAGTGAAACTCAAACAGATACCTGCAGGAGGTAAAATGTAGGTTAAAAGAAAGGGGATATACTGAGGAAATTTTGAATCGTTCCATGGAAAAAAATACATGGTAACGTTAGGTTCATAGGTTAGTACTAAGCTATGCCCTTGCGAGCCATTTTAAGCCTAGCCAGTTATCCCTTGCGAGACTCAAACCATGCACCTTGTGCTTGCAAGGCAAACACCTTAACCATTAGGCCACCCTCCCAACCCGATTAAAGGAAGGATTTTGTTGAGGACGCAAGACATGGGAAGAGAAAGAATAAGGAAGAGAGTGATCAAGTTGATAATTCAAAGAAAACCTATTTTGTGACCAAATATTCCCCTTTCTCTGAGGCTGTAAAAAAAATAATTTGGGAATTTTGGCACCTCGTTTACATGGATGAGAACATGGGGCATTTATTTCCAAAACAAGTCACTTTTTCCTAAAGCAGGTATTTAAAATTGAAGGAGTTAGTGAATTTAACACCTTTCATTCCATGTGCACCACAGGAATTAGTTGGATCATTTGTATGTGGGCATTTTAAAATCTGTAGCAAGATCAGGAACACATCTGAAACTTTTATTAATGGTCAAATACTTATTTCCAGGGGAAGATTCCATTGTAATTCATGTGGTGTGGTTTATATTATGGGGTGTGGATGTGACAATGTTAGGTGGTAAAGTACAGTTGTGTACACTTACCATAAATGTAGATGTTCAAGTGTATTCACTGTTGCAGTCATTACATTTGGGTAATCTGCTGGCAGGTTGCCCTCAGTCGGCCTGAATAACAAAGTCTTGGGTCCTGCGTCAGTTGCTGTCTCCTCTTCCATGACGTCATGTCGTCAGGGGTATAAAACATGCAGCCGACACCATTTTAATCAGTTTTTCTTGCCCCAGATGTCAGGTGTCCCCCAAATGGGGAGCAAAAAAAAAAAAAAAAAATATATATATATATATATATATATATATATATATATATATATATCAGTATAATTATATAAATGCACTTTAGAACACATAAAATTTACCTTCAACTAAAAGCAAATACATCACAAAGGCTTTTGAGTACAGTGAAGGAAAGAAAAGGTATAGAAAGGGGGCTGGTGGGTGGGTAATCTGGACTGCAACAGTGAATACACTCGAACATCTACATTTATGGTAAGTGTACACAACTGTACTATGTTCTTCGTGTTTCACTGTTGCAGTCATTACATTTGGGTAGAATCTCAAAGCTATGGATTGGAGGATGGAACTAAACAGCATTAGGAGCAGCTATACGGCCCTGCAGGACTGCAGTGGCAAAGCCTGCCCTGGATTTAGAAAAAAGAGGTAAATAGTAATGCTTTGTGAACGTATGAACTGAACTCCAGGTAGCAGCTTCTAGAATGTCTCTGGTAGGGTCCCCTCTGAGGAAAGCTGCTGAAGTAGAGGCAGCCCTGGTGGAATGGGATCTGATCCTCTTGGGCACAGGTTTACCATGGTACAAGTAGCAGAAACTAATGCAATGGCTTATCCATTTAGAAATAGTCTGCTTTGATATAGCCTTCCCCTCTGATCCTGCAGCAAAAGCCACCGGTAGTTGCTCAGACTTTCTTAGAGATTTTGTCCTGTTTAAGTAGAATCTTAGTTGTCTGTGTACATCCAACAAATGCAGAATCCGCTCCCCCTTGTTCTGCGGATTTGGGAAGAACATTGGCAGGTGAATGGTCTGGTTTAGAGCCACACTGGATACCACCTTAGGCATAAAAGAAGGCTTGGTCCTGAGGGCCACCCTGTCCAGGTAAAAAATAATGAAAGGCTCCACTGCCATGAGGGCCTGTAGTTCTGAAACCCTTCTAACTGAAGTGACTACCAAAAGAAAGGCCGTCTTCCAAGAAAGAAATTTTATATCTGTAGTAGCTGCTGATTCAAAAGGAGGTAGGGTGAGTTTTTCCAGCACAAAACTGAGGTCACATGCAGGGGTTGGCGCTCTCCTGGGAGGTCTTAAATTTTTGGCCCCTCTGAGGTACTGTTTTAGCAGGGGATAAGAAAAGAGGGGAGCTCTGTGTTGTAATGAGCCGAGATGGCAGAGGCATGGATTTTTATTGAAGAAAAAGATAGGCCCTTGTGAAGCATCTCAGGTATTGCAAAATCTGAGGAATATTGGGCTTTGCTGTCTATTCCTTGTGCTTGGTTCCAAGCACAGAATCTCTTCCATTTATCAGCATAAGATTTTCTAGTACTTAGGCCTTCTGGCCTCCAAAATGACATCCATCACAGGTTTACTGAGAGATGTGGTTGGTGAAATTAGTTGATTAGCCATGCTGCAAGATTCTGAGTTTGGAGCTGTGTGTGCAGAATTTGATGGTTCTGCTGAGACAATAGGTGAGGTGCTTGAGGTAAGTACCATGGAGGAAGGTGTGACATATTCCTTAGAAGTGGGTACCAGTGTTGGTGAGGCCAGTCCAGAGCAATTAGAATCACTCTTATTTTTTCCTGTCTGACTTTCAGTAAGATCTTGGAGAGTAGAGGCAGAGGTGGAAAAGCATAGACTGATAGGTTTTTCCAGCTGAAGGATAGAGAATCCACTTTCCATGCTTTTCTGTGTTGAGTTCTTGTGCAGAATTTGTCCAACTGATAGTTTTGGGGAGAGGCAAATAGATCTATATCTGGGCTCCCCCATTTTTGTGTTAACATGCTGAAGATTTGTGGATCCAGTTTCCATTCGTGTGGGTCCATAAGATTTCTGCTTAGGTCATCTGCCAGAGTATTTTGCTTTCCTGGCAGGAATTGATCTCGAAGATGTATTTGGTAAGTCAAGGCTGTGTTCCACAAGGCCATGGCTAGTCTGCAAAGGGGGTAGGAGTGGGTACCCCCCTGCTTGTTTATGTACCACATAACTGTGGTGTTGTCCATCTTTATCAGTAGTTGTCCTGGATGAAGGAAGTCCTTGAAGGCTGTCAGACCATTCTGAACAGCTAGCATTTCTTTCTGGTTGATATGTAGATGCATTTGGTTTGGGCTCCATTCGCCCTGAATGCCTCTCCCTGCCAGGTGGGCCCCCCCCAAGCATAGTCTGATGCATCTGTAGTTAGGGTTTGGGTGGCAGGGGGTAGAATAAATGACAGTCCCTTGTTCTGGTGACATGGCTCTGCCCACCAAAGAAATTTCTGTTGCAGGCAGGGAATGAGAGGAATCATTGTTTCCAGGCTGTGACAATGTTGACTCCATAAGCTTTTTAGATGCCACTGAAGTTTCCTCATATGCAGTCTCGCATATGGAATTAGTAGAATGCAGGATGTCATGAACTCCAAAGCCTGCAGCATTTGTCTTGCAGATAGCTTGGTTTTTGTTGCCATTTGATTGAAGTATGTTGTCAGTTGAATTTGTTTGTCTGGCATGAGGTAAACCATCTGGGAAGTTGTATTCAAGTTTGCACCCAGGAATGTAATTATTTGAGAGGGTACCAGCTGTGATTTCTTTTCATTTATGGTGTACCCTAGGCATGCTAGAAGTCTTTTTACAAATGCCAGATGTTGAAGAAGAGTGTCCTTGTCCTTTGCCTGAATGAGACAATCGTCCAGATAAGGATAAATTTGAATGTTTCTTTATCTGCAAAATGCAATTACTGGTGCCAGGCACTTTGTAAAGACCCTGGGTGCAGTAGATAAGCCAAAGGGCAGTGCAGAGAATTGGTAATGCAAACAACCTGCTTTGAAGAGGAGGTATCTTCTGCAAGATTCCCTTATTGGGATATGCAGGTATGCCTCTTTTAAGTCTAGAGTTACCAACCAGGCATTCTTGCGTAGCATAGGCAGTAGCTGTTGTAAAGTCAGCATTTTGAATTTTGGAATGTTCAGGAATGTGTTTAGAATTGATAAGTCCAGAATTGGACACCATGATTTGTCTTTTCTGGGTACCAAGAAAAGTCTTGAATAAAATCCTTGTCCTTTTCTGGTGCTGGTTGAATAGCCCCCATATCGATGAGGGACATGACTTGTTTCTGGGCCTCTGCCCACTGGTGTGGTGGCAGATCTGGCCATCTATTTGGAATTGGCAATGTGTGGAAATGAAATCTGTACCCCTGGGATACTATGTTTTAATACCCACTTGTCCTGGGTAATTAACTGCCAATTTTGAGCATGAAGTGCTAGTTTCCCCCCAAGGGGGCTTCCAAAAGATAAGTGCTTGGAGATGGCAAAGGAAAGTCATTGAGACTGCTTACTGTAGGGTTGTGCTTTGCTACCTCCAGATTTGGAGGTGGAGGCACCCCATTGCTTTGACCTGTAAGATCCCAGTGATTGATATCTGGAGCCTTTGGAGCACCTGGGTTTGCCCTGAGTGGCTATGTTGGACACACAAAAGGACCAATTCTTAGTAGGCCAGTCTCTACTGAACCTGGGTTGCTGCACTTGCAAGAAATCTTTCACAGTTTGCATAGATTTTAGCTTTGTCGTCCATTTTCTTTAAAACCTCTTCTGCCTCATTACCAAACAGACTGTCATGCTGTAAAGGGGCATCCAACAATTTAGCTTTAACATGATCAGGCAGAGTTTGCTCCATGAGCCAGGCATGCCTTCTCATCACAGATCCCTGCAAGAGGCCTCCAAGGAATCAAAACCACATTGCAAAGTATGCTTTCCAACCTGTTCTGCTGAATGCAATAAATCATGCAACTCTATTTTCCCCACAATCAGAAATCAACATAATTTACTGTTTCAGTAAGCTCATAACATGATGTTGATATTTAAGCATATGAAACTGGCAGTTTAAAGCCCTGATTGCCAAGGTTGCAGACGTATAAACCTTCTTTCCACATCTATCCAGCACCCTGGAATCTCTGTCAGAAGGGGTAGGATTTTTGGCTGTAGAAGCCTTAACACCCTTGGGACCCCGAGAAATAGTCTCAGGATCAGAGGCAGGATTTTTGAAAAGAAATTTGTGGGAGTCAGGAACCCTGTAATATGTGTCTGGCTTACTAGCAGCCGGAGGCAGGGAATCAGGAGCCATGCTTGATTCCAAGAACACATCATCAACAATGTCTAATACAGGAGGTATTGCCAAAGTCCTATGCTGAGGAAGAAGAAAATCCCTAAGCCTCTTTTTTGATACTGAGAAATCCTAACTCTCCCAGTAAAAATGTTTCCTTAAAGTATGCAAAGTCTCTCCAAAAGAGTAATCCTCAGGAGGAGAAGCAGAAGGAATGGATTCCTCTGCATCAGAGTCCTCATAAGGTGGAATAGAAAATTCCTGATCAGAAGAGGAATCAGAAGAAATGGAAACCTGATCTGAAGATTCATAATCAGTGCCTTGCCTATGCCTCCTAGCGGGGGGGGGGGGGGTTGGGAACCCCTGATCAAGGTAATTAAATCCTCAGTCATTCTGATCATTTGTTTTTTAGGCATAGAGGCCTGAGCACGTGGCTCATGCGTTGGTTTTTTAGACACAGAAGTTGGTATTGGCCTTGTTTTTGATGATGGCGTTGGTTTAATATAAAAATGTTGAGGCCTGAAAACACCCTCAGAAGCCAGTTCCTGCTCAGCGGCTCTGGACCAATCTAAGGGATAGACATCCGCAGGTTCAATAATATCAGAATCTCGCTGCATACCAGACTCTAAATGGGTCTCGGTATTGACCTGCGACTCAAAAGTAGCGGGTATCTGGGGCTGCAAAAGTGCTTCACTGAGTACTGGCGAACCAGCGACTGGCTTAGGAGAAGCTTCATCATCGGTTTTGGACCTCAATGATCTTTTTCCTTGCATTTTTTGTGAACTCTGGTAGTCGGATTGCTGACCGACGACATTTCAGGGTAGTCAAATCTTGAACCAAAATATTTAGAAGCAAAAATATACAGACACTTAATAGTGCGTTGGTTAAATTTAGCACAAAACCAACAGCAAGGCACGTGATCAGGGCCAAGGCAAGGAATACAGTACAAATGAAAATCCTTATGAGGTATTTGCTTCCCACAAGTAATGCAATTATTAACTTTTACTGACATCGGTAAGGAGCAAGAAAAAGTTTCCCCAACAGGGTACTTAGCTTTAGTTTGAAGACTTCGATTCTGAAACTCAAAAATGAAAATTTCGGGTGTCGGCCGACCGGCACTTGCGAACTGCTTTGGGCACTGTGCGGCAAGAAAGTCTGATTAAAATGGCATTGGCTGCATGTTTTATACCCCTGATGACCTGATGTCATGGAAGAGGAGACAGCAACCGACGCAGGACCCAAGACTTTGTTATTCAGGCTGACTGAGGGCAACCTGCCAGCAGATTACCCAAATGTAATGACTGCAACAGTGAAACACAAAGAACATCATGGGACAGAGAGAGGTAAGGGATCAAATACTTGAACATTTAGGGAATATATGCATAAGAACAGGAACAGTCCTATAGGTGAACACTTCAATTTTGTGCCTTCTGGTTCAGACAATTTTTTATTTTTAGTATTTTGGCAAAACCTGTTTTGCACAGAGGTGGGGATTTTAGGAAAAATCTAAATGAGTTGGAAAGTAAAATGATTCTAAATTACAGAACACTTAATCCCAGGGGTCTTAACCTTGAAGTTAATTTAAGTAAGTTATGACATCATGTACATATGCATTAATTTAAGGCACAGCACTTTGAGATGGGAATTCTGTGCTTTATATTCAATATAAAAAACAGAAATTTAAAGTTTATTTGATGTTTATTTATGGTGCAATATGACATTTTATTGGGGACATTTTGTGCTGGATATATGGTTTTAAAGCACAGTGCACTTTAAGATGCGTTGGGTTTGCTTAACTAAGAGGGGTTCACCTGGAATACATTGCAAACTTGTTGATGATGTAATGTATCGACTGAAGGCAAATGTCTGAGGTACCAGACGTTTAATATTTTAAGTAAAGCTTTGAATAGTCTTCTCTTGGTCTGTGGTTTCTGTTCATTCTGAAGAACACCCAGATACAAAGCACTGGATACCCAGGTGAGCTAATCTCCTAGCACCTTTCAGCAACAGGAGAAATAAAAAATACACTTCCATTGCTAACATACTGGACAAGTATATAGTCATCTGACGTGACATGATGTGAAAATTACTGAACCTACACACACTGCCAACATACTGGCTGACAGGTTCAGTGCAAACTTCTCCCCTCCCTCCCCCCCAAAAGGAGAGATATCTATTCCAGAGGATTGTAGCCCCCCAAACATCTCCAACGCCCAGGTGAGAACTGCCCTCACTAAGGCAAAAAACACAGCATCCATGGGACCGGATGGTGTCCCCGGCTGTGTGCTTCATGAACTCAATGAGGAATTAAACCCACAGTTAGGACAGCTGTTTAATCTTAGCCTCACCTCAGGATACGTACCCAAGGAGTGGCGCGGCGACTGTGGTCCCACTTCATAAGGCGGTGCCTCCACAGACCCTGGAAATTACCGCCCATTAGCTTGACAAGCCTTATCTGCAAAGCCATGGAGAGGATCATAATGGAACTCATAAATAAAGACATAGGGAACTTGCAGACTTTGGATCCAACTCAGTTTGGCTTTGTCAAAGGCAGATCCTGCCTCTTAAACTTGGTTGACTTTTTGAGACAGTCACCAAGGCCATTGATGAGGAAAGGCAGTCCATACAGCCTACCTCGACCTGGCAAAGGCCTTGACACAATACCCCACTCAGGTATCATCGAAAAACTCATCAGCTTGAATGTAAACCCATACATCACAAGATGGGTTGCAAACTGGCTAAGTGACAGAACCCACAGGGTCAGAGTTGCTGGAGCCATGTCAGACTCAAAGCCTGTCACAAGTGGTGTCCCACAGGGCTCAGTCCTGGGTCCACTCTTGTTCGGCATCTACTTTTCTGAAGTACAAGCAAACACAGGAGGGTTATGGCTGACAAAGTTTGCAGATGACTGCAAACTGGCGCCATAGTCGAAAACACATCTGACACAGATATCCTCCAGAAGGGCCTCACAGAAATGGATAACTGGTGCCAGAGCCATGGCCTGAAGTTAAGCGCCAAAAATGCATAGTCATACCCTTTGGGAAAAACAAGGCTACCCCTAGCTACCATATAGGTGGCAATCCACTGAGCACAGAAAAAGTCATCAGAGATCTGGGGACCCAGGTTGACAGTAGCCTTTCGTTTGACACTCATGTTGCTAAAGTAGTTAGGAAAACCTTCTATATCACCCACCTGATCATGAAGGGATTCACATCTAGATCAAGGGAGGTCATTGTCCCCTGTACTCATCACTTATTAGACCTATGATTGAGTACAATGCCCGTTCGGAATGTATCTGACCAGACACCTGCTGCAGCTTGAAAGGCCCCAAAGTTCCTCACCAAAAGGATAAAGGGTCTCAAAAATATGTCTTATGCTGCCCGACTGAAAGAACTCCAGCTCTATTCAGTCTCATACCGCTTGCTCAGAGGTGACCTGTGCCTGACATATAAGGCCATGTCAAACCCAGATTTGATGAATATGCTTCACCTCAAAAATCTAGATCCCTCAGAACCACAAGGCGGAGACTTAAACCTTGACACGGTTATAAATAGAACGTGCTGGAGGGACAGATTCATCACCCAGAGACTCCCTATGCTGTGGAACAAAATCCCGGTACATGTGAGGCAGAGCACCTCTCTGGTCTTGTTCAAGAGGAATCTTGACCAATGGATGGGAGATTGCAGATATACCCCAGGGATTACTTCAGCGTCACTGCTTGACAGAGGCACAGCAAAATGATAGGCATAGTTTTTATTCAAACTAAAGGGGTGGCGAAAGCCACATAACTATGGGCTAGGCTTATAAATGCCCTTGGGCAGATAGCCTAGTATGAACCTATGAACCTATGAACCTATAAGAAGGAACTCAAAAGTCAAGGCTGAATGTGGGACCACCATGGATATAGAAGGTTACATTCCTGATCCACAAAGGAGAGACATCCTAGAGATGAAAGGATACAATCAGGACATACTTCTTATATCTAGCATTCAGGATTTTCTTTGAGAGTACTGAAGCACAGCTGTACCAAACGAAGGGCAAACATGTTGAATAATGCCAGATACAGATGTTTTTGGGAGATAGTGTGTCTAAGGTACAAACCTCTGTGTTATAGGTATTCTTGAATCAATCACTGCAGGTAGCCATTCCTCCAGTGAAGAAAGCCTTACCTGCAGCAGGTGATATCTAGCTGCATGAAAGCCTTACCTGCAGCAGGTGATATCTAGCTGCATGAAAGCCTTACCTGCAGCAGGTGATATCTAGCTGCATAAAAGCCTTACCTGCAGCAGGTGATATCTAGCTGCATGAAAGCCTTACCTGCAGCAGGTGATGGCTAGCTGCATGAAAGCCTTACCTGCAGCAGGTGATGGCTAGCTGCATGAAAGCCTTACCTGCAGCAGGTGATGGCTAGCTGCATGAAAGCCTTACCTGCAGCAGGTGATGGCTAGCTGCATGAAAGCCTTACCTGCAGCAGGTGATGGCTAGCTGCATGAAAGCCTTACCTGCAGCAGGTGATGGCTAGCTGCATGAACGCCTTACCTGCAGCAGGTGATGACTAGCTGCATGAAAGCCTTACCTGCAGCAGGTGATGACTAGCTGCATGAAAGCCTTACCTGCAGCAGGCGATGACTAGCTGCATGAAAGCCTTACCTGCAGCAGGCGATTGCTAGCTGCATTATATTTTACCATCGGGCAGCAAATCTACTTTGTGTGCTAGCATAGCAACTGCAAGCACTTCCATCTTTAAAGTACAGGGAACCAAACAGTTGGTCTGTCTATAAAACATGTGCATCCATTTCAGGTAACTTCTGAGCAGACACTCTACAGTCAGGCTGTGAAGGTTCATTCTCTCTCCTAGTGTATATCCTCACAAAGAAAAAAAGGAAGATGTACAACATGGGCTCTGAGACAACTTAGACACAGCTTTTCAGAAGAAATGTAGGTTAGTCCTAAAGACACCACATTTCAGATGAAATGTAGGTTAGTCCTAAGGGATGCCCAATCCTTAAGAAAGAACATACATGGTTACCTAATTATGAGGCCTGAAACTTTACAGATCTTAATATGCACAGCTGACACAATTGATGGCCATTATAAATAAATGCATTCCAAGGAATGAACTTCAACAGCTCTAGGTTACCATGCTTAAACATGCAGACATGTCAGCATGCTGATCACAAGGTACAGCTTCCATAAATGCTTAAACATGCAGACATGTCAGCATGCTGATCACGAGGTACAGCTTTCAGAAATGCTTAAACACGCAGACATGTCAGCATGCGGATGAGGTACAGCTTCCAGAAATGCTTAAACACGCAGACATGTCAGCATGCAGATGAGGTACAGCTTCCAGAAATGCTTAAACACGCAGACATGTCAGCATGCTGATCACGAGGTACAGCTTCCAAACATGTTTAAACACGCAGACATGTCAGCATGATCATGTGGTACAGCCTCCAAAAATGCTTGAACATGCAGACATGTCAGCATGCTGATCACGAGGTACAGCTTCGAGAAATGCTTAAACACGCAGATATGTCAGCATGCTGATCACGAGGTACAGCCTCCAGAAATGCTTAAACATGGAGACATGTCAGCATGCTGATCATGAGGTGCAGCTTCCAGAAATACTTAAACATGGAGACATGTCAGCATGCTGATCGTGAGGTACAGCTTCCAGAAATGTTTAAACATGGAGACATGTCAGCATGCTGATCGTGAGGTGCAGCTTCCAGAAATGCTTATACATGGAGACATGTCAGCATGTTGATCATGAGGTAAAGCTTCCAGAAATGCTTAGCAGGTATGTCAGCATGCTGATTACCACAAGGTACAGCTTTCAGAAATGCTTAAACACACAGAAATGTCAGCATGCTGATCATGAAGTACTGCTTCCAGAAATGCTTAAACATGCAGCCAAGTCAGCATGCTGATCATGAGGTACAGCTTCCAGAAATGCTTAAACATGGAGACATGTCAGCATGCTGATCATGAGGTACAGCTTCCAGAAATGCTTAAACATGGAGACATGTCAGCATGCTGATCATGAGGTACAGCTTCCAAAAATGGTAGTGGTTCTTCAAAGTTGACTGAAGATGCAGCATTCCTTCAAGGAGCTATATGATTTGGTGCTGGGATACAGTCCTGGCCTCAACAAGTACATAACATGTGCACCCTGACCACAGAACTGAGATATGGCAGGTTCACCTACAGATGGACTGAATGAGACAACACAGGGGACACAGCACAGAGAACTACTTCACCTTGCAGGTATTAGTTTACCATATGGAAGGTTTAGCAGAATTAACAGCTGAAATTCCAGTTAAAAGATCTTGAAAAAATGCCAAATCTAGGAAACATATGGTGTCAACAGTCATTCCAGCCATGAGGACATCCTTGGCAAGGACAAGGACTATGGAGTACAAAAAAAAACATCCTTCCTGACCACCAAGAAGTGAGCACAGAGAATTAGGGTGTTTCATTCAAAAAGTTTACAAAGTGTCACATGATGATCAGGAATGGTGGGGAGCCAGTTATGTTCTGTGCTACAGAAGGATGTGTCCATCTCTTGGTCTAGATGTGTCCATTGCGACTTCTCCTGTTGCAGTGAACAGAAAGGGGAGAATACCTTAGTCTCTGAAATATAAACAGACCATTTTGTTGCATATACCTGTTGAGGCTACACACTCAAGTGCGCTAGCCTGTGTTACATAGTTATTGCACTTTCCTGCTGTTTGTTGCAAAAAAAGAAAAAAATAATTATCCTTGATTCCCATCTTTCCTGACCTAGAGTAGTCCAAATACAGGCTTTGCTGTATTCTGGACTTTTGGAAAGTTACTGTGTTGCCCATTTCCTTTCTTGGATAAAGGGAGGCTTCTTTGTTCACCAGTGGCAGTGGGGAGCTTAGAGCAGCCTACCTATCCTTGGAGGAGTGTTTCCAGCACAAGAATCTGATAGTCTATTGGCCGTTTTGGGCCAATATCTAGCTCTTTCAAGTCCCCCCTGTATAAAACCCACTTTGGTGCGTTTTTTGCGCTTGTTACTACTCAGCCAAGCTCCTCGTGGTCCTGCAGACTGGTGCTAGCAGCAGAGAGGCTAAAACAGCAACTGCTAACCTGATAAAAGTGTTTTTTTTCCTGCTACTACCTGGGCGACTGTCCGATCTAGCTAAACTGCAAGTATTTCTGCTTCTTGAACGGTTTTAAACTGTTTAAAGTTGTTTTTGCACCTGCACTTTTAAAGTTTGTCCTGTTTGTTGCATTTACCTGTTGAGGCTACACACTCAAGTGCACTAGCCTGTGTTACATATTTATTGCATTTTCCTGCTGTTTGTTGAAAAAAAGAAAAAAAACCCCAAAAAAAACAAAAAAAAATATCCTTGTTTCCCGTCTTTCCTGACCTAGAGTAGTCCAAATACAGGCTTTGCTGTATTCTGGACTTTTGGAAAGTTCCTGTGTTGCCCATTTCCTTTCTTGGATAAAGGGAGGCTTCTTTGTTCACCAGTGGCAGTGGGGAGTTTAGAGCAGCCTATCTATCCCTGGAGGAGTGTTCCCAGCACAAGAATTTGGTAGTCCATTGGCCGTTTTGGGCCAATTTCTAGCTCTTTCAAGTTCCCCTGTATAAAACCCGCTTTGGCGCGATTTTGTGCATAGCGCAGCATCGGGCAGCTGCGTTTAATTGGGTTTAAACCATTCTCGGCTCCACAAAGTCTGCTCTTCACTTTTTCCCTTAGAACTGATCTAGTTCTCATAATAAACACCCTATTCCTACTCTAAAGCCTGGCACTTGCTCACTAAAGCAATTATATGTCAGCACTAAAAAATTAAAAGCAGTACACCCTCACAAACTCCCCTTGAGTACCTTATTCCCCATTGGCCCTTTTTTTCAATTATAAAGGAATCCCCAATACTATTCTAGCATGTCCAAAGGTCAGTTGTCAATCTCCTCTCCGGTCCAGCTGGTGAATCTGGGAATCTTGAGGCAATATTACAACTGCCTCATGTACACAGACAACCCTCTCCTCCTCCCAACAAATTCCAACACATATGAGAGATGCAACCATATATCCAAACTGGAGGCTAAGCTCTCTCAACTCAGTACTGGCGTAACCAGTCAGGAGGAGAAGGAAACCACACTCACTATAATTCCAGTCTCACATAGACCTACCACGACAGCAAACCAATCACACAAACACACAAAAACATACTTGGAGGCTCTAAATAAAAATCTGCCTAAGCAGCAGAGACCTCCAAAGCAGACACCCAAGCAACTGCTACCCCAAAACAAAACACGTGCAACACATAGCTCACAAAGCCAGTGTGCCGAACAGTCACAGCCCTTAAGGCTAAACAACACACCTGATACACTTGTAATAGGTGACTCTATCGTCAGGCACACTGACGTCCCGCTCACCAGGCTGAACAAGGAGAAGGTCACGGTGAGCTGCCTGTCGGGCGCTAGGATCCGCCACATAACACAAGCACTCAGGTCACTCCAAGGCAAGTACAAATATGACTCAGTCATTGTCCATGCTGGTGTGAATGACCTGAGACATACCTCCCTGGACTACATGAAAAGAGACATAGAGGAGCTCTCTGAGCATGTAGCCCAGGCGGTATGACCCTGACCTTGAGTAGCATCTTACCCTCACCAAGAATGATGCCACAATATGACGACAAGATGATCAATTTCGACAATTGGCTTAAGTATTGGTGTCATTCAAAGGGGATCCAGTGCCTGTCAGCCTGGGATGACATGCTCGACAAGCCACGATGCTTCGCTAGGGACAGCTTGCACCTGTCACCCTGGGCTTTCAGATATTGGCAAAGGCTCTTGCCACCCCATAGTGCCTTTTTAGGCAAGGCTCAAAGACAAACCCACCTCCATAGGTATCACAAGGGATAAGAAACTAAGAGTAATGCTACTCAGCCAGATGTCTAAACCTCAAGATGCACTTTTCGAAACTCTCCTTAGCATGGAGAACATCGATATCTGTGCAGTAACAGAAACCTGGTTCAAGGCTCCTGAGAGCACCCCAGCACTACCAGGTTATACCTCATACCATGTTTTGCCCCAAAACTTGGACGAATCACAAAAGGAGGGGGAGTATCAATATTCGTCAAAGATACCCACACCTCCAGGTTGGTGGCACAGCACGAAGCATCAGAGACTATCCATGTGCAACTAACAGTGGGTAAAACCTGCCTTCCAGTTTATAGCCTGCTACAGACCACCCTCCCAAACCCAGGAACCCCACTCTGCCTTCCTGAGAACACTGGAAAATATGAAGGTCTCTCCAAACACCATTATATTGGGCGACTTCAACTACCCAAACATAGACTGGGAGCATTACTCTAGCTTCAACACCCTAGTCCAAAGGTTCCTAGAATTTATAAACTCAAATAATATTGAACAACTTATTACCACTCCCACAAGAGGGGAAACCATACTGGACCTGATCATCACCAACATGAGGCTCTATACTCCAGACCAGAAGTGTATCCCTCACTGGTAAGATCAGACCATAAACTAATCTCACTGGATATTCACATCTCGACCACCCCCCCCCCCCGCCCAGAAAACCACAGTGAAAAACTTCTCTAGAGCAAATTTCACACTCCTCAAAACCGAAGTGGAATCCTTCAAAGCCCCCAGGCCTGTGGAAAATACGGCCCAGACCGCAGAATCATTTATAAACGCATTCTATGAACACCATCAGGAATGCATAGATCATGCAATCCCAAATAAAACCAAGACCCAATCCTCCAAAGGCAGACGTCCTGTCTGGTGGACTCCAGCCATAAACAAACTATACAATAGAAGGAGGAAGCTACTACATGAGAGAGCAAAATCCCAAAAAGGGAAGGCATCTCTGATCAGTATTAGCAAAAAACTATGGGCACTCATAAAATCGTCTAAGGCCAGCTTCGAGAGAAAAATTGCACAGGACACTAAGGATAATCACAAGGCTTTCTTTAGTTATGTTAGGAACCTGGGTGGGAATTCCCAGATATGCTCAGAATTAGTCCAAAATGACAAAAAATACACCGAACACACAGACGTTGCCAACATCCTAGCTGACAGGTTCAGCGCAAACTCCCCCCCTCCCCACCAAAAGGGCAAATATCTATCCCAGCAGAGTGCTGCCCCCCTGACATCTCAGATGCTCAGGTAAGAGCCGCACTCTCCAAAGCAAAAAACACAGCATCAATGGGACCAGACGGTGTCCTGGGCTGCATCCTACATGAACTCCAAGAAGAGCTAAACCCAAACATAAAACTACTGTTCAATCTCAGCCTTACTACAGGATATGTACCCAAAGACGGTGCCTCAACGGATCCTGGAAACTATCGCCCCATAAGCCTGACTAGCTTGGTCTGCAAAGCTATGGAAAGGATCATCGTGGACCTCATAAATAAAGATATTGGGGACCTACAGATACTGGATCCTACCCAGTTCGGCTTTGTTAAGGGCAGATCATGCCTTTTAAACCTGGTCGATTTCTTTGAAACAGTCACCAAGGCCATTGACAAGGGGAAGGTGGTCCACACAGCCTACCTGGACCTCGCAAAATACTTCGATACAATACCCGACTCGGGCATTATAGATAAGCTCACCAGCTTAAATATAAACCCCTATGTCACTAGATGGGTTGCAAACTGGCTCAAGGACAGAACCCACATGGTTAGAATTGCTGGAGCTATGTCAGACTCCAAACCAGTTACAAGTGGCGTCCCACAAGGCTCAGTCCTGGGACCTCTCATGTTTGGTATATATTTCTCGGAGGTACAGGCCAACACGGAAGGACTGTGGCTGACCAAGTTCGCAGATGACTGCAAACTAGGCACCATAATCGACTCTCCAGCCGACACAAGCATCCTACAAAAGGGCCTCATAGAAACAGACAACAGGTGCCAGAGCCATGGCCTCAAGCTAAATGCCAAAAAGTGTATAGTCATCCCCTTTGGCAAAAACAAAGTGCCCAAAATTACCACATAGGTGGTAATCCATTAAGTACGGAAGAAGTAATTAGGGACCTGAGGTCCCAAGTTGATAGCAATCTCTCATTTGAAAACCACATGGCCAAAGTGGTTAGAAAAACATTTTATATAGCCCACCTAATCATGAAGGGATTCACATCTAGATAATGGGAGGTCATCGTGCCTCTTTACTCATCCCTCATCAGGCCCATAATTGAGTACAATGCCCCTTTTGAGATGTACCTTACCAGACACCTGCAGCAACTGGAAAGACCCCAAAAGTACCTCACCAAGAGGATCAAAGGGCTCAAACAGATGCCATATGCTGCCCGGTTAAAGAAACTCCAGCTCTACTCAGTGGCATACCGCCTGCTCAGAGGCAATCTGTGCCTGACATATAAAGCCATGTCCAACCCGGAATTAATGGACATGCTGCACCTCAGAAAATCCAAATCCCATCGAGCTACGCGCTCGAGAGACTTGAACCCCAGCACTGAAATAAATAGGACATGCTGGAGGGACAGATTCATAACCCAGAGGCTCCCTTCACTCTGGAATAAAATCCTAGTCCAGGTTAGGCAGAGTCCTTCATTGACTCTCCAAGAGGAATCTTGATGAGTGGATGGGAGATCGTAGGTTTACCCCGGGTATCACTTCTGTCTCACTGTTAGACAGAGGCACAGTATACTAACCTCAAAAAAGAGCATAGTAAAATTAATTTAAAATGGGTGGCGAAAGCCAAACACACTCTGGCTAGGCTTATAAATGCCCTAGGAAAGATGGCCTAGTATGAACCTATGAACCACCCTCCTGACCGTCTTACTTTGTGAATTCTCTGACCAGGTACTACTTTTGAATCCCTAACATTAGGAGAGGACTGGGGCAGCGTCTTATCTCAGAAAGCTTACCAGCTTGCGCACTTCCTGGAGATGTGAACATCTCAGAGTAATGCATCTGTCTACTGTCAGATAAGCATCGTCTCCTGGGGGTATGACTGCGAGCAGTACCTTGTTTAGATACCACAGTAGGAATGGACTTGAATTCCTGAATGAAGAGTGACCACAGAAGAAGCTTTATGTCCAGTGCTTTCAGGTGCAGCCTGTTCTCCAGTAAGGACAACACCCCTGCAATGTGTGTAAGAGCCGAGGTGAGATCCACCACCTAGTACGCAAAACATCCATCACTAGAGTTTGTGACATATCTGGCTTAAAAAAAATTGCTAGCAACTTTACACCATGCCAGGGCCTGATGGCAGTAGTCTGACAAGAAGAGAATGTCCATGAGCATGAAGAGGTTCTGAAGCTGGTGATAACTTAACAGTCTACTAGAACACTTGCATTGTCAGACATGCAAACAGCACCATGAAATAAGTGTCATCCATAGGGCACAAAAGATAATGTAGACCCTTCATGTGCCCTCAATTCAAGCTGTCAAAGTCTTGACCTCCTTTCCAAGGGAAGGAGTAACCAGCACTACAGAATGTCAGACTCTGCACTACTGACAAGTCCTCTGAGTAGGAGTTAAACATCTCTGACTATAAAGTCATCCTGAGAAATTGCAAACATGGAAGCAACCACTACAAGGAAGTCCCCTAATAGGGCTACTATTAGTTGGATGTCCTGGTAGCTTAACATATGGAGACCCTGCTGCAAGACTTTGGTTACAAGGCCTAAAAATCTTGATAAAGATTCTTAGTGCTGAAGGAAACCCAAATGACAGCACTTTGTAATGAAAGCACTTTACACAAACAGCAAACCAGAGGCATCTCCCATGTAGACCCCAAACAGTGATACACTGCCATCATGTCAGGAATATCATCCTTGCACAATGAAGAAGCAGAGACCTGACACACTGAAGGGTCATCATCTGAAACCAGATGTTCTGATTAACACTGCTGAGGTCCAGAATGGGTCAGGCCATCCATCTTCTTCAGGCCACAAAGTGGTGTTGGTAAGACTCCTGCTTCTCTTTCAAGCATGAAACAGTGCCCATGTCTCTCTTATCAGAGGCTGGGTCAGTCGCAATAGCTCTATAGAGATGGGCAGACCTAACAGTGCAGTTCTTTCTGTTGGAGGATCTTTAAGCTATACAAAGCTAAACACTGATGCACCACTGGTCGTGTGTGATGGTTCAAGCCTAGTGAACCCAGATGGCTACTCTCTCATAGGTTCATAGGTTAGTACTAAGCTAACTGCCCTTGTGAGCCATTTTAAGCCTAGCCAATTATCCCTTGTGAGACTCAAACCCTGCACCTTGTGTTTGTAAGGCAAACACCTTAACCATTAGGCCACCCTCCCATCATTGATAGTCTCAGAATGAAGCTGGGACTATGCAAGTATGGGCGATGGAACTGTATTCTTGGAAGCCACAATCTATAGGACTAGATGCTAGGACATTCAGAGAAACAATAGGAAGAGGAATCGTAAAGGCATTCCCCCAGTGCCAACATCCTGTCTGCTATTCCACAAGTCATCAACCGGGTTTTGAAAACTCCAGCCAAAGAGCACTTTCCACTTAAGTGGGCATCCAGAGTTTTTGAGGGAGAACATCCTCATCCATGAAGACATTGGAGGCAGTGATCTAAGCCTATCACTCTAGTTTTCATGTCTACAAAGTAAAAGTTTGTAGTGGTATCAACAAGGTGTCTGCACAGCAAAAGTTACAGCACATTATAGGCCTTAACAAGGTTTATCTTAAGCCCAGAGACAAGCCCATCATAAAGCTCTTTCACTGTCTAAGTTACTAGTGAGGACTGGAAACTGGACAGGTGAGCTCTCTAGATAAGGCCTCTAAGCTGCAACACAGCAGCAGTATACATTCTGACAACACCTGTCCAAAGCTTTACACTACTTTGTCAGGTAACAAGATGGCAATGTGGTTTACTTGTGGGTTCTGCACTGAAACACTGAACAAACAGGAACTAGCTCAAAGATGTTTTGTAAGAGACTCAAACTACTATGACGACGACCTGTAAAAGGCCTGCTGAAGAAAACATAAGCACTTCAATGATGTCACAATATCCTTGATCATTTGCTCCACAGGAGAGTTAAACTAGGGCTCCTCAGGCTTCTTCCCCACATAAAGAACCAGATGTTTTTTGGGGTGGGACAAGATAGGGGCATCAGGTCATTCCATACTGGATTATGTAACCCTTAAGATCTCACAAAAGGGGGAGAGAGGCCTCATACTGGCAGCACTAAAGGAGATAGACCCAATGTCATAGTATCTCACAAAATAACCTCTGCTTATCCTGAATGGGGGAGACCTTGCTCCCTATTGTCTCTAGTCTTGTTCAAGGTTGAGCAAGTGACTGACATGCACCAAGTAACAGGCAATATGAAAGATGCTTCTCAGTAAGTGCCCACCCAAGTCAGCACATGGGAGCGAGGCCTGTGCTAGGCCTTGTACTGACTTCAATCTGTATTTCCTGGGGTACATTCTCAAAAGTACAGTTTTGTACCTACCATAAATGTAGATGTCTGATAGGTATGCATCTGCAGTCCTTACATATGGGTTGTCCTGCCTCAGGCAGCCCTTTGGTCGGCCGGATTCCAAAGTCTGGGTCCGGCATCGGCTGATGTCACCCTTTCCCCGACGTCAGAGCGCCTGGGGTATAAAAGCATCAGCTGACGCCATCTTCCTCAGTTTTTCTTGCCCCAGATGCCAAGTGCCCTCTAAGGAAGGCTAAATTTGGAGAGATGCAAAAAATTCCAAACATGCACAATAATATAAAACAAATACACCATAACAGATAACCCCAGCTAGCTATAAGAGGGATGAGTACCCAAGAAATACCACGGAGGGGAAGGAGGGAGGGTAAACCTGACTGCAGAGGGATAAGCACCCAAGAAATACCACAGAGGGGAAGGAGGGAGGGTAAACCTGACTGCAGATGCATACCTATCGGACAACTACATTTACGGTAGGTACTAAACTGTACTATGTCCTTCAAGGAAGCATATGCAGTCCTTACATATGGGTAGAATACCATAGCCAAGCTGGGGGTGGAAGGATCTAAGAAAAGGATGGTGTAGCTAAAATGCCCTGCAGGACTGCCGTAGCAAAGCCTGCTCTGGATCTGGAATATAAAGGTAAATTGTAATGATTGGAAAATGTATGCACGGAGCTCCATGTAGCAGCTTCTAAAATGCCTTTGGTAGCCACCCCTCTTAAGAAGGCTGTGGAGGTGGCTGTGGCTCTGGTGGAATGAGGTCTAATGTTAGCTGGCACAGTTTTGCCATGAAAGGAGTAGCAGAATCGAATGCAATTCCCTATCCATTTTGAAATTGCCTGTTTGGAAATTGCTTTTCCTTGTATACCAGCAGCATATGCTACAAAGAGCTGGTCAGTTTTTCTGTAAGACTTAGTTCTGCCCAAGTAGTAGCGCAACTGTCTGTGAATGTCCGGGGTATGCAGAAGTTTCTTCCCCTTTTGTGGATTTGGAAAGAACGTAGGCAGGTGAATAGCTTGGTTCAATGAGACCCCGGATACCACCTTTGGCATGAATGAAGGATTGGTTCTCAGAGAGACTCTGTCCTGATGAAAAATAAGAAATGGTTGTACTGCCATGAGGGCCTGCAATTCAGATACTCTTCTTGCTGAGGTTATGGCCAGAAGGAAGGCAGTCTTCCAAGACAGGAACTGTAGTTCTGAAGATGCTGCTGGTTCAAAGGGAGGTAGAGTTAACTTTTCCAACATGAAGTTAAGGTCCCATGTAGGCACTGGTGGTTTCCTTGGAGGATTGTTGTTTTTAATTCCTCTTAGAAACAGCCTTAGGAGAGGATGAGAGAAGACAGGTGGATCAGTATTGTATTCTGCTGAAATTGCTGAAAAATGAATTTTTATGGAAGAGTAAGAAAGGCCATTGTGGAGCATTTCTGCCAAGTATTCCAGGCTATGTGCCATGCTCATCACTGTCGCATCTAGGCCCTTTGCGGTGCTCCAAGTGCAGTATCTTTTCCATTTTGCTGAATATGCCTTTCTTGTGGAAGGCCTGCGAGCTTCCATGATGATATCCTTCACTCTCTTGGATAGCTTTTCCTGGTGAGGAGTCAAGGTATTCTCCAGGCTGTCAGCTGCAGGGTTTTCAGGCTGGAGTGCAGAGTTTTGTAATTGTGCTGTGTCAGAAGTAGTGACCATTGTGGTAGAGGCCACGGTTTCGTGCGTGACATGCTCCTTAACAGTGGGTACCAGTGCTGTCTTGGCCAGTTCGGAGCTATCAGAATCACTTTTGGCTGCTCTGTCCTGATTTTCAGCAAGACCTTGGTCATTAGTGGAAGAGGTGGAAATGCATACACTGTTAGAGTATTCCAGCTGAAAGAGAGGGCGTCCACTTTCCATGCTTGTGGGTGGTATGTCCTTGAGCAGAATTTCTTCAGCTGATGGTTGTGGTGGGAGGCAAAAAGATCTATGTCAGGCCTGCCCCATGATTGTGTTATCTGAAGGAAGAGGTCTGGGTGCAACATCCATTCATGTGGATCCATGATATTCCTGCTTAGGCTGTCCGCCAGTATATTGTCTTTTCCTGGCACAAACTGGGATTGCAGCTCTATATTGAGCTTTAGGAAAAGTTCCCAAAGATTCATTGCCAGCCTGCAAAGAGGGTAGGAATGGGTACCTCCTTGCTTGTTTATGTACCACATAACTGTGGTATTGTCTGTCCTTATTAGCAGGTGGCCTTGATGCAGAAAGTGTTTGAAGGCCTCAATTGCATGTATCACTGCCAGCATTTCCTTTTGGTTTATGTGCACACGCAATTCTTTCTGTGACCATAGTCCTTGGATGCATCTGCCCTCCATGTGTGCTCCCCATCCATGGTCTGAAGCGTCCGATGTAATGGTTTGGCTGGTTATTGGTTTGCTGAAAGGTAGACCCCTGTTTGTCTGGCTTGCTTGAGCCCACCACAGAAATTCCTTTTGAAGGCATGGAATGAGTGGTATCAAAGCTTCTAGGCTGTGTCTGTGCTGAGACCATAAACTCCTTAGGTACCATTGTAGTTTCCTCATATGCAGTCTTGCTTGTGGAATCAGAAGAATGCACGATGCCATGTAACCCAGGGCCTGCAGGATTTTCCTTGCAGTCAGCTGAGTTTGTTTTGTCAGATTTTCGAAGTAATCCGGTAGTCGTCTTTGTTTTTCTTCTGTGAGAAAAGCTATTTGGGTGGTTGTATGTAGTTCCGCACCCAGAAAAGTTATTCTTTGGGATGGAACAAGTCTTGATTTGTGAATGTTGACTGTGTATCCCAAGGCCTGAAGTAGGCGGATGGCATAATTCAAGTGTTTTACCAAAGTTTGTTGGCTGTCCGCTTGTATAAGGCAGTCGTCCAGATATGAGTATATTTCAATCCCCTGAAGTCTGCAGTGTGCAATTACTGATGCCAGGCATTTCGTGAATACTCTGGGCGCAGTAGATAGGCCAAACGGCAATGCTGAGAATTGATAATGCTCTGAACCTGCAAGAAATCTGAGGTGTCTTCTGCAACTTTGTCTGATAGGGACATGCAGGTATGCCTCCTTGAGGTCTAGAGTTACCAGCCAAGACCCCTTGCCCAGCATGGGAAGGAGTTGCTGTAGGGTCAACATTTTGAATTTTGGCACAATGAGATAAGTATTCAGTGCGGACAAGTCGAGAATAGGCCTCCATTGTTTTTCTTTTCTTGGGACAAGGAATAGTCTGGAATAAAATCCTTGGCCTTGTTCTGTGAGAGGAACCTTTTCTATAGCTTTCATTTGAAATAGGTTGGCAATTTGTTTCAAAGCCTCTGCCCTTTGATTCGGTGGCAGGTTTGGCATGCTTTTTCTTTTTGGTAATGTATGAAAATGGAACCTGTATCCTTTGTCCATTATTTGCAGTTTCCATTTGTCCCTTGTAATACTGTGCCAATTTCTTGAGAATAAAGATAGCTTTCCGCCCAAAGGTGCTTCCAATTGAGCCCTGGTCAGTGGGGTCAAGGTGAAGTCATTGAGCTTGTCCTTGTGCAGCCGTTGTAGGTCCTGCACTACCTCTCTGGTTAGGAGGCTGCCACTGACGTCCTCTGTAGGAGCCTCTAGCTTGCCCTCTACCTCTGGCATGCCTGTTCTTGCCTCTTTGAAATCTGTCTGTGTCCGGAAAGGACCAATTCTTAGAAGGCCAATTTCTGCTGAATCTTGGTGGTTGGACCTGGAGAAAATCTTTGACTGTTTGTACAGATTTAGCCTTTTCCTCAAATTTCTTTAAGACCTCCTGAGCAGTGGAGCCAAATAACTTTTGCTTTTCCAGTGGGGCATCCAGAAGCTTTGCTTTAACATGATCTGGCAGAGTTTGTTCCTTCAGCCAAGCATGCCTACGTATGACTGCACCTGTCATTGCTGACCTACATGAAGCTTCCAATGCATCATAACCACACTGCAAGAAATGGTTGCTAACCTGTTGTGAGTTATGTACCAGATCCTGAAGTGACTTGCGGTCTAGGGGTTCAGGTGAAGACAGTTTTATATGCAATTCATCTAATAAATACTCCTGGTACTGTATCATATGGAATTGACAATTTAATGCCCTCACAGAAAGAGTGGAAGTAGTATACACTTTTTTACCCCATCTCTCTAAAGCCCTGGACTCCCTCTCAGAGGGGAGTGGATTTTTAGTAGTGGCAGTTGCAACCCCTTTAGGGCCTTGGGAAATAGTTTCTGGGTCAGCAGAGTGGGCCTTGTAAAGGAAATGATGCGAGTCCGGGACCCTGTAGTACCTATCGGGTTTGACAGGAGCCGGAGGAAGGGAGTCAGGGGTAATGCTGGACTCAGAATACACATCATCAATAACATTTAAAACAGGAGGAATAGCCAAAGGTCTATGCTGAGGTAAATGCAAAAAAGTCCTTAATCTCTTCCTGGAATCGGAGAATTCCTGGCCCTGCCATTGGAAATGCTCTCTCATGGAGTGAAGGGTCTCCCCAAAGGACAGCTCTTCAGGAGGGGAGGCAGAGGGAATAGATTCCTCTGCATCAGAATCCTCGTAGGCCGTAAAGGCCTCCTCCTGGTAGTCTGAAAGAGCTGAGCCATCTGAGGCCTCATCAGAGGACTGGGGATCAGTGGGCTCAACCCTGGGCCTTTTGTCTAGAGGAGGTTGAGAGCCCCTGTCCGGATGAGGCTGAGAGCCCCTAATTAAGGAAATAAGGTCCTCAGCTAAACTTAAAATCTGTGAACCTGTAGAGGATCCTTGAAGAATAGCCTTGGGAGGCAGAGATTTTGTCTGTTTAGCAGCTTTAGCCCTAGTGAATGCTTTTATGGACATGGATGCAGGAGGCCTGGCTGCTCCACGTGCTGGCATAGTTTTGTCTAGGGGAATGGTGTCGGATGTTTCCTGAACACCGGTTTCCGAGGGAAATTCTATAACCGACTCAGAAGAGGCCTCCGGAGCCGAGGTTGTCGGTTGAGTGGTTTCCACGGTCGGAAGTACCAAGGACTTTGTTTCAGCCGAGACCGAGACACTCGCTGTAGGCCTAGGCGTGGTTTCAGCCGAAACCACGGTCCGCGTGTGTCGGTCCTTGTCCTTCCGTTTTTTGGTTAAATGAGAAGTCGGAGTCTCCGACGGCATATTATAACAGTAACTAGCCCCAAAAAATTCCTCTGCAAACTCCGCCCGACGCCTAAGAGTGCGTCGGTTGAAGGAGGCACAGGCAGTACAGGCCGAGACGTCGTGGTTTGGGCCTAGGCAGGGGAGGCAGTAAGAATGGAAATCCTTATGAGGTATTTGTTTCCCACAAGTTAAGCAATTATTAACTTTAAGCGCTTGATCTGACATCGGCTGAGGCAAGAAAGAGTCCCCAACGGGGTACTTAGCTTTTGAAGTCTTCGGTAGCTGAAGTTATAGGGGCTGGCCGACCGGCACTTGCGAACTGCTTCTGCTTCGGGCACCACGCGGCAAGAAAGACAGAGGAAGATGGCGTCTGCTGACGCTTTTATACCCCAGGCGCTCTGACGGGGAAAGGGCGACATCAGCCGACGCCGGACCCAGACTTTGGAATCCGGCTGACCGAAGGGCTGCCTGAGGCAGGACAACCCATATGTAAGGACTGCAGATGCATCCTTGAAGGACATCCTGCAACTTACAGTCTCATCAGACTAGAACTTGAGTTAAGCTCTGATGTGAGAAAATCCAAAATGATCCCATCAACTAGGACCAGACACTTCAACTGAGCTTGTGGAAAAGATTTTAGTATGAAGGGGAAATCTCAGCTTCAACTGCTAATGATTCACAACAGGATAATTCAAGAAGGTGACCCCCCATTACCAGGATGGCGGGATGCTGACTACATACATCAACTGGGTGTAGGTGGCACTCATATCCTTGGACACAGCACCTAAAAGAAGCAAGCTGAGACCATGCCTCCCCTGGTCACTCCTTCTCTGACAAAATGCAGGAATGATACAGCTGAGGTCTCCACTAACTGAATATTAGTTAAACATCTGGAAGTTTCAGAGTACCATTTCTGAAACAGGCTTGCTGCCAAGTAAGGCAAGGCAATGGCCCATCCACTGAGCTTTGGTCCTTGTAATAATGTTTTAATTTATGCCTGGTGTTGTGTGCAGGGCCTTTCAATCCATAACTGCATTAAGAGCTCTCAAGCACCTCCATCATTTTTGGTCTAAAACAGGCCAAAGCTCTGAGCTATGAGGGCAGATTTGAACCTTTGGCACTTGTGACACTGCCTGAGGTTGTGCTCCTCTCCTAAATAATACATGCAATGCCAGCACAGGTCTTGGCTGGTATGCTGATGGTCACATGTACACTGTATGAATTTACAAGCGATATGAACTAAATAGCTTCAAAGACAACAGTAATTTTCTTGACTTTAAACATGCAAGTGTTAAAAAAAAGGAATGGTATTTTCAGAGGATGGGCATATACATACATCTGGTAGGTGATAGGGCAGTTTGATTCAGATTAAGTCCATGCACATGCCAACCATGGGATAGGCCACAGACATGCCTGATTCTGAATGGAAGAAAGGATGAACCTAAGAACCCATCAAGAAGGGTCCTTAATTTTAAGTGTCAGTTTCAAAAAACACAAGAGAATACCTTGTACCACTATCAATGCTGAAATACTGACAGGCTGCAGAAGAGATGAGATGACAAGATACATTTGAAATGTCTGCCTGGGACTGTGATGAGCAAATCCAATAATCTTGTTGTTAAAGAAGGAACACATGAAGGTTTATCACACTGGGACATTAATAACAAGACTGAAATGCAGGGACTTTACTGCAGTCAATTATGGAAGTGGAAAAATGTTCACAAAGGAATATTGCCACTCTATTTCTGTTGCTTAACATACCAGATGAAAACTACAATGCTTTCATTTCAGTTACATTTCAAAAGTGCAGTAAAGGTGCCTCAATTCATGGTCCCTGACAACCCCTCTGCAGTTAACAATACAAGCAGAATGATGTTCAGACTCACGATACTTCAAATGGCTCAGGGTACGTTCAAATGTTCTTACATCCCCCAATGCTCAGAATACACTAAACACTTCTACCACCTGTGACTTCTGCTTTCCGTACTTTCCACACCTTCAAATTTCCATAGTAGTTTAGGTAGTCTATAGTACTGTCCAAAATGACCCATGTGGAGTTCAGGCTTCAAGAAGTCATCAAAAGTAAATATATCAACGAAGTTCAGGCTACAAAGAGAAGCCTCCCAATTTATAGCACATCAGAAGTAGAGACTTCAAAAAGGAGAATATACCCTCCTGGCATAGACACATCTGAAGCTACAAACTTTAAACTCCAAATTCCTTCACTGCTTTAGAGAAGATCTCAATGCATCTAGGTGTGACTAAGAGTATTAAATACATCACTTAATTAATGTTAAAGTCCCAACATGCTCTCATTATTTAAGGGATTGGGTATTACCTAACATTTATATGGTATCAAATTGGAACAAAACTAGGCTTGAAATGACCTCCGGGTCAATAGCCTAGTAATTTCTTATAATTCTATGATTCAATGGGCTTTTGTTTCTACACACTTCAGCTGTATTCAGAAAAAAATATCTAAGCATCATTACTGAGGTATATTGCAAACACGTGCCTTGTTTTATGCTGCCCTGATTATGAGCTTTCCTTGTTCAGAATAAAAAGCACAGATTAACATATCAGAAACATGTCCCTCTGGATTGCCCAGTGGTCTACAAAGCACTACATTATATATGTCGCTCTCTGGTCCTTCTAAAGCCAGCTCCATATCTTTTTACAGAAGAGATGTGGTGCAGAACTCATTTTCATTATGATGAGTACTTGTGTGCACAGCAGAGGCTCTTCAGGTTTGTTACCTAAAAACAACACACTTCTTCTGTTCCCTGCAGTAATAAAGGACCTGGGCCATACTCCATACCTTACATGGCCTAATATCATGCTTTGGTGCCTACTGCATCTACTCTTTTGTCTCATGACCAATGTTTTTGTGCTCAATTATCTTTACTCATCTCTTGCTGTTTTTCCCCCCAGGAAGGAACATGACAAAATGGTATTCATTTTTTTTCCCAAAACGTGTTTATTGTAGGTACCAAATTGACAGACTAGTTAAATGCTCACCTCAGGTGATATGTTTTTGCAATCATGTGACAATGCACTGCTCCTACTGCTTCTCGCATAATGCCAGCATACCCTGATCAGCACATATGAACATCTGAAAATCTAATCTTCAGATACCGCGATCAGCACATACGAACAATCTGAAAATCTAATCTTCAAGGGGAACAAATGCAGAGCAATCAGCACATACGCAACATCTGAAAATCTAATCTTCATGGGGAACAAATGCAGAGCAATCCGCACACACGCAACATCTGAAAATCTAATCTTCAAGGGGAACAAATGCAGAGCAATCAGCATACGCAACATCTGAAAATCTAATCTTCAAGGGGAACAAATGCAGAGCAATCAGCACATATGCAACATCTTAAAATCTAATCTTCAAGGGGAAAAAATGCAGAGCAATCAGCACATACGCAACATCTGAAAATCTAATCTTCAAGGGGAACAAATGCAGAGCAATCAGTATACGCAACATCTGAAAATCTAATCTTCAAGGGAACAAACGCAGAGCAATCAGCACATATGCAACATCTGAAAATCTAATCTTCAAGGGAACAAATGCAGAGCAATCAGCATACGCAACATCTGAAAATCTAATCTTCAAGGGAACAAACGCAGAGCAATCAGCACATACGCAACATCTGAAAATCTAATCTTCAAGGGGAAAAAATGCAGAGCAATCAGCACATACGCAACATCTGAAAATCTAATCTTCAAGGAGAACAAATGCAGAGCAATCAGCATACGCAACATCTGAAAATCTAATCTTCAAGGGAACAAACGCAGAGCAATCAGCACATACGCAACATCTGAAAATCTAATCTTCAAGGGAACAAATGCAGAGCAATCAGCATACGCAACATCTGAAAATCTAATCTTCAAGGGAACAAACGCAGAGCAATCAGCACATACGCAACATCTGAAAATATTATCTTCAAGGGGAACAAATGCAGAGCAATCAGCATACGCAACATCTGAAAATCTAATCTTCAAGGGAACAAACGCAGAGCAATCAGCATACGCAACATCTGAAAATCTAATCTTCAAGGGAACAAACGCAGAGCAATCAGCATACGCAGCATCTGAAAATCTAATCTTCAAGTGAACAAACGCAGAGCAATCAGCATACGCAACATCTGAAAATCTAATCTTCAAGGGAACAAACGCAGAGCAATCAGCACATACGCAACATCTGAAAATCTAATCTTCAAGGGAACAAACGCGGAGCAATCAGCACATACGCAACATCTGAAAATCTAATTTTCAAGGGGAACAAATGCAGAGCAATCAGCACACGCAACATCTGAAAATCTAATCTTCAAGGGAACAAACGCAGAGCAATCAGCATACGCAACATCTGAAAATCTAATCTTCAAGGGAACAAATGCAGAGCAATCAGCATACGCAACATCTGAAAATCTAATCTTCAAGGGAACAAACCCAGAGCAATCAGCACATACACAACATCTGAAAATCTAATCTTCAAGGGAACAAACACAGAGTGCTGTGTACAAGTTCTTGCACTGAGGAAAAACTACTGATGTTACAGAAGTCAACAGGCAAGTTAGACGAAACCCTTTTAGGAATGGCTACAACAGGCAAGGAGGCACATACATTTTTGTTATAATGTTACAAAGTCTTCATATCTTGTTTCTTTAAAAATATACATTCAGTTGAACATATTCTTACTTTTACTAAATCCTGCAATCGAAGAAATTTCTCTTAAGAATAGAAATAAACCTATGATTGACTTTCTTTACATCTCCTAACACAGTACATACAATGACCACATAAATTGTTTTAGGGGAACTCTCTTATCACTTTGACACTAAATGGCATGACACTTCACATTTGCTTCAAATAAATGTAGAAAAGGCAGATGGAACCTCACAAGTACAACACCCCACTCCCTACTCCCACCACCACAAACTATAATGGCACTAGTGGCATTTCATCTCAACTGCCTGGAATGGAGACAGAACCTAATATTTTTAAACCTTCTGTCATCAAAGGTGTGCGTGCTATCTGCAAAGCCATTACCATCTGACAATAACAAACTACATAGTACATAAGATCTGTTGTATAACATTTACAACAAATCCGTTTTCTAGATAAACAAAGGAAATACAATCTGTAAATTATTCACACTACATGATCCTACTGTCCCTTTCAGTCACCAATAACAAACAGAATGGTCAAAGGCTCGTTTTATGAGACCATAGAACAAGCCTTCCAAATCTGTGAAACTACTGAAGGGTTCTAGTGAATCCATTTGTCTGTACTTAAAATAGATAATATAGCAGGCATTTTCTGAAAAAGAACCAAATACAATCCACAATCCAGTCACGTCAACAAGGGCATAACATTTTTTTCAGTTGTTCATGATACATTCAGAGTTTATAAACCCATGTCTTGAAGTAAAAAAATAACAGTCTAAGGTATGTGCATTAATTTCCCAGCAGACTGTCTAAATCCACCACAATAACAAGATGTTTATAAAAACAATCTTTAAAATTAAAACAAAATAAAAAAAAATCTACACAGCAATCAAAAATGTTCTTAATAGTATATTCAGCATCTCTCTCACATTCAAACACAGGATTCAGTTTTATTATTCCATGTCCATGGAAATGAAATAGCACATTCTAATGATGTCAGTGCTGCCGTGGGATCTGTCAGTGGGGACATCACATCTTTAGGTTACTGGACACTGCCCGAGATGGCACTAAGCGGGGCAGTGCGAGTTGCAGTGGAGGGGGCTCCATAGTATGAGCTGTTCTGGGGTCCCTGATGTTCACGTAGAAATGGTGGGATCAGAGAGGCTTTGATGTGCAGAATTTTCGTGTCTTGTATCTCACAATCGATCTGCATCATTACCTCATAGTCACTCCCAGTTAGGATGCTTTCTGCAAACAAAAATAGCGTATGTTAGTCTTAAAGGAAGATAAAATGAAAATTCAAATATTTCCAGAAAATGTGTGCCTATAATAAAGTGAAATAAACTCACAATTTTTGCTGAGATCAAGATCCATTACAAAGCACACAGAAACACACAAGCTGTTAATTATAAAGTACATAGCCAAAAATCTGCTGGTTTTATTAGTTTCTATCTTATACCCTTCTACTTGCAACATGGCACTCATTAGGTCCTCTGATATGACCACTTAGGATCCCCTTCAGCAACTGACTAGGACCTTTCCTCTACTGATTCCCAATATAATCTCCAATTTAGGCATACAAGGAATTTTGGGATGGTGCTCAGACATGACAAACTCAATTGCAAACCATTTTGTGGAAAATGCCTTCACTCTACCATGGGATGTTCTTCACCACCACACTGTACGGTGCTGATTTCTGCTACTCCATGTCAGACTGGCATCCTTCATCACAGTGACTGTTTTTGCTCACTTCTGTTTCTGCCATGAGGGTTGAATATGCCAAGAAGGGAATGTCTGTTTCACAGACCACACTGATCGTGTGGTCTAAGACAGAACAATCTCTGGCCTCCAGTACGAGTTCCCCCTCACATTAGCTAACATCCTCAACAGTGGAGGGCCTGACATTATGGACACCATCCCTCTGCCTCTTTCTCACTGTTTAGTCCCCAGTGACCATAGTCTGGGTCACAAGTTCTTAGGTAATTACTAGGCTAATGGAGCCAGGCAGGCCTTTTTAAGGCCATGGTTCCCAAAGGTGAGAATCCAATCTTGTACCTTGTATCTGTAAGGTAACACCTTAACCATTATGCCAACCCTAACATCAGTAATGTAAAAAGAAAATGAATACTAAATGTATACACAGTTAAATCTCAAACCAACATTCACATTCACGGAACATTACAGCCAACATTTATAGCAAAATAACTACTACAGCTATGCTTTTAGATGAAATTTTACTTACACATATCACTGCAAGACAACTTAGCAAGACTTCTGAGACGCGCTTTTCTGCAGTGAGAGAATGTTTTGTTAAATACTAAGCTCACCAACACAGCTTGCCTTGCTTGAAAAGGATCCCAAAATGCTGTAGCAAGTAGGAATTAGGACTACATCCTCATATGCAATTCTTAGCAGTATCATCTGTAGTGCAGAAGAACTGACTGACGATATTTAGTGCAACAGTGAATGTCAACATGGGTGGCAGGCTGTCATTTTTTAATTATTATTAACTGGGTAAGACCACTAGACAATTTCAGCCTTTTCAAGCACAACCTGGGGGCACTGTCTATTTATGTGACCTGCTTAGAGTCGTACAGTACACAAATGGAGGTGGAAGGAATAAAACCTTGTACCCTTGACTACAGGAAGCAGCTTTTAACAGCTCACAACTTTAATCCTCCAAACTGTCACATTAAATTAATTGCCAAAAAGTTGGCATTAAAACTGCTGCAGTGGCCATTCTAGCCCACCAGTCAGCCAACAGCATGTAGATAAGCATCGGTAAAACATCTGCACACTTGCCCTACTGACATCCTCAGACCAACTAACTTAAAGCAATGCTGCATCACATCCAAAAATGATTAAAATGGAGTACCCCAGGGCCTTGTGTAAGTTCTTGTCCTCTTGTCAGTAGATACCAAAAACTTTTAGCAACAAAGAGAAATTATCCCTGCACAAAATTCACTACAATGCAAAAAAGCTTTGATATCTGACAAAATGAAGAATTAATTAATAAGTAACCTTAGCAAATTCTACAGCAAGTGATGTAGTATCATAGTGGTGGACAGTACAGCATATCAATGATGTAATATTAACGTGGACAGTACAACATATCAATGATGTAATATTAACGTGGTGGACAGTACAGCATATCAATGATGTAATATTAAAGTTGTGGACAGTATAGCATATCAATAAGATAACTAATGGCCAACACAGCAGATCTGATGAACATAATGGGTCAGCTGAAAACCAGATACCTACATCCCATGTCACGGATAACTCTATGAACAGCATATACATTTCATCCCATAGTCCAAGGTTTGATTCCCTCTCTCTCCCCATTTGATTACTGTCACAACCAGAAGGTGCTCCCAGGCTGCCAATGAAAAATGTATATTTACCTGTTGCACAGGCAATGGCACCTCTCTTATACCCTTTATCAACACTGCTCAGAATGTGCAAATTACAAGCCTTCTGTTCGGGTCTATATTAGAAGACCGAAGACTCATTCTTTTGAATTCGTCTTGGTCGACCTTAAAAGGCTGAAAACGCAAAATATCAAAGCGGCTGTCAAGCAAATTTTTTCCCTGGGAAAGAATTTGCTTGGCCGCTTCGGTACTTTGCCATTTTCGGCACTGTAGTGCGGTCTCGGAGTTGGTATACTTAAGAGGGGGGAGGGGAGTGTAGGGGTGAAGCCCCCCACTTAATGTAATGTTTGAAACTGATTTTTATATATTTTTTTTGTTGGAACAGCTATCTTTTTCCCTTGGTAAAAAATCACTGTTCTGACATCTCGTGTAAGCTTTAACTTGCATAGGGTCGATTAATATCACTGTTCGCTTTTTTAAGCGTTCGGTGATTTAATATAGACCCTTCTGTTCTGATCAGCCATGCCTCCCAAGCTGGTAAACATCAACATGAACATCCTGTTGCTGCTAGTTTCCAAGTCGTAACACAGCAGCATGACCGGTCACTGGTTGTTCATACACAGTGCAGTTCTGATCAGACCCATTAGTAGCAATTTCAAGAAGGCTGAGCTTCTGTCAATGAATGCATATGGTTACTTTTGCTCCCTCTACATAAAGGAGGGGTTGCCATATTTTCAGACGTCCAAAGTGAAACACAGAAAGGTGTGGTTAAACGGATGATATTGCAGTGGATGTGGCTAAGACTGTACTGTAATAACTGCGGGAGAAAGAATTAAATCACGGGTTTAGGAACTGTGAGACCCCCAGGAGTGATGAGGTTCTTGATGCCCTATGGTATGTTATACAGTTTTTTCCAATCTTTTGATCCAGTGATGACCTGAACAAAATCACAATTGTGGAAAATTTCCTTCACGGAAGAAATAACATTTCTTCATGATTTAATATTTAAAATAGCAAGTTTCCAATAAACTGAGAAAACACATACTTGAAAGTATGCATGACTCATAACAGGAAAAGACAAAGAAAGAAAGCAGTCATGAGGTGACAGTAATATCATCAACACCTCTCAACAGTCTAGATTTTCACACAATGCCCAGATTTTTGCCTCATATTTTTTGATTTCTTACTCATAGAGATGTGTGGCTTTCTTGCAAATCATTGAGGACTGAAGTCATTACATAACAGACATTTAAGTTTCAGAAAATGCATGCTAATGCAAACCTGCTACTTTAGCAACTTTCTAAGTTTATAAAAGCAATACTTAAAATCCATCCCTGATCTTGGGTCTCTGTCCCCCTCATTATTTTTGGTTATGTCCAGAATTCTTGCACTAAAACGTTGGGTGATAAGATTACCACCCAATACAGAACAAGTCTGTACAGAGTTGTGGTATCTGTAATGTACACCACACTATATCAACGCAAAGACTTGATAGCATATATAGTGCAAGAAAGTTAACATGTGACTCACAAATGCAGGTCATCCCCAACGATATGAACCCTTAATAAACAGCAGCCAGTAAACCAAGTATATCTAATATGTAAAGAAAATGCACAAGGCACATACAAGTATGTTCCTCTGCCTTCTGATGAGCAGTTTTTGTGTTCCTGAAATGAAAGCTAAGATTCACTTCTTCAGCTTCAATTGCAAAGTGAATTCATTAGCATCTGCATTTCAAGAACATAAACTGTCTATAATAAGATAACTTATCATAATCCCCTACAGCAGATCATCAGATTACAGTATAAAGGTCACACCTATTCTGCTCTAATCACAGCTCTCAACTGCCCCCGACTTTACTTTTTTTTTTTTTTTTTTTTTTTACCATGTTCCATTGCACTGTTTTTCTGGTAATTGAATCACTCAGGATTACGGTCAATCAATAATGCCAGACATTAAAGTTTTGTCCTTCATATTTTTTTAGAAAATGTTATGTTTAGCACGTTTATGGAATTATCACTTGTGACGCTGATTACTTTTATATAACTGTAAAGTTGTCTATAACTGTATTAAGTTAATGTTCGCAAACATACTTCACATATACTGCTATATCATACAACCTAAGCAATATTACATGAATTATTCAATTCCTGACCTTTTTTTTTTTTTAAACAAGAAACATCTTAATTAAACCACCACTTACGACATAAGCAATCATACATTTATATAAATGAAAACAAACCATAATGACACAATCCTAGCTGCAAGCATTTTACATCACAAACCATAATGACACACCCAGCTGCAAACATTATACATTACTTATAATCTACCCAGTCATTTTCAGTCAAACATTACATAGATCATTTAAGTCCTGCCTTCTTTTAAACCTTATTCATCCCCTTGAAGTATTGTTCCCATAATTCACATTTTTTCCTTTGTAGTTTGCTCCTACCTTTTCTAAAGATCTCAGTTCAAGTTGTTTTATTATGTGTTACTATAGTCACTACTTCTAGTATAGCTGGTTTAGATTTTGATTTCCATTTACTACTAATTGCTTTTTGGCAGCCACCATAATTAGACCAAGGAAGGCCTTACCATGTCTAGGCAATTCCGTCTCTCTGTCACACCACAGAAAAATCATCTCCTTCATCACACCAATCTGCCCACCCAGCATCTCCGACAGTGCATCCTGCAGGGAATCTTTAAAGTTTGCCAACTCACCGCGCTCCCACAAGATATGTTCCCAATTACCTCTTTCTTCACCATTACACCTCCAACATTTGCTGTCTACCGGAGGAAAAATTCTCTGGAGTCTGCTTGGGGTATAAAAATATATATGTAAACATTTCCAAGCAAAAATCCTAAATCTTCTAGATTCTGTTGCATATTTGGGAGACATACATATAACCTCCCATTGTTTCTTTGTGAATTGCTTATCCAGTCTCTCTTGCCAATCCTTTCCAACCTCCTCTAAATTGAGTCTTATAGTTACCATGCAATATTTTATATGCTCTAATTATTCCTTTTTTAATGGCAGCTTCTGTTCCAGATTCTACTATAAACTCTACCAGTGCTGGTCTTTTGTTTAGGATCCCCCTACTTCTTTCTCTTTGCCTGTACTCTATCAATCCTTGATAGGAAAGGCAATGTCTAACCTGCAGTCCAAATAAATTCTTGGCCTCTTCCCATTCTATCACTTTTCCCCCTCTAGTTATTTGCTCCCAATACCTTGGTGCCTTTGCCAGTTTTCGACAAATTCCAGCCCCCTATTGTCTACATCCCTAATTGCATTCATCTCTATTGGCAGAATCTCCTGTCTCCATTCCCGTGTTGGCTTAGTTGTTAGGATACTTTCTAATTTATAGATATAATATTCTGTATGACTGTTATCTTCTTAAAGGCCTGCATCCAAAATCCCAGTCTCTGCTTGCTTCTTGAGTTCCCCTCTTGTTTCATCACCCCTTTCCACTTTATATTATACTTCTGCTTATGCTGTGTATAGGAATCTTAAAAGTGTAGCTCTGAAACAGCCCTTCAAATCGGGTAATCCCAATCTGCCCTGTTCTAGTGGAAGAATCATATTATCCCTCTTGACTCGTGCCGTCTTCCCTTCCCAGATAAAGCCCTTCAGCTCTTTAGTAATTGCTATCCACTTCTCCTCTGGTTGATAAAAATCTGCCTGACCTCTGTATAAGACTAATGGGACTAAGACATTTTAACCGCTTGTATCTTACTGTCCACATAACAACGCTTCCATTTTCTCAGTTTTTGTATTATCTTTTGTTTAGTCTCTTCCCACATACCCTTAGCTGCTACACCAGAATCATTTTTAATCCATACTCTTAAATATTTAATTTTATCATGTCCCTATAAATGTGGATATTGCTAAACCAAATCGTATGTGGGTACATAGTTTAGCGTTATTGCTTTCATTTTAGCTTCATTCATTTTGTATCCCAAAAAGATGTGAAACAGTCTCAAAATGTTCCACAACACTGTAATGTCTCTTTTCTGGTTTTGTCAGATATAAAATAATATCTGCAAATAGAGCCAGATGTTTTTCACTACCATACCAATTATATCATTGAATTTCCGAGTCCCTTATTTTCTTTGCCAATGGCTCTAAATATAATGCAAATAATAAAGGGGAAAGAGGACACCCCTGCCTGGTATATCTGCTCGAGCAGAAATTATTAGAGATGACCCCACCCACTTTAATTTTTGCCTCCGATCCCTCATACATCCTCCAAATCAACCTTATTATTTTTTCAGGAAAGGCAAATGCTTCCATTGCCCTGCTGATAAAGTCCAAGCTTACAACAAAAGAAAACAAAGAAGAAGAAAACGCTCACTTTATTAACAGAAATAAAGCTTTCGGGAAATAACCCTTCCTCAGTATTCTGTTTGTTTTCTTTTGTTGAATTACGGTCAGAACGTTTAATAGAACTAAACTACAGTTGACCTGTGTTTTGTGTAAAGTCCCAGCTTACTCTGTCAAATGCTTTCTCTGCATCAAGACTCACCAACAACAATGGCATTTTTTTACATTCTGCTTCGCTCTGGATCATCAATGTTCTGTTGTTGTTGTATCTTTCAGCTTTTCCCGGTTAGGGGTCGCCATAGCGGAACTCCGGTCCGCTAATGATTGGCAGTAGATTTTTGCATGCCGAGTTGCCAGCCCTGATGCACAACCTTCAACGAAGGTACGCCCATTCACGCATGTCACCACACAGAAGATGCTCTAGCTGAGAATCGAACAGGACAACGTCTTACTGTGATGCGACAACGCTACCGCAGCACCACCACCGCAGTGATCAATGTTCTGTTAATATTGTCAAATGTTTGCCTCCCCTCCACAAAACCACACTGATCCGTAATCAGTTTTGGCATTACTTTTGCCATTCTTTTACAGTCATGAACACTTTATAATCATGACTTAGTATTGAAATGAAGCTGCATCTGATAGATCTTTACCCTCTAAGTAATATAGCTACAACTGCTTTCTTCCAGGATGTTGGTACTCCTCATCCTCAAAAATACTGTTACGTTTAGACTTTCTGGCTATCAGGTACTCAGTAGTTCAAGACCTCATATCTCCAGAAATCCAGCAGAACCAGGGATCTAAATTTGCTTGAGCAAATAAAACACCATGGAGACAAATCTATCATGCAACATTTATCCCTTCCTTGGAACAAACTTCAACTCGAATTTAAGGACTGTAAGATACTTTTTCTCTCAAAAAGGAGTTAGAAAACTGGAAGGGTATCCACAAATACAGCCCTGAATAACTGGCCTGTTGCTCCTTGAAAATGGAGGAAAGGTCTAACGTGGATACTGTTAAGGCATAAATGGCCATTGGTCTCACTTGCCTTGTACAGTCTATGACTCTGATTATATATGCATCAGAGGTACGTATGAAGATTGTACAATGTCTGTAGCAGTATTCCTTTTTAATTACAGATTAGGCTGAAATAAATTACTTTTGCAATACTTTTTGTGAGTATGTATTTATCTCAGAAGAGCTGCTCTCTTCCAACAGCCTTGTCTTGCCACTAAGAAAGCTTTATTTCATGAAGAACGTGAACTGGTCAACTTGTATTTTGACACCAAGCTTGCTTTGATCAAGTTGAATGTTTGTGAAGATGTGCTCTCAGGGATTTTGTAGTCCGAAGCAGTGTTCTTAATCTTGCAACTGGTATAAATTTTCTGATCTCCGCTAATGATTTTGTTATTTTTGTTTCTAGAATGTGCATCAACTACAACTTGTGTACTGGACCTCTGCCTCACTAGGCTTGTTATATCCTACCTGGAGGTGCAAAGTCTGGTTGTTTACCAGATCACTGTGTCTTCCTTTTAGGGTGGAGTTTTTCCATCTGTTCTAGAGGAAGCATGGTCTACTCCAGTGTTTCTCAAACTTTTCTGATCTCTTGGACACAACACATAACTCAGTGGCCCACTAGCCCCTTCCATAAATCACATTTAAAGATAGGTCACATTTCACCACCAGAGGTGAGCCTACAAATGCTGCATTGAAGTGTAAAATGGTGGGCTTCTCATTTGTTGCCAGCCCCGAACTGAGGTGCAGAGTGTAAGGATTAGGCCAATTGTTTGCTAATGACTGTATTACTCAATCTTTACACCTCCAAGTCTGACTGCTTCACAAAGCACTTAACTGACGCCACTGACTTCAGCTTAAAAATGCAGCAAGACAACATTTAGTAGTTCCGCATTAACTAGTCATGTGAGCACTCCGCATTAACTAGTCATGCGAGCACTCCGCATTAACTAGTCATGCGAGCACTCCGCATTAACTAGTCATGCGAGCACTCCGCATTAACTAGTCATGCGAGCACTCCGCATTAACTAGTCATGCGAGCACTCCGCATTAACTAGTCATGCGAGCACTCCGCATTAACTAGTCATGCGAGCACTCCGCATTAACTAGTCATGCGAGCACTCCGCATTAACTAGTCATGTGAGCACTCCGCATTAACTAGTCATGCGAGCACTCCATATTGTCCATAATACAAGTTGCTTCCTATAACTAGTCATGTGAGCACTCCGCATTAACTAGTCATGTGAGCACTCCACATTAACTAGTCATGTGAGCACTCCACATTAACTAGTCATGTGAGCACTCCATATTGTCCATAATACAAGTTGCTTCTTATAACTAGTCATGTGAGCACTCCATATTGTCCATAATACAAGTTGCTTCCTATAACTAGTCATGTGAGCACTCCATATTGTCTATAATACAAGTTGCTTCCTATAACTAGTCATGTGAGCACTCCATATTGTCCATAATACAAGTTGCTTCCTATAATGATGATTAAAGAGTGCAAGTACTACCTTCAACTGCTGCAGTGATGCAATCATGTACACCGCCCTCACTTTGGTCATTAGAACCAATGCCGCAATTTAACTCAAAAATAAGAAACAAGGGTAATCTGAACAGGATAGACAAAAGCAATACCAAATATACTTGACATCCCACATTTTTTCTTTTCCAGAAATGAAGTAAAGCTTAACTAAAAGGAAAGGTCCCAGATCTAGGGCCACAATGTAGTCACTCTTAAGGAGCATCGCTTCAAAAGAAATACCACTTGAATATTGCCACATGTCCCCAAACTCCTGGGTCACTATTCACACAAGTTCAGTATAAAAATACCCATTTTTTAGCACAGCACATTGTTTTTCTAGAAATAATCATCTTGCATTTAAATAATAGAGTTTAGTTCAGCCTAGGTACATCATTAAGATAGAAAAGACCAAGGCATAATTCTTACCATAAATACACAAAGGTTTTCTGACACACTCGTTTTTATGATCAAGTTCACAACATATTTTTGCTATACAATTTTATTACACCTAAAAAATACTAGTTACAGCCTGAATGCATAAGGAGGATGCAAATATAAGGCATTGCCCTAATATGGAAATAACATCCCCAAAAAGACAGCTTTTCTTCCACTCTGCTGTGATCACCAGAAAAAGGGGGTCTATATTAGATGAATGAAAGTTCATCTTAGCGAACGCTCACATGAGCGAATATTGCGGAACTCGAAACTGCAATTGTGAGACTGCGGTACAGTGAGGATGGGAATATTTGCCCTTTCCTCACTGTAGTGCGATCTCGGAGTTGGAATATATATTTAGGGGGGGTGGGGGGTGCAGCCTCCCACAATTGCAGTTTCGAGTATCTGGATATTCATTCATGTTATTGTTCACTAAGATGAACTTTCGTTCATCTAGTATAGACCCAAAAAAGGTAATAAGTAAATTAACATAATAATGTATTTCTAGTTACTGCTTCAGAGCTGAAGGAATTGCTGCAGGTACCTCCTCCTAAAACTCTCAACCTCAGCTTCAGAATCGGGTACAAATTCAAAAAATAATGAGGGACAAATGTCAAAAGTCCGACACTGATTATGTACTTGGACATTTGCTAGTCTAGCATGTTTTGCAGTTATGTAATTTCTGAAAGATAAAGTTTGAAATTCAAACGTCTGTCATTACTTTGTTACTCTTGCACACCAATTTGTCAAAATACAACAAATGGTATGAAGCCAAAAATATCAGGCAAAATATGAACATTTGAGAGCTTTGCCCCCCCCCATAATTCTCATCCTCTTAGCTGACGAATCTGGGGCAAAGCCAAACAGATAACATTGTCAAAGGACCAAAACTAAGGACAGATTTTAGTACTCCATATACAAACATAGAATGTTGCAAGGACAGCAAGTTTTTCATTAACATGCATTTTCTGCAGGATATGAAATCTGAAACTCAAATGTCAGTCACTACTTAGTGACTAGTATGCACAACAATCTGTTAGAAAACCACAAATTTTATGAGGAACACCAAAAATATGAGGCAAACCCAGAAACATTTGGCAAAATTAGGTACAGTTAAGAGCTACGCCCCCACAATAGCTCCCAACCGTACTGAATTACTCGGTTTTTACCGAGTTTTGGGGTTCAAATAATGGGGTGCCACGATTCCCACGTGGCACCCCTTCATTTCAGTCTTCCCAGCTTTTAACATTTTTTTCTCTCTCGCCTTTTGAGCCGACATCATCACATGCGCGATGATGTCAGCTCCGCCAACCTGTTGGAACTGAGCTCAAGGGCTCACGTGCACACATTTCCTGCTGGCTACTAGTGTTCAAATGAATCAGCAATCAAACAGCATCCAGATGAATGCGGACCGGAGTTAATTTCAGAGCAATTGGACTACTTGGGACCAGAGTTTACTTTCAGAGCAAGTGGTCAGAGTTACTGGAGGTAAAAACTGCTACAGGTATTATGTTCCAATGTGCGAGCGCATTTTCTCGTCAGTTAGAAGTTGTATTCTGTTTCAATGTGCGAGCGTATTTTCTCATCAGAATTTGCATTCTGTCTCAATGTGTGAGTGTATTTTATCATGTTAGAAGCTGTATTTTGTGTGTGTGTGTGTGTGTGTGTGTGTGTGTGTATATTCCACATTCTTATAAGATCAAGATCCTTTGTGTTACAAAACTTTCACACCAAATTATTAAATATCAGTGCCTTTGAAATCTGATAATCAGACAAGGATAAGGATGGCATAATCTTAGACAGAATGTGCATTGTACACAATTGATAGATGCCCACATTCAGAGTACACATGTGGCATAAAAAAATGACAGTAGCAGGAATTATAACAATCAAATAATCATTTACCAGACGTAAGCTTTTATAATGTCAGATAACTTACAGCCACTAAGGCTGGAGATGGTTGTTATTTTTTCTCAATACTTGAAATAGGTCTGATAGATTTTCTAATCATTGAATCGCGCAAAATTAACATACCACGTTCTTGTGTCCTAAATTTGAAAAAAAGATCAGGAAATTGCCACCACTTTGCTGCAGTAGTATTGTGTTAATCATTCTCACTTTCTGCACTTGGAAAACTGGTCTGAAAATTACCACCTACAGCTCACCTTTTTATTTCTAATTAACCAGATGCAATTATCACTACTATTACTACATCTTGATCTTTGTTTTTTAATAACCGCCACTGTTGCTACGACTATCATACTTATTATTATTATGAATATTTATGTCTCATTCCAAATCTCCATGTTCCAATGAATAGAAACTAAAACACTCTTGTGGCTATGCTCTTCTGGCATTACATTGGAACTGGTATAAATCAACTCATTATCTCCTAAAGCTGTATCTCTGTTTTCAACTCCATTCTCTCTATTTATTGCCTTTATTTCATACTCTTGATCTGCCACTGAGCTTCATTTATTAGATGGGTTTCACTGCTGTTTCAATGAATGTGAGGTTCAAGGGCAGATAAGTTTTAATGCCAAATCTATTTTCATTGTGAGACAGTATTGCTTTGTTTAGCAGATGTCTATTAGTGTTTGTGCATTGTGCTATAAAATGTAAAAATGAAATCCAAATAATCATTGTAGAAGTAAAGCAGTATGCATGCACAAATTAATGTTTATGGTAAATGGAGCGAAATAGCAAGGTAATGGGACATTGGAATGGCTGCAGGGGGACTCTGGTGCCATATTTTGGTTGTCTGTTCTTCAGTTTGTGTTTGAAAGTTGGTATCCCACAATTCCACTGGAGTGTGTGGGGTTACATAATTATGTATGCAAATTTTAAGTTAATCCACATACAGATTTGTACCTATTTTTCATGGGCCTTGTCCAGATTTTTAATGTTTCCAGGTTGAGAGGTATGGCACCCACTCCAAATGTCAACCTCAGATGAATAACCAACATCAAATCTAAAATAACTGGGGTAAAGGTATAAACATGGGAACTGAATTATGTCTTCTCGATCATCAGCCAGGGTAAAAGAAAGCACTGTGCAGCGTACTTGAGGTACATTTAACAAAAATCGTACTAACATGTTTACTGGAGCAGACAAGTGCTGCTGCTGGGGCAGAAAGTGGACTGGACAGTGTTATTACTGTACAAGGACTTTCCGCACATGCCACAACACAGATAGAATTGGTATTTTTACCTCACTCTTGTGAGGTGCAGGATTTCACCATCAGTTTCTTGCACACTGCTGAATCTGTGCTAATTGGTTATCGCAGGTTGCAGTTACAAGCTGAATTTAATCAGTCAACTTCAAGAAAGGTGGGACTCATGGGTGCAACACAGAAGGATTTATGGATTTATTTTACATCATAAAATCCAGTCACCAGACAAACCCTTTCATTTCCGAACAATCCGGAATTTTTGCAACCCTAGGTCCAATTGAAACCTGGATCCCGACTTATTTAGTAATAAAACTCATTGTCCACCAGTGGGCCGCAGGCTGCACTTTGAGAAAGGCTGGTCTACTCTAATCCTTAAGAAGCATAATTAGAAAACTGTCTCACATCTCCATTTTGCTGCCACGGTCCTTGTCATGGTAGTGTATGTGCAACTGGATTTGTATTTGACTAGTAATAATTACAATGATTCACTCCAATCTGTCTTTTTTTGTTTTTTTGTTTTTTTTAAGTCAAGAAACATCACGAGGACAGCCCTCATTAGGTCTTTAACAATCTCCTTATAGTAACAGATCAATAGTATTACTCAGTTCTGGTCCTTCTCTCGCTCTCTCTTTTTGGCATTTCATGGGATCCTCTTGGATTGCACATAGCACTACTGAGGCATCATGGCTCAATGCTGAACTGGTTTTCCTCCCACCTCTCTGAACAAACAGAGTGATTTCAGGAGTTAATTTCACCTCCTCCAAACCTCTGACTTGTCAGGTGTTGCAAAGGATTTCCTACTGTTTGCTCTGTGGCACACTTTTTCTTGCAAAATAATTAATCAAGACAGAGGTTTGCAATGCAGCTGTACTTCTCTCTCTTCCCCAAGAGCCCATGTCTGTTGCAAACATGTTAGTTACAAATATGTATGTACCCATAAATGAATGGACAATGATCAGCAAAGATTCAGCAATTAACTACCACTAGCTTTGTGTGGTTTATGCTATTCTTATTAAGGTGTGTTTATTTGGTGGACTGGTGTTCCCTTTTATTTTGTCTTGCTGGAGAATAATTGCTTTGGGTGATCCCTTTTAGCTTCTGAAATCTGTTAGTCTTTTGTGCTATGTATGACAATATCAGAGAACACAGGAATTTCATCAAATGCAAAGAAACCCATAGTCAGGAAAAGTGCCATTCTGGTCAGTAAAAAGTATTACAGTCAACAAGTGATACACATGAATAACCCTCAAAATGTCTGCACATGGGCAGATCTGCATCTACATACAGGGCATGCTCAAACTCCTTTGCTGATCTTAGTGACAATGATATTATATTAGAGTTTGTCCATCACTTACAGGGTCGCGTTCCCAAACTCACACCTACAAACATAGAAATGGGTTTGTGTATACCTTGTGATTTAAACCATACCATGCTCTCCCTTCATACAGTTTACATTAATCAAGCAAATTCCAAAAAACTAAAACCTGGTCTATGGCTGCTCTCAATATTCTCCAAGACTTCCTAAAGGCTGCTCTACATTCCATCTTCTGTCCTATAATCAAATTCATCAGAAGGTTTTAAACATATTTGAAATAAACTGTGTGCAAAAATGAGGGGAAACTGTCATATGGAATAGTTACTACTATCAGATTTATCAGCTTTTCAGTGGCCCAAGGGACAACTCATTTCTGCACTGTGAGACACTACTAAATGTGTTAAAGCGTTCAAAGCTTTAAAACAATTCCCACTTCTATAACCATATTCTGGTACATTGTAATCCACTGGGGCAGCTAAAGCTCCACAAATGATGACCGTTTCTCCTAACATAACTATACTTTAATGTGTTTGACAAATGGATTAAAGAAATTCTCTTCTAACTTCACTCTCACTGTGAATTTTTAAATCCAGTAAACTTGTGACTGGCAACTGAATCGCAATCCTTTATGCAACATATGGGGAGTGCCGATTAGAAATGAGCAAAAAAGCTAAGTCTACTTTCTTGACATCAGAAAATTATACAAGACATTTTATTCTCATGTCAGAAAACCAAGAAAGTTGTATAACAAGTTTTGTAATGTTCTTTTCAAGGACATTATCTGGCTTGGCAAAAACAGCAGAATTTGAAAGAAAAGAGCCACTACTTTCTTTAAATGAAGTATGTATCCTGTAAAAAGCAAAGGAAACAATTAATGAAAGTCAGAAGTACACAGTAAAGCATTGGAATACAAATACTGCCAAACAGTATTCTAAGCAAAAATAATCCCCAAACATCACACCATAACACAGAAATGCAAAATATCATAATTAAAACATAGACAAACCTATAACTGCAATGTTTTCTGCCCTTCCTGCCTCACAGAGATTCATGACTTTAATCATGTTTTGAAGTACAGTTTGAAGCAATACAGACAGGAAAGTTTGCACTGCCCTGATAACAGCAGGGGCACTTTAATCTGCCACTTTTTTGTTCAACTGGTAAGGCATTAGGGCAGTTAAAATACCCAATTTATTGCAAAGAATTAAGATTATGTCATCAATCATAACTCAAATTTATGTGGTCTCAAAAATTATTCTGAGACTCACGGCTCAAGCTTTTCTCTCTGCTCTTAAGGCAAATTTCATGAAACTCGCTTCCTGAATACATGATAAAATGGTAATGATTAGTGACCTAGCCATAAATTCCAGGTTACAGTATGACTTCACATCATTAACACACACAATACTATTTACATATTATGCTGAGTTGTAAGCCTGTTTTAAGGAAATATCAATATATTGACATAATCTTCTGATGTCTTCATGGTTTGTGTCAGTTACGTCTTGAGAATACTTCTAACTGTAGGCCAGTTTGTAATTTGGCATGCACGTGTGCAAACAACTTAAATAATCTCGGATGTTCATCTGCATATCAATTACACTGTGGAAATGATACCACCTCACTCTCCTGTATTACTTGGATACAGTCACTACAATCAGTGCTTATTACTATATCTGCCATGGCTTCATGGTAAATCACTTTGTGTATGGTGTGCAGGGTCCTGGGTTCGAGCCTTGCAAAGGCTGTTTATTTGGATAAACCATTTTTTTAATCTTACCTTTAAGCATCCCAGTGACTAGCACTTACTCTAATACCTGCTGGAAAGCACTAGGAAGCCTTAAACTGATACCAGCACTCAACTCTCCTTGTTAATAAAGAGAAATTAATCATAAGCACTAAATAGCCTATAATTGCAAAGTAACTTGCTAAGGTAAGGGAAAACAGCTCCTGTACTTAACAAAAAAGCACCAAACCAGGCATGTTCAAGGGTCAGCTTCCAGTGATTTCTCCTGTCCACCTAGTGAATCTGGGCATACTGGGGCAATGCAGCAATTGCCTTGTGTACACGGACAACCCTCTCCTCCTAACACCCAGCATTACAACCTGTGAGAGATGCACTTACATAGCCAAACTGGAAGCAAAGCTCTCTCCACCCACGATTGTGCTAGACAGTTAGGAGGAGAAGGTTAACACCTGCACTACACCTCAAGCAACACATAGCCCTTCTAAACCCACACATAGCAACACTAAATCCACATATGCGGAGGCCCTTAACTGTAACTTGCCCAAGCAATAAGGACCTCCGAAGCTGAAACGCAAACAAACACCAATCACAAAGTGTCACATAGCTCACAACACCAGTGTGCCACCAAGAAACAGCCCCTAAAGCAAGACAACGTACCTAACACTTCAGTCATAGGTGACTCTATAGTCAGGCACACTGATGTCCCACTCACCAGGCTGAACAAGGAGAAAATTACAGTCAGCTACCTGCTGGGTGCCAGGATCCGCCACATAACGCATGCACTCAAGTCACTCCACAACAAGTACAAATATGACTCTGTCATTGTCCATGTTGGAGTGAATGACTTGAGACATACCTCCCTGGACTACATGAAGAGAGACATGGAAGAGCTCTCGAATCATGTGGCCCAGGCAGGTATGACCCCAGCCCTGACTAGCATCCTGCCTTCGCCCAGAATGATACCACAATATAAGGACAAAATGACTGACCTCAACAATTGGCTAAGCTTCTGGTGTCATTCAAAGGGGATCCAGTATGTCTGACTGGGACAACATGATCGACAGACCACGATGCTTTGCCAGAGATGGTCTGCACCTGTCGCCCCTGGGATTCAGGTTACTGGCTAAGGCTCTTGCCACCTGTATAGTGCCTTTTTTAGGCAAAGTTCAAAGGACAAAACCACCACCGTAACCGGTATAAGCATGCAAAATCTGAAGGTAATACTACTCAACGCTAGAAGTCTAAACCTCCAAATGCACTCTCTCGAGGCACTCCTAAAAATGGAGAACATCGATATCTGTGCAGTATCTGAGACCTGGTTCAAGGCTCCAGAAAGCACCCCTGCAATACCAGGCTACAACTCTTACCACACTTTTCGGCCACCAAACCAGGATCAAAACACGAAAGCTGGAGAAGTGTTCATATTCACACCGCCAGGCTAGCTGCCCAACACAATGCGTCGGAAATTCTCCCAGGTGCAACTAACACTAGGTAAGACTGTAATCCAAATTGTAACTTGCTACAGATCCCCCACCATGCCCCAAGATTCTCACTACACCTTTCTAAACATACTGGAAAATATTAAGATACAACCAAACACCCTAATATTGGGTGATTTCAACTACCCTGCCATTAACTGGGAAAACTACTCAAGTACCAACACCTTTGCCCAACGGTTCTTGAAATTCATAAATTCCAGTGCGCTGGATAAACTAATCCATAGTCCCACCAGGGGCTCCAATATCCTAGACTTGGTCATTATCAACATGGGAAATCGATGCTCCACACCTATGGTCACCCCCTCGGTCGGGTCTGACCATAAGCTAATCACCCTTGACATCCACATCCCACCCCCACTCCACAGTAAGGAAACCTCTGTAAAAAAACTTCTACAAAGCCAACTTCATGCTACTCAAGTTAGACGTGACAAACTTCATGACACCCATGCAGACGGGAACTGAAAGTTCAACTGCTGAATCTTACACTAAGGCACTGTACGAGCATATCCACTCGTGCATGAATCATGTCATCCCAAATAGAACCAAGATGCTCTCCTCCAAAAAAAGGAAGCCAATCTGTTGGCCCCCTACCATAAACAAACTTTACAAAAAAAGGAAGAAACTGTTGCAGAAAACAGGAAAATCCCAGGATGCAAAAAACTCCCTTAGCAGCCTCAGTAAGAAGCCGAGATCCCTTATAAAATACTCCAAAGCTAATTACGAAAATAAAATTGCCAAAGATTCCAAAGACAACCACAAGGCATTCTATAACTATGTCAATAATCTAAATGACAATGCACAGATCTCCTCTGAACTGCAACAGCATGGCATTAAATATACTGATCCCAAGGATATTGCCAATATCCTGGCAGATCAATTCAGTGCCAACTTCACCCCCCTCTCACCCCATAAATGGCCTATCGCAGTACTGGAAGATTGCCAAATTTCGGTAATAATAGCCACACAGGTAAATAATGCACTCTCCAAAGCTAAGAATACAGCATCCATGGGACCAGATGGCATCCCGGGCTGTGTACTACATGAACTGGCACCTCACCTAAGTGTCATGTTTAATCATACCCTCACCTCAGGCTTCGTGCCCACTGAGTGGCGCACAGCTACAGTTATCCCAATCCACAAGGGGGGGGGGGGATCCACCTTGGATCCCGGGAACTACTGCCCCATCAGTCTGATGAGCCTGATTTGTAAGGCCATGGAACTTATAAACAAAGACATTGGCAACCTTCAAACACTGGACCCCCACTCAGTTTGGGTTCGTGAAGGGCTGATCTTGTATCCTGAACCTGACTGACTTCTCTGAATCAGTCTCCAGAGCCATGGACAAGGGTAAGGCAGTCCACACAGCCTACCTGGACCTCACCAAGGCCTTTGACACCATCCCCCACTCTGGAATCATAGATAAACTTACTAAACTGGGCATTAATCCCTACGACACTCGATGGGTTGCCAACTGGCTTAATGACAGAACCCACACTGTAAAAGTAGCGGACTCCAAATTCAGCTCCAGACAAGTGGAGTACCTCAGGGTTCAGTCCTAGGACCGCTCTTGATTAGCATTTACTTCTCTGAAGTACAGGCTAACACTAAGGGACTCTGGCTAATAAAGTTCACAGATGACTGCAAACTGGGAGCCATTACTGAATCCCCAAATGATGTGGATACTCTACAAAAGGGCCTTACAGAAACAGATGCTTGGTACCAGAGCCATGGACTCAAGCTCAATGCCAAGAAATGTATAGTTATCCCCTTTGGGAAAAAACATGTACCCGTGAATTACCACATAGGTGGCAGTACACTAAACACCGAAAGTATTATAAGAGACAAAGGGACACAGGTGGACAGTGGTCTCACCTTCGATAACCACATCGCGACAACAGTCAGGAAATCCTTCTATGTGGCACACCTCATCACTAAGGGCTTTTCATCCAGAAAAAAGGAGGCCATTGTCCCACAGTACTCATCCCTCATTAGACGCATTATAGAATACAACGCCCCATTTGGTATGTACCTCTCAAGATATCTGCAACTGGAAAGGCTGCAGAAATACCACACTAAAAAAATCACAGGCCTAAAGCAGATACCCTATGATGACCGCCTTAAAAAAACTCCAGCTATACTCTTGTCGCATATCGTCTATTCAGAGGCGATCTCTGCTTAACATACAAGGCCATGTAAAACCCAGAGCTGTTGGACATGCTACACTTAAAGAAATCCCAATCCCTCAGAGCCACATGCTCCAGGGATCTAAACCTTGTCATCACAATAAACATAACATAACATAAGATAGTGAAATCCCTTATATATAATGTACTAATCTTTTGTTTTTATTTATGCTTTTGTTTTTTATTAATGTTTTGTTATACACTTTCTTAATGTTGATTCTATTTTACTTGTGATATTAAATATTGTGTAAGCTTGGAGATTTTCTCCTCGGGCCTCCACTGAAAATGGACATGTATCCAGTTGGACTAGCCCGGTTAACAAATGTAAAATAAATAAATAAATAAATAAAACATGCTGGAGGGATAGGTTCCTGACACAGCGACTCCCCAGATTCTAGAACAGACTGCCCATACATGTCTAGCAGAGTGCCTCTTTGGCCGTCTTCAAAAGGAACCTTGATGATTGGATGAGAGAAAGGAACTTCACCCCTGGGATCACATCAGTCGCCCTGCTAGACAGGGGTCCAGGGAAGTAAATAGTCTGGGAAGAAATAGCCAGGGAATTGTTATGGCTAGGCTTGTATAGGCCCTAGGGCCTAGTACCAACCTATGAACAAGTTAAAGGTACCATATTGATGGACTGTGACATTTTCTCCTGTTCCCATTATGTTGTTTTTACCGCTGTTCCTAGGTAGTTATTAAGCTATCGGCCTAAGAGCCATTTTAAATCTAACCAAGCTTACCCCCAAACTTACCAAAATATTGATGACAAGTCAAAACACCAAGAAATTTTTACAGTAATGATACAGGCTTATACACATCAAGTATTTAGAGGCTGCCCTGTCCCATTAGGGAAATAGGTGCCAATCCAGGGTTAAATTTGCGATTTCCTATCCATTGGTCCAAGTTATGTTTGGGTAGGGTTAGGGATGAGTTTCACTTCACACAGATGGGAGACCTTTTTCCAGAGAAGGTGTGATCTTTAAGAGACACATCTGTCTTGCTTACGTCTTGTTTATGTTGCAGACAAGGTTTAGGTCCCTAGATTGGGTATTTCTGATGCAGTTTGCTTTGCAGATGTGCAAGAGATCCATCAGTCTAGGATCAGAGAATGCCTTATAGGCCAGATATAGACTGTCCTTTAGCAGTCTGTAGGGGACTGAGTACAGGGACAGGGCACTGAGATGGTCTGCATAAGACTTGTTTAGACTGTCCTTTAGCAGTCTGTAGGGGACTGAGTACAGGGACAGGGCACTGAGATGGAAAAAAAAAAAAAAAAAAAAAAGGATCTGCTTATATTGAGGTTATAGCAAGGTTAAGTATATCGCTATTCACAGTTTGTGGGGTTTGGATTTATTGACCTTCAATTGTCCATTAAAACACCAATACATGGGCATTTGAATTGCCAATTAGCTCAAACACCTGATGTTGTGAAGTCTTATTTGCATATATTCCATGTGTCTCTGATACAAGAGGTTTAGGAGGTCCCTCATTAGAAGTTCTACCTTTGGAGGGTTGGGAGGGTGGCCTAATGGTTAAGGTGTTTGCCTTACAAACGCAAGGTGCAGGGTTTGAGTCTCACAAGGGATAATTGGCTAGGCTTAAAATGGCTTGCAAGGGCAGTTAGCTTAGTACTAATCTATGAACCTATGAACCTATGGTCTGCATAAGACTTGTTTCCTGCCAGTATTCTTTTTGAGGAACCTCCATGGTCTCTCACGCTGTTGCATGTGCAGGTACATGCCGAAGGGTGTGCTGTACTCAGTGATTGGCCTGTTAAGCAGAGTACAATGGAACAATGACCTCTTGGACATGGATGCCATGCCCTTATCAGTTATGCAGTAGGCATGTGGTGGTCAAAGCTCAGGTTACTGACATGTATTCACAGTTCTCTGACCACTGGGTCTACTTTTAGGAGGTGTATTATCAATGAGGTAATTTCCAGTTGTGGCCATTTTTTTCAAAAAAGATACAATTATGCATTTTTCTGCTTTGAGTTTTGGGCCTCTTGTAGAAACCACGTGTCAGGTCCACTTGAAAAGGTTCTGTGGCTTCAGGGGATTCACTGACCATGACTAGTTTGTAGACATGGTCAGCTAGAGGTCCTTGACATTTGCCTTGACCTGTTCAGCTAGAGGTCCTTGACATTTGCCTTGATTTCAGAGAAATAGATGCCAAAAAGGACAGGCCCCAGTACTAATCCCTGTGGGACTGCACTACTGTCCGATCTCCCCTACTTTAACTTATGACCAGTCAGTGAAGTAAGCTGGCTACCCATCGGATGGCACATGTAATTAATGTTTAAAGTCTGTGGTGTGCATCATCGAATGATCAACAATTACCGATCCACTGTCAACCCTTTCTCTGAAGATTCATGTGCCCCTTTTGCACTGCCTGTCTGTAGGTACTGGATACTTGCTCCCTGGGACTTCACTAAAAAAAATGGGTCTTTCCAGCTGGACTAGATTTTCCCTAGTTAACACACATACATAAAGGAAACGTGCAGGCATGTAAATAAATAAATCAAAAGAGTGGACACTACATTCAAAAATATTTCAGCACCCATCTGGTTGCTCCCATACCATCTGGCATACCAGTTATTCAGTGACCAATGTGGTATCACGGCTGAAGACATCATCTGCTTTAGATATGGGTATGCCACAGTACAGAACCTCAGTTTTAGGACATCAAGGAAACTACCTCCCATGCTTTGCAAAAGGTGGGCAGGGCTACTTGCTGGCAATGTCCCTTGCAGAAGAGAAGAATGACCAGTGTGGACAGCATATTATACCCCCGTCCCTTACTTAGAGCACAGTAAATGTAGGACTATAATAGCAAAAACCAAACCACCCCCCTATGGCTGTTTCGATGACAGACCCTCTCGATCGACTCTTGTAAAGGTGATGTGGAACGAAGAGGCCTGTAAACTAAGGGATGATCTAATGATTTGCAGGCAGTGGGGGCACATCTCTTCGCTGATCATCTACCAGGCTATGTGAAGGAACACTAACAACAATGTACAGATTTTTTGTTGACCTTTTGATAAGTCACCTAAACTGGATGGCTCTAGACTGACAAAAAGTTTCATTTACCAGCCAGTTTCCCCATTTCCATAGGTTTGTACTAGGCTAATGACCACCATAGTTTTGTCCCAGAATTCCTTGGATGCCTATATGGTGGGGTAGGTTAGTAAAGAGGTAGATAAGGGTTACATATGTGTGTGTTTGGGGAGGTTATGATAGTTTGGGATTAATTTACTTACTGTTGACCTCTGTCTATCAGGCACATGGGGATGACACTGGGAGTAAATTTATTTCTCGCCCAGTGATCAACGTTTATATTGAATAGGGTCAGGGACAAACTCTGCTTCATGTAGATTACCCTTTGAGACACATATCGGTCTCTCTAGCATGTTATATTTATCTCAAAGGCAAAGTTCAAGTCCTTGGCTCTAGTGTTTCTAGTGCGGTTTGTTTTGCGGATATGCAAGAGATCCATCAGAGTTGGATCTGAGGAGAGCTTATACACCAGGCATAGCTCACCTCTCAGTAATCTGTAGGAGACTGAGTAGAGAGATAAGGCCTTAAGGCAATCTCTGTAGGCCAGAGTATTCATACCCTGGGTAAATACTGGCCTTGTCCAGGATTTGAACCAGGGACCTCTCACATCATAAACAAAAATCATACCCTTAAAACCAGCAGGCCTCCGACTTATGGAGGGTTTGACTTTGTTCAGGTTGTTGCCAATAACAGACAACAATGGACGTGCTCACGGGACTTGATTTGCCACCTAGGTGTATTAGCCAAAAGCTTGAAGTTCTAGCCAGTTTCCTAAATGGACCACTATCTCATCCATTTCAACCCATGCCTTTCCAATTTGGTCAGTCTTACACTGCTGCAAAATGGTTTCAAACCACTGATTTGACACCCTTTTTGGACCAGATCGTTTAGGAATATAATGCACACAATCTTAAGCACCAGCTGGAAGAGGAAAACAATGCACTTGCCGATGCTCTGAAACAGTTACAGCCGTATCATCTGGAATCTGCCGCTTTACAACCTCAGACGTTATGAGTAACTCTTACATTGCATATGGAAGAACTTGGGCCTGCTTTAGGACAAAATATAAGCTGGATGACCAGTATTCATTACATTAGTTCAAAATCTATAGCAAGCAGGCCAAGGTCTAGTCCACTGAAATATTTACCACCTCTCAATGACTGGTAGTGGTTTTCCAGATCCTGGACTTGGCTTAGCCTTACCAGTGAACTAGAAATCTTCTTTGGTTTTCCATTGGGATCCTAACTCAGTTTTTTTTAATCCATAAGGTTGCATGAATTCTGCTTAAAACCCTCCAGATGATATCGACTAATTCTCAGTATGTCCCTCTTGATTTTCATCGGTCGTCTCTCCACTACACAGATTCCAATGTCATGATAAATTGATCTCAAATGTGCATGTTACCTTTTGTACACTACACCCTAGACAACTAAAGCTAGTCCTGTCTAGATTACATGTCCCGAACATAGTCAGATGTTGAATTGTGCACTACTCTGAAAGTGCATGTTTTCTCCTTTTCACTTTAAAAGGGTGCTGCGATGCCCACTCTTTTAAGAAATCATCTATAGCTCTACAAGGCCTTGAGACTTATCACCATACTGCTAATCCCGTTATCAGAAAGCTTGCTGACACTGCTTTTAACATTTGACTTGAGTCTTATTTTATTTGAGTTCACCTCCTGGTATACAGAAATATGGATCTTCAATCCTGGAAGGCTGCTTTGGTAGGTTTTTGTGGTCAGCGATTCAGTGAGTCAGAACAGATAGTTTGCAGGACTCAGAGAAGAGAGAGCAAAGTTCAGTTTATGTTGTTTTCTAAATTTCATTTCTTCCAAGTTTCTGTAACACCGGAGTTGCTACACAGAGACAAACAGTATAAGGAGTTGTCCCTGCAGAAGAGAGTTTTTTTTTTTGTTGGACTGCCACTGTTTTTCAATATTCTGTAGAATTAGATATTTTTGTCACGATTACTCTCATGTCACTCAGTGATTAATCATATTAAAAATTGTTTATCAGTTTATTAGATAACAGAGTCAGTAATCAACTTCCAAGGACCTTTGTCAGCCACTTCCCAGGCCAAAAGGCAATCAGGAGTGCAAGAATGTAATCTGGATACAGTACAATCATGTAACCAACCAAAGCTTAAGAGCCAGACCATCAGGAAACAGGAGAATAAACATGGTTCCGAGTTGTAAATCCAAGCACAGATGTAACAAATGTAGTAAATCCAGGCACAGAAACCAGTAGACCGATATTTGTTTAATAAAACAGTAAAAGTACAGTAAATTAAGCACTTTCGTCCAAGACAATCAAGGGACTCTATCAAAATAGTGCAAACCTTAAAAATGTACTACTTAAATACAAATTTTTAAACTCTGACGTCATCCTAGCTAATTAAGTAATTACAATTAAAGGCAAAGCATTTTATATTCAACAATACAAGTGGAGAAAAAGTGTTTTGGTACCTAAGGGTGATGTGCATAGCTGCAGTAACTACAGAGGGATACAATTCATCAGTCACAGCTTGAAGTTATGGGAAAGAGTAGTGGAAGCTAAGTTAAGAAGGGAGGTGATGATTAGTGATCAGCAGTATGGTTTCATGCCAGGAAAGAGCACTACAGATGCAATGTTTGCTCTAAGAGTGTTGTTGGAGAAATACAGAGAAGGTCAGAAGGAGTTGCATTGTGTCTTTGTGGACTTAGAAAAAGCATATGACAGGGTGCCTAGAGAGGAGTTGTGGTATTGTATGAGGAAGTCGGAAGTGGCAGAGAAGTATGTAAGAGTGGTACAGGATATGTACGAGTGTTGTGAGACATTGGTGAGGACTGCGGTGGGAGTGAGAGATACGTTTAAGGTGGAGGTGGAATTACATCAAGGATCAGCTCTGAGCCCTTTCCTATTTGCAGTGGTGATGGACAGGTTGACATATGAGATCAGACAGGAGGCCTTGTGGACTATGATGTTTGCAGATGACATTGTGATATGTAGTAAGAGTAGGGACCAGGTTGAGGAGACCCTGGAGAGGTGGAGATATGCTTTAGAGAGGAGAGGAATGAAGGTCAGCAGGGCTAAAACAGAATATGTGTGTGTGAAATGAGTGGGAGGATAGAGGAATAGTGAGGATGCAGGGAGTAGAGTTGGTAAAGGTGGATGAGTTTAAGTACTTGGGATCAACAGTTCAGAGTAATGGTGAGTGTGGAAGAGAGGTGAAGAAGAGAGTACAGGCAGGGTGGGTGAAGAAGAGAGTACAGGCAGGGTGGAATGGGTGGAGAAGAGTGTCAGGAGTGATTTGTGACAGACGGGTACCAGTAAGAGTGAAAGGGAAGGTCTACAAGAGGGTAGTGAGACCAGCTATGCTATATGGGTTGGAGACAGTGGCATTGACAAAAAGGCAGGAGTCAGAGCTGGATGTGGCAGAGTTAAAGATGTTAAGATTTGCACTGGGTGTGACTAGGATGGACAGGATTAGGAATCAGTATATATTAGAGGGTCACCTCAGGTTGGATAGTTTGGAGACAAAGCAAGAGAGGTGAGATTGCATTGGTTTGGACATGTGCTGAGGAGGGATGCTGGGTATATTGGGAAAAGGATGCCAATTATGGAGCTGCCAGGTAAGAGGAAAAGAGGAAGGCCTAAGATAAGGTTTATGGATGTGGTGAGAGAGGACATGCAGGCAGTTGGTGTGAAAGATCATGATGCAGAGGACAGGACGAAATGGAAACAGATGATCCGCTGTGGTGACCCCTAATGGGAACAGCCGAAAGAACATGATGAATACATTCATCTAAACTTTGAACATTTATCAGTATGAAGTACTGAAAATACAAATAAGTTAAAATTCTAGCTTTTTCCATTTTCAAATGCTGGCTATACATACAGTGTCATTCAAACTGGGTAGTTTATCTGTAGCTGTTAAAAGCCACCACTTTAATTCTAAAGCGCTAAGTTTTAACTTCCATGGACCACTTCTGGCATCTACCTCTGGCTTATAAAGAAACATAATCTAACACTCAAAATTTGAAAGAATGATCAGGGTTGTCCCCCATGTTTACCCAAAGCACTTTTTCCTTTTTGTCTCTTAATGTCCTAGTAATGTTCATATATTCTCTCAGCTTTCTGTCTTCCCAATATAGAAAGCTGAGCATGACAGACACTTTAGCAACATATACAGATCTCGCAGAAATACTGTCACAATTCAGTTACTTTTATGACATCTAATTGTTTTCCCTTATTTGTTGCAAATGTATTACTTTGTTTTGTACTTTATTGTGGGTGGAAAGTTGGCATAATGGTTAAGGTATTTACTTTACAGACACAAGGTGCAGGGTTTGATTCTCACATGGGGTAACTGGCTAGGCTTAAAATGGTTCACAAGGGTAGTTTGTCTAGTATGAACCTAAGAACCTATGCTTGATGTGATGATACGGGCTAGTACCACCAAGGCTAGCTGGAGTTCTGTAAAGAGTGATATATCCTTTGAATATCAAACTGATTTGTACAGATGCTTATGTTATAAATGTATTAGAAATGTATGGCATTTGAAAATCAAAATGGTTTGCAAAGTTGCTAGTGTAAAAATGTATCAACAGTGGGTCCTGCTGGACTGAGAAGGCATATACATGTGAGAATGCATGTACATACTTTAGCAAAGGACACTGGAAGCGAAGTGGTTAAACAGCTAGCTTACTTCTTACTTTAAGAAAAATACTGTTAATTAGACCACCTGTTGGGCCATGGAAGTGCTTAACTCACAGCTCTCAATAGGACCAATGGTGGCATGTCTGGAAGAAATCTTTGTTCATTAGCTCAGTAAAAAGAGGGAATTACCAAGCACTGCCATAAACATTAGCAAAACTTTAGATATGCATGCATCTCATCACATCGTATGCTAACATGCTGTGTCACGTTTCCAAGGGGAATAAGGTGACTAGATGAGGTAATTCTGCCAGCCATCTAGAACATTTTAGATATTACAAAGAGAAATCTCTCAGTATTGAGTATTATGTCTTGGGCTTGACAAGGAGGACCATTCACCACATCATCTGCCTTGCTCTATTAAGTAAGTAGGGAATAGTAATTCTCCTAGATTCAGTCAGAAAAATATAGCGAAGCTTAGTTTAGATACCGTTTTTCTGTCTGTCCATCAATGTTATTTTCAATATTTACTGTTATTTGAACTCTGTGGTTCACTGTAAATATATATTCATTATTTTCATATTTTACTATTTATTATACAATATTTAAAATTGTTATTATGGCTGGTCCTTTTAGAAAGTATTTAACCTTTGAGTGTGCTTATATTTGTTTGGTGAGACTGTGTGGGCCACTCCTAAAGGCCTAGCTCTCATGGTCAACTACTACCATTTGTATTAGTATTAATATTACACAGTATAATTGGACATCCCTTTGTTAAGGCCTTAGAGTAGCTGATTGTGGAGTGTCTGGTGACAGTGATAACTACCGTATACTCTGGACAGAAAGGGGAACACCAGGTAAATCTGTGCCAGCCTTTTCCAGGTGTGTGTGTGTGAAAAATCAAATCCACAATATGTGCTTGTGTGTCAGCTATTTGGAGCAGGGACACAAAGCACTGGCTTTACAGAGAAGGTGCTGGAGGACTTGGCTTGGACACTCAGCTGAGGACTTAACCCTGTAACTATGCTAACGGCGAGCCTTACTGGGGCCCTGGAGGGAGACAGACAAAGAAATCCAGACCTCAGGCTGACTGCGTTCCTGTACTCTTAAGGGAAATTGTACTTGTGTGCAGAGAACTGTATCTGGAAATACTGTGTATATCTATTTCTCTGAAAGTGTACATTCCCCACAGGTGTCAGTGGTGAGGATTGAGACTCCTTTGATCACTGCCCCAAAGAGGGGTCATCACACTTTATACTTTAAACTATGCATGCAACTATAAAGTGGACAATGAATTACTTAATGTTTTGGAGCAAGTGCCAAGAGTGTTTTATAGAAGAGAGAGAAATTTTAAAGATTTGTTAGAACTTAATGAGATAAAAACCTTTAATAACAGAGATTTCAACAAATGCACTTTTAAATGTGTTGCATCTTCTGTGCAGTCCACATGGAAGTTTCTACTCCCCCCTACCTATGTGCTCTCTGGCTTTAGAAGGTATTGTACAAGACATACTGTTTTATTTATTTCTGTGTTTACACTGCTACTACACACTGTCAGTGCAGAGTTAACTGTGTTTGCTACATCTTGCTTTTTCTGTACAAACTACTGCATTTACTCCTTGTGCTACATTACAGTTTAAGAATGTTTTCTGCTCTGCTGACAGGGCACAGTTGACTGTCTTTGCTAAAAGTTGCTTTATCTGTACAAACTACTGCATTTACTCCTAGTACTACATTACAGTTTAAGAATGTTTTCTGCTCTGCTTACATGGCTTAGTAAACTCTATTTGCTAATATTTTCTTTTTCTGTACAAACTACTGCATTTACTTTTAGTGCTACATTAGTTGTTTAAAAAGTAGTATCTGCTCTGCTTTCATGGCTTAGTCAACTGGGAATAGTGTTATTGCTACACTGGTTATTTCTTGTCTGTATTATACTCACTTATCCTTCCGATTCTCTAGGGTTTTTCTAGGTCTGGTCTCTCATATGTCTTTTCTTACTTTCTTGTTATAACCTTTTGTATGTGTTCCCCCTTATTTCTTTCTTACAGCTTCTCCAGACGAGTTAAACACTCTGTGGTCATCCTCTGCCCAACAGACTCACCCAGCAAAATACCTTGTGAAAGTGTTATAAATCTGCTTAAGTTACCTGCCTGAAGCGGCTCCAAAAACAAACTAAAAATCACAGCTTTCCAGCTCAACTATAGGTGTTCCTTCTACTGTAATTTATCCACACTTTGAATGTGTTTTTAAGACTATCTGCTTTTTAAACAGTGAACTGCTCCTTATTTAAAATATTACTAAAGGGCAGGTGAGCACACATGCAGGTTAGTTTTCTGGCTGGAGTAACTTACTTTGGCCACCAGGAGACAGCACAACAGCAGTCTACCATATTCCTTGTTGTTTTAACTAACAATAGTACCAAGAGCTTTTAGTTTAATGTTATTTTAACTCTCAATAAGTCCAGTATATATAGGCTTAAATGTTGTCAGCCACATTCTAGAGTACTATTTAACCCAGAGTACATCTTCTGTACCCTTTGTCTCCTGTTTTTAAATTTAAATCTGCAACATTTCCATCTCTGGATTGCTCTCTTCTTACCTCTTCAGCTCTCATTTCACAGTTGCTTCCTTTCTGATTTTCAATGCTGTTTCACTCTCCTGACCCTGCCCACACTGCTCGGGCTCACTCCTCTTACTTACCCTACCCCCATTCCCACCCACCCCATTACAATTTCCTTTATACCATCCACTTCCTTCCCTTCCTTCCCCAACACACACTGACAAACTATTTCCTGTCAGACTCCAAATACATCACTTCTGTCCCCTATTACACCCTATCTATAACCCTCTACAATATCCTTCCCCAATATCCACTGACAAACTACATCCTGTCAGACTCCAAATACATCACTTCCTTCCCCTGCTATTACACCCTCCATCAAAAATGAAACACCTTATTACCACCTCACTCCTACTTCTCTCTGCCCTATCCTCGTATCCCTCACACCTTCCTTATTCTCTTTTATGCTCTCCTACCACCTATACCATTGACACTCATTCTACACCTTCCTACTTTCATATCTCCCCAGCCCTTTTCAACCTCTCTGCCTTTTCTCTTCACAAACTGTCTATATTGCAAATCCACCCTCATACCTACAAATCTAAACTCAAGTTACACAAACTACATCTATGTACTACTGTACTCCCTCTTCCCACTAATGACTTACTCACATCTGGGGATGTCCACCCCAATCCTGGCCCCTCCCCTCTTCCCTCAACACCCCTCTTATCTTCTATATCCCTTCCTTCCCCAAACACCTCTCACCATACCCAGCCTCTTACACTACACTCATCCATATTCAAGCACCTGGCAATATACTCTCTAAATATTCAAAGCCTAACTACCTAAATCACCAATTTCCATGCCTACATAATGCATACAAACCCTCACACATCCTTTCCTTATCTGAAACCTGACTTAAGCCACAGATCACTAACAATTAAATTCTCCCATCAGCCTATAATATCTATTACTCTGATAGGTTCCCAAAAAAGGGGGTGGTGTAGCCATCCTCCACTCCCATAGCCTCAATCTCTCACTTTTGCCCACACCCATCCCTGACTTTCACCCAGCTGAACTCATCATCCTTAACTGCCACCTTAACCCTCACAAAAAAATAGCTTGTTGCTGCCATCTATATCCCTCCTGGAAACAATTCATCCACTTTAGAGAATATCTTATCCTGGTTTTCCCACAATATTCCCTATGAAACCCTCATCGTAGGCGATGTTAACCTAGATTGGTCTAAACCTAAAACTGACTCTCCACAACTCAGCATCAACCTGCACGGTTTCCAGCAACTGATATCTTCACCCAGCCGCCTCCATAAAAACTCATCTTCTGGCTCCATAATTGACTGGATACTCTCCAACTCCCCTCATCACTACCACAACCCCACTACTCTACCAGACCAACTTAGAGACCACCGCCGACACCTCAGTCCTTAGATACAACATCCAACACCCTAAATACCACCTTTATAGAGACAACTGACACAAGCAACCTCCAAAAGGGCCTCATAGAAACAGACAACTGGTGCCAGAGCCATGACCTCAAGCTAAACGCCAAAAAGTGTATAGTCATCCCCTTTGGCAAAAACAAAGTGCCCACAAATTACCACATAGGTGGTAATCCATTAAGTACAGAAGAAGTAATTAGGGACCTGGGGACCCAAGTTGATAGCAATCTCTCATTTGACAACCACATGGCCAAAGTGGTTAGAAAAACATTTTATACAGCCCACCGAATCATGAAGGGATTCACATCTAGATCAGGGGAGGTCAACGTGCCTCTTTACTCATCCCTCATCAGGCCCATAATTGAGTACAATGCCCCTTTTGGGATATACCTTACCAGACACCTGCAGCAACTGGAAAGACCCCAAAAGTACCTCACCTAGAGGATCAAAGGGCTCAAACAGATGCCATATGCTGCCCGGTTAAAGAAACTCCAGCTCTACTCAGTGGCATACCGCCTGCTCAGAAGCGATCTGTGCCTGACATATAAAGCCATGTCCAACCCGGAATTAATGGACATGCTGCACCTCAGAAAATCCAAATCCCATCGAGCTACGCACTCGAGAGGCTTGAACCTCAGCACTGAAATAAATAGAACATGCTGGAGGGACAGATTCATAACCCAGAGGCTCCCTTCACTCTGGAATAAAATCACAGTCCAGGTTAGGCAGAGTCCCTCATTGACTCTCTTCAAGAGGAATCTTGATGAGTGGATGGGAGATCATAGGTTTACCCCAGGTATCACTTCTGTGTCACTGTTAGACAGAGGCACAGTATACTAACCTCGAAAAAGGGCAAAGCAAAATTAATTTAAAATGGGTGGCGAAAGCCAAACGCACTCTGGCTAGGCTTAGAAATGCCCTAGGGCAGATAGCCTAGTATGAACCTATGAAGCGAAAACTCTCTAATTTTAATGTAGTCCAATTCAACTCTATTCTATCCACCATTGACTGGTCCATCCTTAAACAAATCCCTCTCACTGACGCAGTTACTAGGTTCAGTAGTACTTCCTGAATACCCTGAACTCCATTGCTCCCTCTAGGAAGGTTAGAATAAAACCCAATTATGCTCCCTGGATCTCAAAAGAACTAAGTCCCTTATGCTAAAAAGAGATAGATCTTGGAAAGCCTGAGTCAAAACAAATTACCTCTGCTACATAATTATAGACACCTCAGAAATCTTACAAAAAACAAACCAATAATGACAAAAAGTCCTTATATAACTCGGTCCAATTCAATAACAAATCCAACCCTCGCAAGTTCTGGTGTACTATCAAAAAAAAATTGCTCTCCAGGCTGCCCCTCAACTCCTGCCCCTAACCAAATACATCTCCTCTGGAAACTGCTACTCTTCTCAATAAACACTTTACTGAAACCATTCACTCATACCTTCCAACTGCAACACAACTTCTCTGCCTACCCCTCCCAATTCTTCTAACAAACAATTATTCTCTTTACATCTGGCTCCTACTTCCTACATCAGATCTCTTCTTCAGACTCAAACACTGCTCTCCCCTCCACTGAAAATCTACCTCCTTACCTTCCTCAAACTTGCTGCTGATGCCACTGCCTATCCAGTATCTATGCTAATCAATAGATTTATTCAGGAACCCACCATCCCTACTCTATGGAAATCCTTTTTCACTATTCCCCTGCATAAAGGTGGAAACTCTACAGACCTTACTACAGGTCAATAGAACAGGCCAGTTAAGGTTAATCATCTGTGAACTGAGGGGGTGGAGCTAGGAACTAAACCTTCTATTTAAGGGGTAAAAAAAACATTTCAGAGCTTTACTAGAAAGGCTCACCCAGACTCTGCTACACTTTTCTGTGAGGAAAAGGTTAATTTGCTTTTTATTTGTTGTATTACTTTATTGCCTTTTTCTATTTTGAATACTGTGATTTGTTTTTATTTACCTTGTGTTTTACTTGTATTCTGCTTTTAACTGCATATTAAAACGTGAAAAGTGACCAGAGCTCTGTCTCTTGAGAGTCGGGCAGAAAAAAATTTCCCCACCCAGTTACTGTAGTGTTCTTAAACACCACTGTCTTTTCTAGTTGCCTTCCCCTTATGTTAATTTGACCATATATCTAATTTCCTCTCTGTTTATACTAGCTTGTGTGAGTAAGCACAAAATTATCATTTTGTGTAATCACTCCCCTTCAACTATTTAAATTTATTGGCCATCCTACTGTATTCCATAGTACCAGAATACAAAAGTGATCTCCCCATTTCAGTCTATCTTGCTGTTTTAAAAACAGTGACTATCCACGAAAACTTCAATTTTTAGACAGGTAAAAGTTAGGTTACCTACCTTCACATCCAACTCTAGTGCACACTGCAGTATTTAGGATAAACCATTTTTTTATCTTACCTTTAAGCATCCCTGTGACTAGCACCTGCTTTAAAACCTGCTGGAAAGCACTAGGAAGTCAGACTGATACAAGCACTCAACTCTACTTGTTAACAAGAATAAATTAATCGTAGACACTAAACAGCCTATAATTGCAAAGTACATTTCTAAGGTAGGGGAAAACAGCTCTTGTACTTTACAAAAAAAAAAAAAAAAAAAAAAAGCACCAAACCAGTAATGTCCAAGGGTCAGCTTCCAGTGATTTCTCCTGTCCACCTGGTGAATCTGGGCATACTGGGGCAATGCAGCAATTGCCTCATGTACAGAGACAACCCTCTCCTCCTACCACCCAACACTACAACCTGCGAGAGATGCACTTACATAGCCAAACTGGAAGCAAAGTTCTCTCTACCAAAGACTGTGCTAGACAGTCAAGAGTAGGTGGTTAACAACCGCACTACACCTCAAGCAACACACAGCCCTTCTAAACCCACACCACCAACACATAGCAACACTAAACCCACATATGTGGAGGCCCTTAACAGTAACCTGCCCAAGCAACAAGGACCTCCGAAGCTGAAACACAAACATCAATCACAAAGTGTCACATAGCTCACAACACCAGTGTGCCACGCAACAACAGCCCCTAAGGCAAGACAACGTACCCAACACTTTAGTCATAGGTGACTCTATAGTCAGACACACTGATGTCTCACTAACCAGGCTGAACAAAGAGAAAATTACAGTCAGCTGCCTGTCAGGTGCCAGGAACCGCCACATAACGCATGCACTCATGTCATTCCACAACAAGTACAAATATGATTCTGTCACTGTCCATGTTGGAGTGAATGACTTGAGACATACCTCCCTGGACTACATGAAGAGAGACATGGAAGAGTTCTTGGATCATGTGGCCCAGGCAGGTATGACACTAGCCCTGAGTAGCATTCTGCCTTTGCCCAGAATGATACCAGAGTATAAGAGCAAAATAATTGACTTCAACAATTGGCTAAGCTTCTGGTGTCATTCAAAGGGGATCCAGTATCTGTCTGCCTGGTACGACATGATCGACAGACCACGATGCTTTGCCAGAGATGGTCTGTACCTGTCGCCCCTGGGATTCAGGTTACTGGCTAAGGCTCTTGCCACCGCTATAGTGCCTTTTTTAGGCAAAGTTCAAAGGACAAAACCACCACCGTAACAGGTACAAGCATGCAAAATCTGAAGGTAATGCTACTCAATACTAGAAGTCTAAACCTCAAACTGCACTCTCTCAAGGCACTCCTAAAAATGGAGAACATCGATATTTGTGCAGTAACTGAGACCTGGTTCAAGGCTCCAGAGCACCCCTGCAATACCAGGCTACAACTCTTACCACACTTTTCGGCCACCAAACTAGGACCGAAACACTAAAGGTGGAGGAGTGTCCATATTCACCAAGGATATTCACAACACCAGGCTAGTTGCCCAACACAATGTGTCTGAAATTCTCCAGGTGCAACTAACACTAGGTAAGACTGCAATCCAAATTGCAGCTTGCTACAGATCCCCCAACATGCCCCAAGATTCTCACTACACCTTTCTAAACATACTGGAAAATATTAAGATAGAACCAAACACCCTAATACTGGGTGATTTCAACTACCCTGCCATTAACTGGGAAAAACATGTACCAACACCTTTGACCAACGGTTCTTTAAATTCATAAATTCCAATGCCCTGGATCAACTAATCCTTAGCCCCACCAGGGGCTACAATATCCTAGACCTAGTCATTACCAACATGGGAAATCGATGCTCCATACCTATCATCACCCCCTTGTTGATCAGGTATGACCATAAGCTAATCACTCATGACATCCACATCCCACCCCCCAGTAAGGAAACCTCCGTAAACAATTTCTCCAAAGCCAACTTCATGCTACTCAAGTCAGAAGTAACAAACTTTATGACACCCATGCAGATGGGAACTGAAACTTCGACTGCTGAATCCTACACTAAGGCACTATACAAGCACATCCACCCGTGCATGAATCGTGCCATCCGCAATAGAACCAAGATGCTAATCTTGTGGTCGCTTGCCATAAACAAACTTTACAACAAATGTAAGAAACTGTTGCAGAAAACAGGAAAATCCCAGGATGCAAAAAAAACTCCCTTACCAGTCTCAGTAAGAAGCTGAGATCCCTCAAAAGCTAGTTATGAAAATAAAACTGCCAAAGATTCCAAAGACAACCACAGTGCATTCTATAACTATGTCAAGAATCTAAATGGCAATGCTCAGATCTGCTCTGAGCTACAACAGAATGGCACCAAATATACTAAGCCCAAGGATATTGCCAATATCGTGGCAGAGCGATTCAGCGCAAACTTCACCCCCCTCTCACCCCCTAAAGGGCCCATCTCAATACCAAAAGATTGCCAAATTCTGGTAATAATGGCCACACAGGTAAAAAAAAGCACTCTTCAAAGCTAAGAATGCAGCATCCATGGGACCAGATGACATCCCAGGCTGTGTACTACATGAACTATAAAATGAACTGTCACCTCACCTAAGTGTCATGTTTAATCACAGCCTCACCTCCGGCTTCATGCCCACCGAGTGGTGCATAGCTACAGTTATCCCACTCCATAAGGGGGGATCCACCTTGGATCCCGGGAACTACTGCCCCATCAGTCTGACAAGGCTGATCTGTAAGGCCATGGAACGTATTATCATGGAAATTATAAACAAAGACATTGACAACCTTCAAACACTGGACCCCATGCAGTTTGGGTTCGTGAAGGGCCAATCTTGTCTCCTGAACCTGACTGGCTTCTTCGAATCAGTCTCCAGAGCCGTGGATAAGGGTAAGGTGGTCCACACAGCCTATCTGGACCTCATCAAGGCCTTTGAAACCATCCCCCACTCTGGAATAATAGATAAACTTACTAAGCTGGGCATTAATCCCTACGTCACTTGATGGGTTGCCAACTGGCTTACTGACAGAACCCACACTGTAAAAGTAGCAGACTCCAAATCCAGCAACAGACAAGTGGAGTACCTCAGGGTTCAGTCCTGGGACCACTCTTGTTTGGCATCTACTTCTCTAAAGTACAGGCCAACACTAAGGGACTCTGGCTAACAAAGTTCACAGATGAATGCAAACTGGGAGCCATTATTGAATCCCCAAATGATGTGGATATTCTACAAAAGGGCCTTACAGAAACAGATGCTTGGTGCCAGAGCCATGGGCTCACGCTCAATGCCAAGAAATGTATAGTTATCCCCTTTGGGAAAAAACGTGTATCTGTGAATTACCACATAGGTGGCAGTACACTAAACACCGAAAGTGTGATGAGACTTAGGGACACAGGTGGACAGTGGTCTCACCTTCGATAACATCACCACAATAGTCAGGAAATCCTATGTGGCACACCTCATCACTAAGGGCTTTTCATCCAGAAAAAAGGAGGTCATTGTCTCACTGTACTCATCCCTCATTAGACCCATTATAGAATACAATGCCCCATTTGGTATGTACCTCTCAAGAGATCAACAACTGGAAAGGCTGCAGAAATACCTCACTAAAAGAATCACAGGCCTAAAGCAGATGCCCTATGCTGACAGTCTAAAAAAACCTCCTATACTCTGTCGCATATCATCTACTCAGAGGCAATCTCTGCTTAACATACAAGGCCATGTCAAACCCTGAGCTGTTGGACATGCTACACTTAAAGAAATCCCAATCCCTCAGAGACACATGCTCCTGGGATCCAAACCTTGTCATCACAATGAACAAAACATGCTGTAGGGATAGGTTCCTGACCCAGAGATTCCCCAGACTCTGGAATAGACTGCCCATACATGTCAAGCAGAGCACCTCTTTGGCCCTTTTCAAAAGGAACCTTGATGATTGGATGGGAGATAAGAAATTCACCCCGGGATCACTTGAGTCGCCCTACTAGACAGGGGTCCAGGGAAGTAAATACTGTGGGAAGAAATAGCCTGAGAATTGTTATGGCTAGGCTTGTATAGGCCCTAGGGCCAATAGCCTAGTACCAACTTATGAACCTATGACCCATCTAACTATATAGCTATTACATCTCCCCTCTCTAAGATTCTCGAAAAATGTAGCCACTCAACTACTCAAATACCTCCTCCAGCATAACCTCCTTACTCCCATTCAGCATGGTTTCCATCCCAACCACAGCACAACTACTGCCCTCTTATCCTTTACACATACCACTGCCAAGGCCCTAGACAATAACAAACTCGTATGTCTTTTCCTTGACCTTTTCAAAGCCTTTGATACAGTCTCCCATCCCCTACTGCTATCTAAACTTGCAGACCTCAATCTATCTTCTTCCTCCCTTGCCTGGTTCTCCAGTCACTTATCCTGCAGGCAGCATCTGTTAAATGGCTCTCTTCCACTTCTCCACTCATACCTGTCCTAACCAGGGTACCACAAGGTTCCATCCTGGGTCCCCTCCTATTTAATGTCTTTACCAATGATCTCTATACTTCTTGTAAACAATCCTCCCTCATCCAATATGCAGACGACTCGACTCTCATCTCCATCTCAGACAATATCTCCAATCTCCACACTCTTACTCAACAGGGCTTCCTATCCACTGAACAGTGGTTGTCCAGGAATCTACACAGTCTCAACCTTAAAAAGACCAAACTCGCATTATGTTTCTCCTGATCACTCTCTCACCTCAAATCCACCTTTACTACTACTTCCTCTAAAAACACTGTTATCCAACCTGAAGCTCACACTAAACTCCTTGGGGTCATCATAGATGATGAACTCAAATTCAACTTGCACATCCTCCAAAGCATAAAAAAGACTCACCAGAAACTTGGTTTACTGTATCAACAAAAAATTTCTAACTACAAATGCCAAACTCTCCCTTGCACAAGTTCTTCTCCTCTCCTTTCTTCTATATGCTGCCCCAGTACTCACCAACATCCAAACTTCTACTTTAGGCAAACTCCAACAAACTTACCACATGATAGCTAGATTTATCACAAACTCTCCATACAATACACATCACTGCCTTGCCCTAAATACTCTCCACTGGTTAGAATTCCCCCACCTTCTACTGCTGTCACAACGTCAAATGTTACACTTCATTCTTTACAAACCTTCATCCTGTCCTGCTCTCTCTTCCATCAATATCTACACCCCTCTGTGGAATCTCCGTACTTCTAATCAGCAACTACTACAAATCTACCAACCCAAAAAAATAGCTGGCAAACTCCTATATAAACACTCCGTCACCCAAGCCTGGAACAAACTCCCAAGAGACGTTTGTTCCATCATTCACCCATCCCACTTTAAAGAAAAACTCAAACTTCATCCACTCAACTCCAAAATATGTCCTTGACAAGCCCCTACTTAAGCTCCCCACAACCCTACTAACCTCCACATACAGCTAAGTACTCCACTATTGTGGATACTTACTAAACTCTACAATCATTACTGTTGGACTTAACTCTTTTTTTACTCAAATGTTTGATTCTCGATGTTTGATTCTCTGTAAACTGTGTGTTTTTTGGAGCTTTTCTCCTTAGGTCTTCACTGAAAATGGGCCACAAGCTCAGCCCAACTCGGTTAACAAATGTCAATGAATAAATAATAAATAAATAAATAAATGTGGAAGCTGCTCCTACTGTAACTATATCATGGAAGGGGGAAAACTGGTTATTAATGGTGAAGAATGGGTTAAGAAAATCTATTACATCTGTATTTCTAAGAGTTGTATATGTTGGTAAGCGTTTTGGGCAAACATGGGGGACACCCCTAATCATTCTTTCAAATTCTGGGCATTAGACTTTTTTTTTTTAGATACCAGAGGTGCTCCATGGAAGTTAAAACTTAGTGCTTTAGAATTACAGTGGCAGCATTTAACAGCTGCATATAAACTACCCGGTTTGAATGACACTGTATGTACAGACAGCATTTAAAAATTGAAACTAGAATTTTAAATTATTTGTCTTGTCAACACTTTATACAGATAAAATAGTTTTAATATTTTATAGGCTACATATATTGAATGTTAAATGTTCAAAGTTTAGATGTATATATTGCTGAATATAAAGTGCTTTGCCTTTAATTGTAATTACTTAATTAGCTAGGATGACATCAAAGTTACTAAAAATTTGTATTTAAGTAGTGCATTTTTAAGGTTTGCACTATTCTGATGAAGTCCTTGATTTTCTTGGATGAACGTACTTAATTTACTCTGTTTTTATTGTTTTATTAAACTCCAATATTAGTCTACTGGTTTCTGTGCCTGGATTTACTATATTTGTTATATCTGTGCTTGGATTTACTAAGGTTTGCAACTTGGAACCGCATTTATTCTGTTTCCTGGTGGTCCAGCTCTTAATCTTTGGTTAATTACGTGGTTTACTTCAGTTTAGGATCCGTGCTTGGTGTTTTATAGTATAAAGTATGACAAATTACAATAAAATACAAAACAAAATGAAATATTTGTAACAAATAAGGGAAAACAATTAGATATTTGGCATAACAGTGACATGACTGAATTATGTGTAGCAGACCAATAACACAACAAACAAATTAAGAAATACTCACAAACTGTAACTTACTTGACCAGTAAAAGTAAAGTGTGCAAAAACGATTATTTCCCTGCACCTGGCAGCACACACAACAGTGTTAACAACTCAAGGCTTTGTTTATCCGTCTCAGGAGTCTTCACTGCACAGCCCCCCATTATGGCTGTGAATGATGACAATGTGGGGACAGATCAATGCACATTCAGTCATGGTCCACCTAAACCAGTTTCTGACATCATGGAGTCTTGGTCAAATACATTTCTTTCCATTGTAGAATTTCTGTCAAAATCTTCTGCTGGTTTACCTTTTACCTGCTAAACAGCTCCCAGTCTCTCATCTCAAGCAGAAATGCTTTCTCAAAGCAGCCTTTGCGATATGGGTAGTGCAGAGCTCCGTCTTGGCCCCAGTACTTTTCACAGGCTACACATTAGCAATGGAAGAAGTTTAAATACCATACCCATAAGCAGCCTTTGCGATATGGGTAGTGCATAGCTCTGTCTTGGCCCCGGTACTTTTCACAGGCTACACATTAGTAATGAAAGAAGTTTAAATACCATACCCATAAGCAGCCTTTGCAATATGGGTAGTGCAGAGCTCCGTCTTGGCCCCAGTACTTTTCACAGGCTACACATTAGCAATGGAAGAAGTTTAAATACCATACCCATAAGCAGCCTTTGCAATATGGGTAGTGCATAGCTCTGTCTTGGCCCCGGTACTTTTCACAGGCTACACATTAGTAATGAAAGAAGTTTAAATACCATACCCATAAGCAGCCTTTGCAATATGGGTAGTGCAGAGCTCCGCCTTGGCCCCAGTACTTTTCACAGGCTACACATTAGCAATGGAAGAAGTTTAAATACCATACCCATAAGCAGCCTTTGCAATATGGGTAGTGCAGAGCTCCGTCTTGGCCCCAGTACTTTTCACAGGCTACACATTAGCAATGGAAGAAGTTTAAATACCGTACCCATAAGCAGCCTTTGCAATATGGGTAGTGCATAGCTCTGTCTTGGCCCCGGTACTTTTCACAGGCTACACATTAGTAATGAAAGAAGTTTAAATACCATACCCATAAGCAGCCTTTGCAATATGGGTAGTGCAGAGCTCCGTCTTGGCCCCAGTACTTTTCACAGGCTACACATTAGCAATGGAAGAAGTTTAAATACCATACCCATAAGCAGCCTTTGCAATATGGGTAGTGCAGAGCTCCGTCTTGGCCCCAGTACTTTTCACAGGCTACACATTAGCAATGAAAGAAGTTTAAATACCATACCCATAAGCAGCCTTTGCAATATGGGTAGTGCAGAGCTCCGTCTTGGCCCCAGTACTTTTCACAGGCTACACATTAGCAATGAAAGAAGTTTAAATACCATACCCATAAGCAGCCTTTGCAATATGGGTAGTGCAGAGCTCCGTCTTGGCCCCGGTACTTTTCACAGGCTACACATTAGCAATGAAAGAAGTTTAAATACCGTACCCATAAGCAGCCTTTGCAATATGGGTAGTGCAGAGCTCCGTCTTGGCCCCTGTACTTTTCACAGGTACACATTAGCAATGGAAGAAGTTTAAATACCATACCCATAAGCAGCCCTTGCAATATGGGTAGTGCAGAGCTCCGTCTTGGCCCCTGTAACTTTCACAGGTACACATTAGTAATGGAAGAAGTTTAAATACCGTACCCATAAGCAGCCTTTGCAATATGGCTAGTGCAGAGCTCCGTCTTGGCCCCTGTAACTTTCACAGGTACACATTAGTAATGAAAGACGTTTAAATACCATACCCATAAGCAGCCTTTGCAATATGGGTAGTGCAGAGCTCCGTCTTGGCCCCTGTAACTTTCACAGGTACACATTAGCAATGGAAGAAGTTTAAATATCGTACCCATGCTGGTTACCTTCACTGTTGTCTCCATTACAGAACAACGGCTGTGGCCCCTGTAACTTTCACAGGTACACATTAGCAATGGAAGAAGTTTAAATACCGTACCCATAAGCAGCCTTTGCAATATGGGTAGTGCAGAGCTCCGTCTTGGCCCCGGTACTTTTCACAGGTACACATTAGTAATGAAAGAAGTTTAAATACTGTACCCATGCTGGTTACCTTCACTGTTGTCTCCATTACATAACAACGGCTGTGGCCCCTGTAACTTTCACAGGTACACATTAGTTATGAAAGAAGTTTAAATACCGTACCCATGCTGGTTACCTTCACTGTTGTCTCCATTACAGAACAACGGCTGTGGCCCCTGTAACTTTCACAGGTACACATTAGTAATGGAAGAAGTTTAAATACCGTACCCATGCTGGTTACCTTCACTGTTGTCTCCATTACAGAACAACGGCTGTGGCCCTGTAACTTTCACAGGTACACATTAGTAATGGAAGAAGTTTAAATACCGTACCCATGCTGGTTACCTTCACTGTTGTCTCCATTACAGAACAACGGCTGTGGCCCCTGTAACTTTCACAGGTACACATTAGTAATGGAAGAAGTTTAAATACCGTACCCATGCTGGTTACCTTCACTGTTGTCTCCATTACAGAACAACGGCTGGAAGACTCTCTAACTGGAACACTGCCAGCTATTTTTTATTTTGGTTTCCCTTCTGCCTCATTTTCCTACTTATCCCAGTGCCCTCATCCACTGCTGGATCTGCCAGCCCCTCCTGCAACTCCTGGACTCTCTCTGTTCTAAGGCACCTAAGGATGTCTGGGGGGCATACCACTGACCACTTCCATGGGGATTTTATCATTTGACTTACCCTGTCTGGGGGGTGTACACCACTGACCACTTCCTTGGGGATTTTATTATTTGACTTACCCTGTCTGGGGGGTGTACACCACTGACCACTTCCATGGGGATTTTATCATTTATGACCTACCCCTAGATCTCCCCTTCCCTAAGTTCACATATGTCCATTAGCTACTCCTCCCTATAAACCACTTCTTCTCACAGGGAATGCAATAGGCACTGCCCTCCCAAGCCACTAATCAAACTGAGGCTGCCTGGGCCATAGTTAGTGCTTTATCGTTCTGCACCACAGTGCTGGCTAACTGGTAGTCATGTTAAACCCAGCCCTGCTGACAGAGACACATACTATGCATGCAAGTAGAAAGCACATGCACAGCTCTTTCTTGCCACTGTCCAGTAATGCATGGTAACAGGCTGGAGTTTGTGTCTAGGCTGCTGGATCTCAGTGCTTCCTCAGATGATATACTGTTTCCCAAGGACCAAGTGACAGCAGTTCTACAAATCTACATTACCATAACAGAACACAGCCTTGGTTAAACACTGGAGCAGTTATTCATACACTGGTCTTCTACCAATTGGACTACAGCAATGTCCTGTACAGTGGGATATGAATGTTGACTTCAACTGCCTCTTATGTGATTAGGACTCAGTGATCACCTTCATTACGATCAGGTCATTCATGCGGAGTCTGCAATGGCTGTTGGTGGTTTACAGACAGACTGGCTCAAGGTTTTACTTCTAATTTATCAAGCTGTGTATTATTTGGGTCTTGCATACTTGAAAGAGGTCATGACACTCTACATACTATGGGGGGGGGGGACTATGCCCTTCTCCTGTGGAAATGCTTACTCGAAAACTTTACGTTTCTGTAAGGCAAGTTTTGAGCAATCCCTAAAAATATCTTTCTTAAATCACTTTCTTAATAATCACATCTGTCCTTGTGATCAGAAGTTCATACCACCACAAACAAACACCAATGAGTTTATTGACTAAAATTCCCCTTTTTTCAGATCAACTGAAATTCTAGTAAACCAACTGTACTTCTGTGACTTTCTCAAAGTATACTAATCAATATTTAATCCTTAAGAAACTTCCACAAGGCAAAAGTATAATCTCCTTCATATTGTACAGAATATACCGTGTGTCATGATTGTTTATATTGAATGTCCTCAACAAGTTATCCATTTATAATCTGTGCAAATTCTACTGTCATTTATTTTCAGTGCGTAATGACATTGTACTCTGCATATTTCTCTCATTAAGAAATGTTATTTATATTTGTATGGTTTCTTATAAATGTAAATCTTATCCTGTTGCATAATACTTTTTGTTTAGCTGTTTGCTGCAGTAATTTTTAATTTGTTACTGAAGCTTTTCTCCCCGGACCTCCACTGAAAATGGGTTATTCTGAGCCAGTGAACTTTCCCGGTCAACAGATGTCAATAAATAAATATACCCTTTAAGAAGGGCTTAATATACCTGATGATCTTTTTACTCATTTATGTGGTATTGTCAATCACAGCTTTTATGTCACTTTTGATGTTCTTGTTATATGAAGCATGTTTAGATAAAAATCACTACAAATAAATACAAAGTGAAATGAAATGAGTTCATATGCTCATCCCCTACTGTGTTACAAACTCATGTACTATGCTGGATTCCCCTCTGTCCCTAAGGAACCCACTTAATATGTTGAGTCCCTTGCTATCCTTAAGGTAACTCATGTAATGTGTTGGGTTTATAGATAAGACATGCACATAACAGGGTGGGTTTCCACTGTTCCAAAGGGACTCATGTAGTGCACTTGGTGTCCTTCTGTCTCAAGGGGCCAGCACAACACTCCTCACTGATGACCTTTAAAACCAGTAGCAAGATGTGTGGCTGTAGGTGTGACTACAAACTACAGTGATCCATACTGGGAAAAGCTGTAAGCTATATGACTAACAGCAGACTTTCAGTTTGTTTAACCACTGACTCCCTGTTGGTTTCTTTTAAACAGACAACTCCCAGTTTAACTACTAACTCCCAGTTTTATTTATTTATTTGACATTTGTTAACCGGGTTGGTCCAACTGAGCCAAGAGTCCATTTTCAGTGGAGACCCAAGGAGAAAAGCTCCAATCTACATTCAAGCATACAATAAAAATATAATAGCATAATGGTCCAGAGTACACTCCCATAACCCAATGAGACAAGCTCCGGTCTATACACTAGAAGCACATGAACACAATAATCCAATGAAATTTCTCATTACAGAAATATACAATGTAAAAACCAACCAACTCCCAGTTTAACTGCCGACTCCCAATTTGTTTCTTTAACTGCCAACTCCCAGTTTGTTTTAAACAGCTGACTCCTGGTCTGTGGTGGATGTTAGTGGAGGCGGTATTTACTAAACAGAAGAGATGCAATTTGCATTTGTGGAAAGTTTGGCATAGTTTAGCCAATATGGTAAAGGTGAAGCATCAGATGTAGTGAGATGATGTAACTAGTCAATACTGTAGTTATTAGAGCAAGACACGTCCAAAGCTGTGCATTACATAATACCACCAACAGAAGAGAGAGAAGCAATTCTGTACTACAGTGACCTTACGACATGTCCAAAGGTGTGCACTACGTAACAATAATAACAGAAAAGAGAAAAACACTTCTGTACTACAGTGACCTTAAGAGACATCTGAAGCTGTGCATTACGTAACAATAATATCAACAGAAAAGAGAGGAGCAATTTTGTACTACAGTCACCTTAAGAAGACAGTGTCACTAAGGTGAATGGTGCTTACTTTCATAAAATGATGCACCCTCCAGGTACCATGGCTAAGTCAACAAGAGAACTCACGTCTACAGAAATTTGCAATTCACTTAAAAACTTAATAGAACATCAGCTTTCCCATCAACATGCATTTTCTGAACAGTAAGTATGAAACTGTAATGTCTGAATCGGTGACTGACAGTAATTCTCAACGATTTACAGAAAATCAAATATTTTATGCAGACATGGCAAAAATATGAGGCAGAATCATGGAAGTTCAGCAAAATAAGGGATTGGGTACTATAACTAGCTCACTTTATTCATTTATTGACTGACTGTTTACAGGATGGTGCTGTGGTGCAGCGGTTAGCATTGTTGTCTCACAAAAAGAGGTTCCCTGGTTGGATTCTCAGCTGGGGTGCCTTCTGTGTGGAGGTTCCATGTCCTCCCTGTGGTCGTGTGGGTTTCCTCCATGTGCTCTGGTTTCCTCCCACATACCAAACACATGCAGTAGGTGGATTGGATACTTAGCCATCGATGTGAATGTGCATGCGACTGTGTGGTGTGGATGAACTACTGCAGGACAGCTATCCACCTGGCTGTGTAAGCCTTGGGTCTAGATGATTTTTACTGTTGAAGTGACACCCTGACCCCATGTGCAAAAATGTGAAAAGGGGTGGTGGGTGGATGGATGATATTTCACTACCAAGAATGTCTGACTGGTTAGAAGCCCATTTTCAGCTGAAACTTGGGGAGAAAAGTTCCAAAGTATTACGAAACATTTTAACAGCAAAAAATTTACAATCTTCAAAAATAATACAAAGACATCTACAATTTAAATAATTACACAAAATTAGATTGGTTAAGTCTAGATACATGATTTAATATTTAGAAAAACTTTAGCCAGTTTAGAGAAATTAAAGGTAAGTTGGTATAATTCAAACAGGAACTGCAATATGAACTGTGAGAAAAAACAGGGTTATGGCAGGAGTAAGGAGAGAGAAACTGATTGAAGTAAAGATGTGAGAGAAGAAAAGAGAGTACGGAGGTGTAAGGTATAAATAGGTACTTGTTCACATTTACAGATATAGTTTACCCATGGGTTGAGTAAGAACAGAGATTTTGGCTAGGATGTCTTTCAGACTGGTTTTAAAGGATGACAGAGAGAGTACTGAACTGATGGCTACAGCTAAGGAGTTCCAAGCCTTAGCAACATGGTGTGAGCACAGACCACACCCATCAGATTGATAGGTTTGTGGACACAGAGGAGTTTTTGGTCACTGAGTCGCAACAACCGATTGGGAATACAGCTGTATAAAACAGTATTTAGTGCTGGACAAGCAGATGCATGCTGGGTAATTTTACAGATGGTAAGAAGCCGTGTATGCTAGCTGATGGGACAGTTCTAACCAATCTAAGTTTTTTAGTGATATACAGTGGTGGGTTCTGAAAGGGATATTTGCTACAAATTTATCCACTTTATTAAAACATTGTTCAAGTTTTGCTTTTTGTCATGCCTGGAGGTTAGTAAGGATGGGAGCTTCATAAAGTAGGAGAAGGTAAGTAGTCACAAATGTAGTTTCAGTTGCATTGGTGAGAAAGTTTTTGGCACGGTAAAGCATCCCTAGTTTTGGTGATTATTTTTTAAAGCATTTTGCATATGCATGTCAAATTTAAGCTCATTCACCATCATTCTAATAAACTGCTATGAGAAGTGACTTCAGTGGTAGTATTGTTAAGAGAAAGAATCTTAAACTTTTCTCATGAGAGGAGGATTTTTTTTTGGGGGGGTAGTAGTTTTTTTTTTTCTGGTTGCGCATGAGTTGCGAGTTAGAAAGCTCTATTTCAGTGGCTGTTAAAGCTTCCTGACTAATTTTTTGAAGATACGCCACATCGTCAGAAGTGAGTGAGTGTGGCGTTATCTGCATAATGTATTAGTGAGGCCTGTTGTGTGGAAGTGTGTAGGCTGTTAGTGAGAATGTTAAAGAGGAGAGGACCAAGGCTAAAGCCTTGTGGTACACACTGGTGGCAACTGGGAGGCATGAAAAGAGGGTGGAATGCCATTTAACTGACTGGATCTATGGACAGGTAGCTTTTAAACCACAGAAGGGTGGGCTGAGACAGACCTAATGAGGGCATTTGAAATAGAAGTTTGTGATGACAAACTGCGTTGAAGGCTAGTTTTCCATTATTTCCAGCTTAAAAAAACAAAAATGGCAGCGCCCTTTGTGACTGCTGCTGTGTTGATGCATTCTAGAGATATGCATATTTTTTCTTTAGCACAGAAAACATCAAAATTTAGTTTCTGCACTTCCAGTTGAAGGTACAATAACTTACAGTAGACAGAAGTTACTAGAAATTAAATAGTCGACATCTACATGTTGCTGGTTGGCTGCCTTGAATTCTGCAGAGTATCTGGGGCCTACTACTTGCAAGGAGCTACAACAGCTGGGTATTTTAACTCTTCACACTCTAAACTGCCAGAAACTGGTAGAACAGGTTTCTAGAATATGCTGGACAACAAAAGAGAAAAAGAGATGTCAGAGAACAAGGAAAAGATGTTGCAGGGCAGGTACTGATGTAAAGTTAAAAGCAAACCCTTACAGGCCTGTACTACCATCTGCACTGCTAGTTAATGTGAGATCACTGGATAGCAAAATGGACTACATGAGAGGAACTGTCCAACAAGAACAAAGTTAGGAATACTTGATGGACTACTTGAGACTGGAACTGTCCAACAAGAACAAAGTGAGGACTACTTGATGGACTACTTGAGATTGGAACTGTCCAACAAGAACAAAGTGATGACTACTTGAGACTGGAACTGTCCAACAAGTACAAAGTGAGGACTGCTTGATGGACTACTTGAGACTGGAACTGTCCAAGAACAAAGTGAGGACTACTTGATGGACTAATTGAGAGGAACTGTCCAACAAGAACAAAGAGGAATACTTGATGGACTACTTGAGAGCAACTGTCCAACAAGAACAAAGTGAGGAATACTTGATGGACTACTTGAGACTGGAACTGTCCAATAAGAACAAAGTGAAGAATACTTCATGGACTACTTGAGAGGAACTGTCCAATAAGAACAAAGTGAAGACTACTTGATGGACTACTTCAGAGGAACTGTCCAACAAGAACAAACTGAGGAATACTTGGACTACTTGAGAGAAACTGTCCAACAAGAACAAAGTGAGGACTACTTGATGGACTACTTGAGACTGGAACTGTCCAACAAAAACAAAGTGAGGACTACTTGATGGACTACTTGAGACTGGAACTGTCCAACAAGAACAAAGTGAGGAATACTTGATGGACTACTTGAGAGGAACTGTCCAACAAGAACAAAGTGAGGACTACTTGGACTACTTGAGAGCAACCGTCCAACAAGAACAAAGCGAGGAATACTTGATAGACTACTTGAGACTGGAACTGTCCAACAAGAACAAAGTAAGGAATACTTGATGGACTACTTGAGACTGGAACTGTCCAACAAGAACAAAGTGAGGAATACTTGATGGACTACTTGAGACTGGAACTGTCCAACAAGAAAAAAGTGAGGACGACTTGATGGACTACTTGAGAGAAACTGTCCAACAAGAACAAAGTGAGGACTACTTGAGACTGGAACTGTCCAACAAGAACAAAGTGAGGACTACTTGATGAACTACTTGAGACTGGAACTGTCCAACAAGAACAAAGTGAGGAATACTTGATGGACTACTTGAGACTGGAACTGTCCAACACGAACAAAGTGAGGAATACTTAATGGACTACTTGAGACTGGAACTGTCCAACACGAACAAAGTGAGGACTACTTGAGACTGGAACAGTCCAACAAGAACAAAGTGAGGAATACTTGATGGACTACTTGAGAGGAACTGTCCAACAAGAACAAAGTGAGGAATACTTGATGGACTACTTGAGACTGGAACTGTCCAACAAGAACAAAGTAAGGAATACTTGATGGACTACTTGAGACTGGAACTGTCCAACAAGAACAAAGTGAGGAATACTTGATGGACTACTTGAGAGGAACTGTCCAACAAGAACAAAGTGAGGACTACTTGATGGACTACTTGAGACTGGAACTGCCCAAGAACAAAGTGAAGAATACTTGATGGACTACTTGAGAGGAACTGTCCAACAAGAACAAAGTGAGGACTACTTGATGGACTACTTCAGAGGAACTGTCCAACAAGAACAAACTGAGGAATACTTGATGGACTACTTGAGAGAAACTGTCCAACAAGAACAAAGTGAGGACTACTTGATGGACTACTTGAGACTGGAACTGTCCAACAAAAACAAAGTGAGGACTACTTGATGGACTACTTGAGACTGGAACTGTCCAACAAGAACAAAGTGAGGAATACTTGATGGACTACTTGAGAGGAACTGTCCAACAAGAACAAAGTGAGGACTACTTGACGGACTACTTGAGAAGAACTGTCCAACAAGGACAAAGTGAGGACTACTTGGACTACTTGAGAGCAACTGTCCAACAAGAACAAAGTGAGGAATACTTGGACTAGTTGAGACTGGAACTGTCCAACAAGAACAAAGTAAGGAATACTTGATGGACTACTTGAGAGCAACTGTCCAACAAGAACAAAGTGAGGAATACTTGATGGACTACTTGAGACTGGAACTGTCCAACAAGAACAAAGTGTGGACTACTTGGTGGACTACTTGAGAGGAACTGTCCAACAAGAACAAAGTGAGGACTACTTGGACTACTTGAGAGCAACTGTCCAACAAGAACAAAGTGAGGAATACTTGATGGACTACTTGAGACTGGAACTGTCCAACAAGAACAAAGTGAGGAATACTTGATGGACTACTTGAGACTGGAATTGTCCAACAAGAACAAAGTGAGGAATACTTGATGGACTACTTGCGACTGGAACTGTCCAACAAGAACAAAGTGAGGACTACTTGATGGACTACTTGAGAGAAACTGTCCAACAAGAACAAAGTGAGGAATACTTGGACTACTTGAGACTGGAACTGTCCAACAAGAGCAAAGTGAGGACTACTTGATGGACTACTTGAGAGGAACTGTCCAACAAGAACAAAGTGAGGACTACTTGATGGACTACTTGAGAGGAACTGTCCAACAAGAACAAAGTGAGGACTACTTGATGGACTACTTGAGAGGAACTGTCCAACAAGAACAACGTGAGGAATACTTGATGGACTACTTGAGACTGGAACTGTCCAACAAGAACAAAGTGAGGAATACTTGATGGACTACTTGAGAGAAACTGTCTAACAAGAACAAAGTGAGGACTACTTGATGGACTACTTGAGATTGGAATTGTCCAACAAGAACAAAGTGAGGAATACTTGATGGACTACTTGAGACTGGAACTGTCCAACAAGAACAAAGTGAGGACTACTTGATGGACTACTTGAGAGAAACTGTCCAACAAGAACAAAGTGAGGAATACTTGGACTACTTGAGACTGGAACTGTCCAACAAGAGCAACATGAGGAATACTTGATGGACTACTTGAGAGAAACTGTCTAACAAGAACAAAGTGATGACTACTTGATGGACTACTTGAGACTGGAACTGTCCAACAAGAACAAAGTGAGGACTACTTGAGACTGGAACTGTCCAACAAGAACAAAGCGGGGACTACTTGATGGACTACTTGTGATTGGAACTGTCCAGCAAGAACAAAGTGAGGAATACTTGATGGACTACTTGAGAGGAACTGTCCAACAAGAACAAAGTGAGGAATACTTGGACTACTTGAGAGAAAATGTCCAACAAGAACAAAGTGAGGAATACTTGATGGACTACTTGCGATTGGAACTGTCCAACAAGAACAAAGTGAGGAATACTTGATGGACTACTTGAGAGGAACTGTCCAACAAGAACAAATTGAGGAATGCTTGATGGACTACTTGAGACTGGAACTGTCCAACAAGAATAAAGTGAGGACTACTTGATGGACTACTTGAGAATGGAACTGTCCAACAAGAACAAAGTGAGGACTACTTGATGGACTACTTGAGAGGAACTGTCCAACAAGAATAAAGTGAGGACTACTTGAGAGGAACTGTCCAACAAGAACAAAGTGAGGACTACTTGATGGACTACTTGAGAGGAACTGTCCAACAAGAACAAAGTGAGGGCTACTTGATGGACTACTTGAGAGGAACTGTCCAACAAGAACAAAGTGAGGACTACTTGATGGACTACTTGAGACTGGAACTGTCCAACAAGAACAAAGTGAGGACTACTTGATGGACTACTTGAGACTGGAACTGCCCAACACGAACAAAGTGAGGAATACTTGATGGACTACTTGAGACTGGAACTGTCCAACACGAACAAAGTGAGGAATACTTGATGGACTACTTGAGACTGGAACTGTCCAACACAAACAAAGTGAGGACTACTTGAGACTGGAACTGTCCAACAAGAACAAAGTGAGGAATACTTGATGGACTACTTGAGAGGAACTGTCCAACAAGAACAAAGTGAGGAATACTTGATGGACTACTTGAGACTGGAGCTGTCCAACAAGAACAAAGTGAGGAATACTTGATGGACTACTTGAGACTGGAGCTGTCCAACAAGAACAAAGTGAAGAATACCTGATGGGCTACTTGAGACTGGAACTGTCCAACAAGAACAAAGTGAGGACTACTTGAAGGACTACTTGAGAGAAACTGTCCAACAAGAACAAAGTGAGGAATACTTGGACTACTTGAGAGCAACTGTCCAACAAGAACAAAGTGAGGAATACTTGATGGACTACTTGAGACTGGAACTGTCCAACAAGAACAAAGTGAGGAATACTTGATGGACTACTTGAGAGGAAGTGTCCAACAAGAACAAAGTGAGGAATACTTGATGGACTAATTGAGACTGGAACTGTCCAACAAGAACAAAGTGATACTTGATGGACTACTTGAGACTGGAACTGTCCAACAAGAACAAAGTGAGGACTACTTGATGGACTACTTGAGAGGAACTGTCCAACAAGAACAAAGTGAGGACTACTTGATGGACTACTTGAGAGGAACTGTCCAACAAGAACAAAGTGAGGAATACTTGATGGACTACTTGAGACTGGAACTGTCCAACAAGAACAAAGTGAGGAATACTTGATGGACTACTTGAGACTGGAACTGTCCAACAAGAACAAAGTGAGGAATACTTGATGGACTACTTGAGAGAAACTGTCCAACAAGAACAAAGTGAGGACTACTTGATGGACTACTTGAGACTGGAACTGTCCAACAAGAACAAAGTGAGGACTACTTGAGGCTGGAACTGTCCAACAAGAACAAAGCGAGGACTACTTGATGGACTACTTGAGAGAAACCGTCCAACAAGAACAAAGTGAGGAATACTTGGACTACTTGAGACTGGAACTGTCCAACAAGAGCAAAGTGAGGACTACTTGATGGACTACTTGAGAGAAACTGTCCAACAAAAACAAAGTGAGGAATACTTGATGGACTACTTGAGAGGAACTGTCCAACAAGAACAAAGTGAGGACTACTTGGTGGACTACTTGAGAGGAACTGTCCAACAAGAACAAAGTGAGGACTACTTGATGGACTACTTGAGAGGAACTGTCCAACAAGAACAAAGTGAGGAATACTTGATGGACTACTTGAGACTGGAACTGTCCAACAACAATAAAGTGAGGACTACTTGATGGACTACTTGAGACTGGAACTGTCCAACAAGAACAAAGTGAGGAATACTTGATGGACTACTTGAGAAGAACTGTCCAACAAGAACAAAGTGAGGACTACTTGATGGACTACTTGAGAGGAACTGTTCAACAAGAACAAAGTGAGGACTACTTGAGAGGAATTGTCCAACAAGAACAAAGTGAGGACTACTTGATGGACTACTTGAGAGGAACTGTCCAACAAGAACAAAGTGAGGACTACTTAATGGACTACTTGAGAGGAACTGTCCAACAAGAACAAAGTGAGGAATACGTGATGGACTACTTGAGAGGAACTGTCCAACAAGAACAAAGTGAGGACTACTTGTTAATTTTTGATTATTGAGACGTGGCTGCATGACAAGATAAATGACAGTGCAGTAAAGTTCCAGAATTTTATGCGTTTCGTGCAGACAGAAAACATACACTGTGTGGAAAGGCCAGAGGAGGTGGAGTCTGCATCTATGTTAACAAAAGATGGTGCAGCAACTGTGAAATCATACTATCATACTGCGGTGAGTACTTAGACTTCCTGTCCATTAAATGCGGAGCATTTTACTTGCCCAGGGAGCTGAATGGGGTCAGTGTAACAGTGGTGTATATCCCACCTAGTGCTAATACCACTGAGGCTCTAAATAAACTATGCAATCACATGGGTGAGGTGAAGAGCAAATATCCTGACTTTGTACAAGTGGCAGCTGGTGACTTTAATAAAGCTGACCTGAAAGTAATACTCCCACACTACCATCAGTATGAGGACATTCTTACAAGGGGTGATAATATCCTGGACAAGGTGTACAAAAACTTAAAGCTTATAAGGCAGTGCAGCTTCCACAAATAGGAAACTCTGGCCATTATACCATCTTGCTATTGCCAGCTTACAAACCTCTACTGGTTAGAGAGAAACCCACAAAGAAAACAAATCAGGGTTTGGCCAGAGGGGACTATGGAGGCCCTCCAAGACTGCTTTGAAAGAACCAACTGTGATATGCTCAAGGAGGCAACCACAGTGAATCAGCACCTGAACAATGATGAATACACTGAGTTAGTGATGGCATACTTTTCAAACTGTGTTGCTGGGGTAACAAATACCAAGAGTATCATTATTAGAGCTAACCAGAAGCCATGGCTCACCCCTAAGGTATATGAGCTTCTGAAGGAGAGAAATGCAGCTTACAGGGCTAAGGACAAAGCAGCCCTAAGTGTAGCAACAGGTACTCTGAGGAGAGGTATAAAGGAGGCTAAGACAGTATGGCAGAAAGCTGCAGTGCCACTTTGAAGACATAAAGGATCCAAGGTGACTATAGCAAGGCATACAGGAGATCATTGACTACAAAATCAAGTCAGCACAGTGTGAGACAACATCAAATTCCTGGACAGTTTGAACATGATCTTTGCTACATTTGAGGAAAGAAACAACAGGTTGGCACTAAAGCTACCCACTGATGAGAAGGATGCAGTACTCAGCTTCAGCACAGAGGAGGTAGGAAGAGAGCTAAGGAGAGTGAACCCCAAGGAGGCTGCTGGCCTAGACTTAGACAACATACTGGGCAAGGTGTTAAAAGGCTGTGTTGATCAACTATGCACAGTGCTCAAGGAAATATTTAACACCTCTCTTGCCATGGCAAAAGTACCCTCATGCTTCAAGGAAACTAACACTATCCCACTACCTAAGAAAACCACTCCCCCAGCCCTAACAACTACAGACCAGTCGCTCTGACATCCACTGTTATGAAATGTTTTGAGTGGCTGATCAAAAAGCATCTTTCCAAATGCCTACCTCCTGATTTTGACCCTGTGCAGTTTGCGTACAGAGCTAACCGATCGATGGCTGATGCCATATCAGTAGCACTACACATCTCCCTTGAGCATTTAGAAGGCAAAGATAACGGTGAGGATGTTCTTCATAGACTTCAGCTATGCATTTGATATGGTGGTACCAATGCAGCTGAAAAAAAAACTGGCACATTTGGGAATCAGTAAACATCTCTGTAACCGGATCCTGGAATTTCTGATTGAGAGACCACAGAGGGTATGTTCTGGTAAGAACACATCAAAGTGCATCGCAATTAACACCAGGGTTCCCACAGGGATGTGTTCTCAGACCACTGTTATTCACCATCCTGACCCACGGCTGTTAATGCTAAGCACAAGTCCAATCATACCAAGTTTGCTGATGACACCACAGTCATGGGGTTCATCAGAGGAGGATGAAAGGGCGTACAAAGGAGGTGGCATCTTTGATCATTTGGTGTGAGGGGAACAACCTTGACCTGAATGGAAGCAAGATCAACGAGATTATCACTGATTTCAGGAAAAGGAGAACAAACCACTGAGCACTCAGAGTTAGTGGTGGGAGTGTAGACAGGGTTAAGAGTACGAAATTCCTGGGTGTACACATATCAGAGGATCTCTCGTGGTCGGGAAACACCAGCCAACTGGTCAAAATAGTGCACCAACACCTCTACTTTTTAAGAAGACTGAAAAAAGCTAAGCTTCCTCCTCACATTCTCTTCACCTTCTAGAGAGGTGCAATAGAGAGCATCCACACCTGCAACTTCAGTGTGGTTTGGAAGCTGCACAGTTACAGAAAGGAAGGTGCTACAAACACTGGTGAGGGTTGCAGAGAAGGTAACAGATTCCAGTCTTCCATCAATACATTTTTATACTGCAAGAAACATCCAAAGGGCCACCAAAATAATACAGGACAATACGCATCTGGGCAGGAGATACAAGATTCAGTAACAGTTTCTACCCTATAGTGATTAAACTTCTGAACTTGGGCACTAGTCGCAGGGTGTCTGGACAACTTTTATTTATTTGTGCAACATTCCAAGTGCAATATTCATTTATTATATCCATAGTTAGTATTATTTAACCCACTCAAGTGCAATATTAGACAAATAACTTAGGCATTTCAATCTGTAGTGTGTTTTGTATTACTTTAAATAGGATAGTCTGGAGTGTTTCTCCCTGGGCCTCTACTGAAAACTGACTTTTTCCAAGTTGGACTTTCCCAGTAAACAAATGTTAAATAAATAAACTCAGTATTTTTTTTGTATACGAGTGTTGGTAAATGTCTCTGTCTTTCTTGCATGTATTAGGAGTAGTATTGTATTTCTAAGTTATGTTTATTCCTCTACTTGTATGTGTTGTTTCACTTTCCTTTGTATTTTCAAGAATTGAGCTGATGCAAGAAATTTTATTTAGGCTACACGTGTGTAGTTCTAAATGGCAATAAAGCCGACTTTGACTTCACCGAGAGACAAACGTTAGAGGTGCAGTGCTAGAGTATTAAATTGGACTGAAGGCAGTTATTAAGACAGATTAAACCAACATTCTAGAGACTCCGTGCAGATCACTGTCTTCACATTCAGCATGTCTGGCCACTCCTGTACACAAGCATGAGCAACAGACATCAAGACACTGGTGTTACCTTTTATTTAGAGATTTATGTTTTAGAAACTGTGCAATCCCAACTCTATGATGTCTGCTGAATCCTGCTAAAGGTCGTCATGTAGAGGTACATATGTTAAGGTGGCCAGCAGTAGCAGACTACAGCAAATTCAAAAGTACACTTGTTAGATTTAAAGCTGAATAACAGCAAAACGTTGTGCTGTATGAAAACCATATGTCGAATGTGACAACGTGGGATGCAAACCATCAGCACAATGCACTGTATGTCACATACACTATGGAGTTTCACAGCAGTTATGAATTAGCTCAGACACCGGATGAAGGCTAAAACCTAAGGAAGTTCAAGAAATGTGTACATTTCCAGCTGCATCTGCAGCATCTGCTGAAAACATTGCCAGCATGCTAAGGAGGCGTGATATCTAAGCAGTGCAAGCATATAATGTGAGAGCTTTACAAGACAGACACTTCAAAGTTAAACGAAAGTCTGCCTTAAATACCAGATCAGCATACTGAAACCAAAAGGCAGAAAAGTTCCAAAACATGAAAGAATCTGTCAAAGTGGGGAACAATAGGGCTGCAAGTGTTGCTGCTGAATACACAGACACATGCTTGAAACACCCTGAAATCTAAGTATGTAGTCTACTCTGGAGAGAATGGCACCATCCATTAGTTTTAAAAGATGTTAAGGGAATTTAAATATGGCTACAAAATACATGGCACACAGTCACAACAACTGATTTTTTTTAAACTTTTAATTAAGAATGGCTGATATTACATGTATAAGGTTCCAGTTATGCTGAAACATCCCTGTCTGACTACCAGTATCAGATCCATCAGAAGTAAATGCAAGGACCAATGACTCCTAGATGAAACGTGGTTCCTTTATCAGTCTTCTGCTCTCGAATGGTTCAAAAGGCTCTCTCTCCATGCCAAAAAAATTCTGCCTCAATATGAACAGGGCTGTGTACTTTTCTTCCCATCCTGGCACCAAATGGAACATTTGTTTGTTTGCTTATTGACTAGGAAATTCCAACTGGGTAAAGCCTATATTCAGCGGAGACCCGGAGAGAAAAGCTCCAGTAGATACAGTTAAGATACTCAGGACAAAATCATTTTTTTTACAAAGATAACTTAAAAACATAATTCTTAAAACATATAGACACAAATACGTAACTTATGTAGCGACACTGTACAAAGATTAAACAGGTATTTCTTCTGTGGTGACATTCCATATACAATTAAATTCCAATCTCCATCCACAGTATTTTAAACGAAACACCTTCAGAGCATACAGTGTCTTGTCTGGCAGGTAAGGGTGTAGTTTGTGCCTGACAGAAAGGGGGGGGGTGTAATATGCCTGCTAAGGGTGTAGGGTGTGCCTGATCAGAAAGGGATACATCTCATGTTGATGGTGCAGTCTGTGTCGGATAAGAAGGGGGTGTAGTACATGTCTTGTGATGGTGATCCAGTATTTATCTGATAAGAAAGGGTGTAATGTGGCTGGGAGGACAACAGGGGGAGAAGTGTGTGTGTGTGTGTGTGTGTGTGTGTGTGTGGTAAGAGTACAGTTTGTCTCTGAAAATGGGTGTAGTGCACACCTAGCAGGGTTGTAGTCTGTACCTACTAAGAAGGTGAGTTGTAAACCAGGTAGGAGTATAATCTGTATCTAATAAGAGGGGGGTACAGTGTGCATCAGTCAGGGGTGCAGTCTGTGCTTTATAAGTCTCGCACCATGGAACAGGGATTAGTTGTGCCTTGTACAGATGCAAACGTCTAGAAACAATTTTTCTCTAGACACTAGTCAGTGAAACCCTCCTAGGTCCCCTTCTATTCTGTGGGAAATGCAGCTGTGCACTTCTGCACTGCAGTCAACTCAGCCGAGCACTGAACAGTCGCCTCACTTTTCATCCCTGATCTTCTATAGAACAAGTCCCCTTGTTAATCCCAGACCAATGGCTGATTTAATTTGTCCTCTCACAAAAGATTAGCTAAGAATTAGCTAAGAATTAGCTAAGAATTACCTGGTACTGTGGACAGATAGTTTCGTGGGCATCCTGAGGCAATGTAGCAATTGCCTCATATATACTGACAGCCACTTGTTCTTAAAGCAAACAAGTACAGTATGTGAGAGATGTAACTATATCATTAAACTAAAATCAGTCCTCGCATGTTAACAATAAGCAAGACATCAAACAGGTTTGTCAGCTCATACACCTCTCCACTTGCACAAGATAAGGTCAAGACACAAACCCACATATGCAGAGGTACTCATTAAAAGCCTATCAAAAAACAAGAGACCTCCCAAGTGCAAACAATCTACACATACTGGTACACAAACAGAATCCACCACTACACAAAAGACATGCATCAGTGTCTTAACATTTAAGCCCTTTAGGCAAAACACCTCAAAACCCAATGTCCTAGTCATAGGCGACTCAACACTGAGACACATAGATGTCCCCTTACCAGGCTGGACAAGGAGAAAGTCACAGCCAGCTGCGTGTCAGGTTCCAGGATCTGTCAAATTACACACACACAAGTCGCTCAGCAATAATTATCATTATGACTCTGTCATAGTACATGCCAGAGTGAATGACTTGTGACGTACTTCTCTGGACTACATGAAGAGACACATGGCTGAACTCTCAGATTGCGTCTCCCAGGCAGGTATGTCCCTAGTCCTAAGTAGCATTCTACCTTCACCTACGATGATGCTACAATACAGACAAAAAAAAGATCGATTTCAATAATTGGCTTAGCTTCTGGGGTCACTCCAGGGGGCTCCAGTATCTGACAGCCTGGGAAGACATGGTATATATATGACAGTCTGGATTTTAAAACTCAGTCACAGCAACTTAAATGTTTGTTAACATACACTGCTGACAATAAGCAAGTATGTGAAGTTATTAGGAAGTTTTGGCCAGTATTGACAACGGATGACAAAATAAAAGACATCGTAGGGGAACAGCCCAGATTCCTATATAAGAATAAGAAGAATTTGAAACGTCTCATTTGCAACAAAGATGGTTTTGAAAGAAATAGGCCCAATTCTAACAAAGGGCACTTTCAAATGCCTGAGATGCAAAGCTTGCAACTCCATTGACAGCTCCAATACTTTTGTACATCCATACTCCAGGCAACAGTACAATTTTAATGTTTATGCTGATTGTACTAGTTCCCACATTATATACTTAGCGACTTGCTGCCAATGCAGTGCTTTCTATGTTGGCAAAACAGATCAACGTCATAAGGAACGTATCCTTAGACATTTAAGGGACATCAAACAGAAAGATTCCAATAATGCCTTAGCAGCCCATATAGTACAGTATCCTTCTCATCACTTTGTATTTAAGGCCATAGAGGCAGTCTGTCAGACCACAAGAGAAGGCGATGTTCATAATCGCACAGAGTTAAGGGAAACATGCTGGATAATTAATTTAAGAGCGAACAGATTACCAGGCTTGGATACCATTGTGCCATTAAAACCTGTGCTTGGGAATTGAAGAAAAACGATCAGTAGGCTTACTTGAACGTTGCTTCATTCATATAATGTATTCACATACATAGCTACTAGTTTACTCATATACAATCTCATAGTAAAAAGAAGTACTGCGCCTTTAATTACAATGAAGGAAATTATACCTCTTTGCTAGCTGGCCTCCTTTTGGTTTGCAACAAGGGCGTGTCACAGATGAATGGCTGTGATGCCTTATAAATACAAAAGCTGAACAGTCCTTTTTTACGATCTGAGGAAGGCATATTTGCCAAAAGCGCTTATCGGAAGACTGAGGACTGCTTGTTTTATGTTGCATTCTTTTTTATTAAAATTTTGATTTTATTATCAAGTTTTACTGCCGTGGTGGACATTAGCAGTTTTTAGTAGTGTTTGCCTTTTCTTTTCCTCGTTGTTGTCCTTCACAGTGTATGAACGTTTTTTACCCCTTAGGTATGTAGATGTGGGTGTGCCTTTTAAAGGATACAGTCTGTATTTGGTAGGGAGTGTCATACACAACTGGTAGAGGTCTAACCTATGTCTGGTGGGTTACCTTAGCCATAATATGCATGATTGTTTGCAACCTTCCTTTGCACTTGCTAAAGCACATAATGCATTTTTGCATACGGCCATCATAACTTCATACACCATCCTTTGTTTCTTCCACATATATGTGCACACGGATGGCATGCATCCTTTTCACTGCAGTCTTGCCTGCCTACCCTACACCATGGCCCTTGTTCACATGTCCTGGTGTAGAGTGACCCTTCAAATGACAGTTAACTTCTCTGCAGAATGACCCTGATGGGCATGAGGTTTGGCTGCCCCAGAATTGAGTCAGGTAGTTCATCCTATTGCAGCTGAAAAGGTGGCAGTTCTTTCGAATCCTTGTCCTCATTAAGCATCAGTACTACGAACATTCATGTGGCAAGATCACTGAATTTAGGAAGGTGTGTGTCAGGAACAAGTCTGTTCCTGCTACCGATTCTGCATATCTTCAAGCCGATGCTGGCAAGCCACAAGCTTCTCTCATATTTCTTTAGGGCTTAAATTTGCCACAAAGGATTTCTCACCCTCCTTCCATGAAAGGCAAGCAGGCCAGAGACAGCGTCATTCCTCTTCCCACCAGCTCATCCTGCAGTGCTCATATTCAGAGACTACAGGGAGATATCCACATGCCACTGAGTGAGATGAAGTCAGACTTCCAGAAAGAGGTGGGCTAATGACCTACAGAGGAGCTGTATTAGCTGCCTGCCCTTTTTTTGCACCCCTAGAACTTCACCCAGTGGCTCCATTACAAATACCCAAGTGACCCATGCATTCCACAGGTACAGGAAACGAGCATTCCTGGGTGACAAGAGACCTACAGCCCATTCATTCCTGCCTAGAAATTCTGATCAGCCTTTTTATTCCCAGGTAAAAGTTAAAGTGAAACTGAGTGGTATAGGGGAGGGGTCTGGCAGCCTACCTTATATTACCCTCATCTGATATTTTTGATATTGTACTTCCTTAACAAACATTCCAATACTTAATCAGCAAAACTACAGCCACCAAGCAGTAGCTTAATTTGCTTGAATGGGTACAGTTAGCAAACAGTCCATCTCCATTACTAATGTACAGCTGCTAAGATTGGGAGTGGTAAGTTGTCTACCCCAAAGTTCAGGTGTCTTTAGCTCAAGCCTGTTCAATGGTCACTGCCTGCATGGAGTCTGCATGTTATTGCCACATCTGTGTGGGTTTTCTTTTTCTAGGTAACTCAGTTTTCTCCCATCTCCAAAAACATGCTGGCTGACTGCCTAAAGTGTACGCATACACACATGTAAAATAATATATATAAATATATATACATGGATCTATTTTAAATAATCGAATTACGACTTCATTGAGTCACAGAAGATTGAGACCATGTTGCAGAAAACTTAATTCAACGAACTCCCTAACATCGTATTCTACTGGCGGGAAAACAAACCACATGGCCACCATGACTAACTTTGTCCTTTCCTCAACTGTAGTGCGATCTTGGAGTTGCTATATTTAGTTGGGTGGGGGCAAGCCCCCCCACTTTAGTGAGTTTAATTTGCTTCAGTTTGTATTTTGATTATTGGCGGCCAAGTGGTTAGTTTCTCAGTGGCAGAATACGATGCTCCAGGAGTTTGTTGAATTAAGTCTAAGTTTTTGGCAACATGGCCTTGATCTTCTGCGATTTGACTAAGTGGTAATTCGATTATTTAAAGTAGATCCATATTTATTTATATATATATGGTTTACTATCAAAATATGGAAAATCAAAACAATTTTCCACTTTTTGATCAAATTCATTATCCGAACTTGGTAATACAGAATAACCAAAATGTCAGAAATGGTAACTACGGAATCAACATTCGAACACCGGAAGTCCCAATGTCAAAATTTCGTGTTACCGCTAACATTTTTGCAAGGGGGAAAGCCCCACTCATTCCCACACACCTCCTGCATATTATGTATTCCAACTCCGAGATCGTACTACAGTGAGGAAAAGGGATTTCCTGATTCCCACTGTAGTGTGATCTGTTATCAGAATGGCAATCCAATATTAGCGAATGCACACAACCATTCTCTAATGAAAATTCGAACATTTCCAGATCGGCATTACAGAAACTGGAAAACATACATTCGACCATCCCGGTTTCGTAAGTACTGTTTCACATTTTGATAGTAAACGTGTGTGTGTGTGTGCACGTCTGTGTACTTATTTGACATTTGTTAACCGGGTTAGTCCATCTGAGCCAATGGCCCGTTTTCAGTGGAGACCTGAGGAGGAAAGCTCCAGCAATACAAACATAAAAAGATAACATAGTAGGCAATACACAAATCCCAAGAGAAACAGTGCAGCAATACAGCATAAGCAAAAATTACATATGCAGTAATCCCTACATATAAATCTACACATATACAAATATGAACATGTATGTGTCTGTACAAGTTCTTGAATACAGCCTACAACTTTCTTTTAAATCTAAAAGCAGAAATAAGCCAGCAACCACAAAAATATCCAGCGGTAACAGGACCCGGAGTCAGAAAAAATATTATTGAAATCACAACGTTTAATATGAAATAAAAAACGAAAAATCACAAATAATCCCAAGCGCTTTCGCCCGGTCAGTACCAGGCATTTTCAAGGAATGAATGAATCTTTTAAACCTGTTACAGGACTTACAATTTTGGAAGGGGTGTGGTAGGTAACTGGACACTTAAGCCCTCACCTGTTAGGTAACTGGGTATAAGGGACATGTAGCTCTACCTGTACAAGCAATGGCGAAAACAATATGGCACGAGTTATACAGTTTAAAGACATTCACTTAGTGCTCTCTGGACGAGTCTGGAGAACCTGGCAGAAGAGGGCAGCACATTTCTACTGGGAGAAGTGAACCTCGAGAGGAGGACAGGATCGGGAAATGTATATTCTAGGGGGAGGTGAAGAAAATGAAGAGGTTTCGGCTCAATAGAGTGAGGTGTTGGCCCTGAGGTACCCTATAAGGATTACTGCTCTGCACCGGAGACAGGCTGCTAACATTTATTTCTGAATTTGTTAAAGTCGGTGGCAATAGACTTATTTGTTGTCCTTGTTTTCTAGTCTTGCCTGTCTGAGTCAGGTGATGGGTTATTCAAATACAAATGCCCTCACAACTAAAAATGCCAGAAAGGGCATGGACAATCCTGATGTTTGCTTGTAAGATGGTTTCTCTTGGATGCCTCACCCTAGTGGATCTGGGGGATTCCCACCACTAGGGAATGGACATGTCCAGACCAGTAGGGGGACGCTTGATGGTCCACAGGCAGAGGGGAAAAGCACCAAGAAAAAATAATTTAGTAACAACCAGATGAGTAGCCCCCCATACAAGGATATGGATATGAGTAGCCCCCCATACAAGGATATGGATATGAGTAGCCCCCCCATACAAGGATATGGATAAGAGTAGCCCCCCATACGAGACGGACATGAGTAGCCCTACAGAAAAAGGAGACAGACATGAGTAGCCCCCATACAAAGAGATGGGCATGAGTAGCCCGCCATACAAGCAGATGGACATGAGTAGCCCTACATATAAGGAGATGGACTGCTGCAAAAGGACACCAGTAATCAAAGATGAGAGAAGTCTCTGTTGGCCACACTGGGATGGGAAATGGCAGCAGAGTGGATGTACAAAGGCCTTCTCTTCCTAGAGAGGAAATAAAATGATAGCCAGTGTCATTAGGATGGCATAGAAAGGAGAAATATTACCGGTAGGTGTTTACCACCCCCGACATGAGACTGTGGGTTGTAAGACATCGACACAAACATCCAATACAAAACAAAAATGACAATGAAATATGAAAATAAACTTTCTTCTCAAATTTATGCACAGCAACTGGGAACTGTTGAAACACTGCCTTTATATAAGGCAGTAAGCAGCAGCAGCTGTGAAACATAAGTAAGAATACCATCCTAAAGGTTAAGCAAAACTACTATAATATTACTACTACTAATAATAATAACAATAATAATATTACTAAGATACACTAACAGATGTTCGAATGATTGCTGCCGCCATACCCAAAGCTATACCAGTTACAGCCTATGTAGGATACAACAGCCGGACAGCTTCCAAAGCTTTAGGACACCTCCCACGCCTACAAACCATTAAGTCAGCTCAAGCTGAACTGACTAAAAAGTCAAGTTTGGGTGCTAAGCCCTTCAGAGCTTTGATGCCAACTAGACAGAAAGGTTAAGCCCTGTGAGGACATTGCTAGGAAAAGAAAAAAAAGCAGATGTCCACACCCTGGCGTTAAACAATAAATGCTAAAAGAGTACGGATGGAGGGAGGGAGTGGCTACTGCAGCAGTGATTATTTGAACATCCACTGTTACAGTAAGTTTACTTACACAATTGTACTATGTTCATTATATTGATCACTAATGCAGTAGCCCAAACTATATGGGTAGATTAGCATAGCTTAGAGCAACTCTGAGGTGGAAGAAGGGTCCAGGTGCCACTAGAGAATGGTCTTAGGAAACCCTGTCCTAAACCTAAAGGAATCTAACTTGTAATGGTTTGTAAACGTATGCACAGAGAACCATGTTACTACTACTAGAGTCCAACCCTTTCCAAAAAGCCATAGATGAAGCCAAGCCCTGGAGAGAATGTGCTTTCACTGTGCCTGGAATAATTCTGTTGTGGTGGGAACAACAAAAGGTAATGGCTGAAGGCAACCATTTAGAAATGGTCTACTTTGAAATAGGTTGTCACTTCTTAACATCACAAGAAATGAACTGATTGGAAGTTCTGAAAGATTTTATTCTGTCAAGATAATGCTGGCATTTTCTGTGGACATGCAAAGTATGAAAAATTCTTTCTCCCTCATTTTGTGGTTCAGGGAAGAACACAGGGAGATGGATACATTGGCTTAAAGTAAATGGGGAAATCATTTTAAGCATAAAAGGAGGATTACCTTTCAAGGAAATTCTGTCACTATGGAAAAATGAATAAGCCTGACCCACCACTCAGTTACTGTTTTTGCAGGGGTCAGAGTAACCGGTAAAACTGTTTTCCATGTTAAGAACCTCAAGTCAGTCAGATGACTGGGTTGCAATGAAGCAAGTGTTAGGTTCTTCTCTAACACAAAATTAAGATCACAAAGAGGGGCTACTAGTTTTCTTGCAGGTCGCTGATGCAAGACCCCTTTTAAAAACATTTTGACATGGGACTGTCTTGAAAGAGGTGGATCCATTGGCAGACATGCTGAAATGGCCAACAAATAAAACTCCACAGGAAAGTAACTCACACAAATATCATAAAACCAGAGAAACAGTAGCCTTAATGGGTGCTAGTTAAGTTGCCGGCAACAACTAGAAAACCATTTCCATTTGCTATTATAAGATTTTCTAGTTGCAGGTTTTCTTGCCTCCATTAGTACCTACTGCACATCCTTAGTAAATATGTGCCTAAAAAGTATTAAGACTCTTTCATTCAGCTGATGTTGATTGATGTTAGGGAGTACCAAATACCCCCTGTTCTTGTGTGAGCAGATCTAGTTTGTCAGGAAGCTTGTGGTAATGGTCTCTGGCTAATTCCAAAAGAAGGAAGAATCACCGATGCCTGGGCTAGAAGGGAGTCACCATAATGACTCCCTTTATGAATCTTCATAAGTACCCTCTGTGATGATGTGGGCAAGTGCCAGCATAGCCAGATGGAGTTTTGTAATGAATGATATTTCCTGTGAATATCACAATGATTACACAAGATGCTTATGTTACAAATGTATTAGAACTGAATTCCATTTGTATGTCAAACTGATTTGTACAGATGCTTGTGTTGAAAATGTATTGGTGAGGTTTGCCTTTGTTAAAATGCATCAACAGTGCACCCTGCTGACACAAGAAGAAATGTACATGTATTATTGTAACTGAATTAAATGTATATGTTTTAATAGAGGACACTGGGACAGCAAAGGTTGAACTGTTAAACCATGGCCTTAAGCTGAATGGCAAAAAATGCATAGTCATCCCCTTTGGAAAAAACAAAGTGCCCACAAATTACCACATAGGTGGTAATCCACTAGGTAAGGAAAATGTAATTAGGGACCTGGGGACCCACGTAGATAGTAACCTCTCATTTGATAATCACATTGGCAAAGTGGTTAGTTATTCCTTCTATGTAGCCCACCTAATCACAAAAGGGTTCACCTCTAGATCAAGAGAGGTCATTGTGCCCCTCTCCTCATCACTCATTAGGCCCATAATAGAGTACAATGCCCCATTTGGTATGTACCTTAATTGGCACATGCAACAGCTGGTAAGACCACAGAAGTACTTCACCAACAGGAATCTTGATGAGTGGAAGGGAAATTGTAAATTTACCCCTGGGATCACTTCAGTGGCCCTGCTAGACAGAGGCCCAGGAAACTAATTTAAAAGGGAGGCGAAAGCCAACACATTCTGGCTAGGCTTATAAATGCCCTTGGGCAGATAACTTAGTACCTACCTATGAACCTATAAACCATTAAAACGGCACAACAGAGTGCTGAACAGGACCAGAGACGTTGGGTCTGGGAAAGTGCCTTTCATACCTCTCAACCTGGAACCATCAAAAATCTGGACAAGGCCCATGAAAAATAGGTATACAGCTGTATGCTGATGAACATAAAATTTGCATACATAATTATGTAACCCCACCCACTCCAATGGAATTGTGGGATACCAACTTTCAAATGCAAACTGAAGAACAGACAACCAAAATATGGCATCAGAGTGCCCCTGCAGCCATTCCAATGTCCCATTACCTGGCTCTTTCACCCCATTTACCATAAACACTAATGTGCATACTGCTTTACTTCTACAATGATTATTTGGATTTTATTTTTACATTTTATATTAGAATGCACAAACACTAATAGACATCTGCTAAACAAAGCAATACTGCCTCACAATGAAAACAGACTTAGCATTAAAACTTCTCTCATTCATCGAAACATCATTGAAACCCACATCACAGTCAAAGAAAATGCATCTGGCCACAGTGGCCAGTGGTGGATAAAGATTACCTTTGGGCTGTTTTCAAATCAAAGGCCCCTTACACACAAAACAACATACATGTGTTCTTTGATACACCTTCCTGACTTTATGAAATTATATTCATTGTATAATACAACACACTTGTTAGACTTAGAGCGCATTTTAAATTTATTGTTTGAACATTTTTCCAGTAGGCAATGAAACAAAATGCATGTACCAATAATGACAAAACAGCCCAATTCAGAACATTTCCATCATAAAAGTCTACTTACTTACACACACACTTTATGTATATATATATATATATATATATATATATATATATATATATATATATATGAAGATGCGCTTGGGAAGGTGCAAAAGGGGATGGTAGTCAGAGCTGTGGGTCATGTTTTCTCTGTGTCCTACCTCTGTCCTCTATTAGAATATGTGACACACAGACACACAGTATGTTTTTGGGTAATGCACTAATTTGAAACAGGGATATAGGATGGGGTTGCCAGTGGTACTGAACGTGTTTTCTGGAAACAAGTTGGCTGTTGATCTTTTATTATTCCAGGTATCAGTCTGAGGTCTCCCTTAAGAAGGTGCCTTATCACTCCAGGGAAATGTCTGTTCTTTCAATTATAACTAAATCCACTGCTAATTTTAGGGTGTTCTGAAAAAACATACAGTGAAGTAAAAGCATTTTAGTTAAAAATATATATGAACCTTGTCAGAACATTAATAAAAAATTGGTAGAAAAACAATAATGAAAAGCAGAACTGTGAGCTATAAAATAGTAAAATTTACCTGTGCAGTATAAAATAGTACAATCTACCTGTGCAGTATAAAACAGTACAATCTACCTGTGTAGTATAAATAGTACAATCTACCTGTGTAGTATACAATAGTACAATCTACCTGTGCAGTATAAAACAGTACAATCTACATGTGCAGTATAAAAATAGTACAATCTACCTGTGCAGTATAAAAATAGTACAATCTACCCGTGCTGTATAAATAGTACAATCTACCCGTGTAGTATAAATAGTACAATCTACCTGTGCAGTATAAAACAGTACAATCTACCTGTGCAGTATAAAACAGTACAATCTACCTGTGTAGTATAAATAGTACAATCTACCTGAGTAGTATACAATAGTACAATCTACCTGTGCAGTATAAAACAGTACAATCTACCTGTGTAGTATAAATAGTACAATCTACCTGTGCAGTATAAAACAGTACAATCTACCTGTGTAGTATAAATAGTACAATCTACCTGTGCAGTATACAATAGTACAATCTACCTGTGTAGTATAAAATAGTACAATCTACCTGGGCAGTATAAAATAGTACAATCTACCTGGGCAGTATAAAACAGTAAAATCTACCTGTGTAGTATAACTAGTACAATCTACCTGTGCAGTATAAAATAGCACAATCTACCTGTGTAGTATAATACAGTACAATCTACCTGTGTAGTATAAAATAGTACAATCTACCTGTGCAGTATAAAATAGTACAATCTACCTGTGCAGTATAAAACAGTACAATCTACCTGTGTAGTATACAATAGTACAATCTAACTGTGTAGTATAAAATAGTACAATCTACCTGTGCAGTATAAAATAGTACAATCTACCTGTGTAGTATAAACAGTACAATCCACCTGTGTAGTATAAATAGTACAATCTACCTGTGTAGAATAAATAGTACAATCTACCTGTGTAGTATAAAATAGTATAATCTACCTGTGCAGTATAAATAGTACAATCTACCTGTGTAGTATAAATAGTACAATCTATCTGTGTAGTATGCAATAGTACAATCTACCTGTGCAGTACAAAACAGTACAATCTACCTGTGCAGTATAAAACAGTACAATTTACCTGTGTAGTATAAATAGTACATTCTACCTGTGTAGTATACAATAGTACAATCTACCTGTGCAGTATAAAACAGTACAATCTACCTGTGTAGTATAAATACTACAATCTACCTGTGTAGTATAAAATACTACAATCTACCTGTGCAGTATAAAATAGTACAATCTACCTGTGTAGCATAAAATAGTACAATCTACCTGTGCAGTATAAAATAGTAAAATCTACCTGTGCAGTATAAAATAGTAAAATCTACATGTGCAGTATACAATACTACAATCTACCTGTGTAGTATAAAATAGTAAAATCTACCTGTGTAGTATAAAATAGTACAATCTACCTGTGTAGCATAAAATACTACAATCTACCTGTGTAGTATAAAATACTACAATCTACCTGTGTAGTATAAAATAGCACAATCTACCTGTGTAGCATAAAATAGTACAATCTACCTGTGTAGCATAAAATACTACAATCTACCTGTGTAGTATAAAATAGTACAATCTACCTGTGTAGCATAAAATAGTACAATCTACCTGTATAGTATAAATAGTACAATCTACCTGTGTAGTACAAAATAGTACAATCTACCTGTGTAGCATAAAATAGTACAATCTACCGGTGTAGTATAAAATAGTACAATCTACCTGTGTAGTACAAAATACTACAATCTACCCGTGTAGCATAAAATAGTACAATCTGTGTAGTATAAAATAGTACAATCTACCTGTATAGCATAAAATACTACAATCTACCTGTGTAGTATAAAATAGTACAATCTACCTGTGTAGCATAAAATAGAACAATCTACCTGTGTAGTATAAAATAGTACAATCTACCTGTGTAGTACAAAATACTACAATCTACCTGTGTAGCATAAAATAGTACAATCTGTGTAGTATAAAATAGTACAATCTACCTGTGTAGCATAAAATAGTACAATCTACCTGTGCAGTATAAAATAGTAAAATCTACCTGTGCAGTATAAAATAGTAAAATCTACCTGTGCAGTATACAATACTACAATCTACCTGTGTAGTATAAAATAGTACAATCTACCTGTGTAGTATAAAATAGTAAAATCTACCTGTGTAGTATAAAATAGTACAATCTACCTGTGTAGCATAAAATACTACAATCTACCTGTGTAGTATAAAATACTACAATCTACCTGTGTAGTATAAAATAGCACAATCTACCTGTGTAGCATAAAATAGTACAATCTACCAGTGTAGCATAAAATACTACAATCTACCTGTGTAGTATAAAATAGTACAATCTACCTGTGTAGCATAAAATAGTACAATCTACCTGTATAGTATAAATAGTACAATCTACCTGTGTAGTACAAAATAGTACAATCTACCTGTGTAGCATAAAATAGTACAATCTACCGGTGTAGTATAAAATAGTACAATCTACCTGTGTAGTACAAAATACTACAATCTACCTGTGTAGCATAAAATAGTACAATCTGTGTAGTATAAAATAGTACAATCTACCTGTGTAGCATAAAATACTACAATCTACCTGTGTAGTATAAAATAGTACAATCTACCTGTGTAGCATAAAATAGTACAATCTACCTGTGTAGTATAAAATAGTACAATCTACCTGTGTAGTACAAAATACTACAATCTACCTGTGTAGCATAAAATAGTACAATCTGTGTAGTATAAAATAGTACAATCTACCTGTGTAGCATAAAATACTACAATCTACCTGTGCAGTATAAAATAGTACAATCTACCTGTGTACCATAAAATAGTACAATCTGTGTAGTATAAAACAGTACAATCTACCTGTGTAGTATAAAATAGTACACTCTACCTGTGTAGTATAAAATAGTACAATCTACCTGTGTAGTACAAAATACTACAATCTCCCTGTGTAGCATAAAATAGTACAATCTACCTGTGTAGCATAAAATAGTACAATCTACCTGTGTAGTATAAAATGGTACAATCTACCTGTGTAGCATAAAATAGTACAATCTACCTGTGTAGTATAAAATAGTACAATCTACCTGTGTAGCATAAAATACTACAATCTACATGTGTAGTATAAAATAGTACAATCTACCTGTGTAGCATAAAATACTACAATCTACCTGTGTAGTATACAATAGTACAATCTACCTGTGTAGCATAAAATAGTACAATTTACCTGTGTAGTATAAAATAGTACAATCTACCTGTGTAGTACAAAATACTACAATCTACCCGTGTAGCATAAAATAGTACAATCTGTGTAGTATAAAATAGTACAATCTACCTGTGTAGCATAAAATAGTACACTCTACCTGTGTAGTACAAAATACTACAATCTACCTGTGTAGCATAAAATAGTACAATCTGTGCAGTATAAAATAGTACAATCTACCTGTGTAGCATAAAATACTACAATCTACCTGTGTAGTATAAAATAGTACAATCTACCTGGGTAGCATAAAATACTACAATCTACCTGTGTAGTATAAATAGTACAATCTACCTGTGTAGTATAAAATAGTACAATCTACCTGTGTAGTATAAATAGTACAATCTACCTGTGTAGTATAAAATAGTACAATCTGTGTAGTATAAAATAGTACAATCTGTGTAGTATAAAATAGTACAATCTACCTGTGTAGCATAAAATACTACAATCTACCTGTGTAGTATAAAATAGTACAATCTGCCTGTGTAGCATAAAATAGTACAATCTACCTGTGTAGCATAAAATAGTACAATCTATGTAGTATAAAATAGTACAATCTACCTGTGTAGCATAAAATAGTACAATCTACCCGTGTAGTATAAAATAGTACAATCTACCTGTGTAGCATAAAATAGTACAATCTGTGTAGTATAAAATAGTACAATCTACCTGTGTAGCATAAATAGTACAATCTACATGTGTAGTATAAATAGTACAATCTACCTGTGTAGTATAAAATAGTACAATCTACGTGTAGTATAAAATAGTACAATCTACCTGTGTAGCATAAAATACTACAATCTACCTGTGTAGTATAAAATAGTACAATCTACCTGTGTAGCATAAAATAACACAATCTACCTGTGTAGTATAAAATAGTACAATCTACCTGTGTAGCATAAAACAGTACAATCGACCTGTGTAGTATAAAATAGTACAATCTACCTGTGTAGTATAAAATAGTAGTTCAATCTACCTGTGTAGTATAAAAATAGTACAATCTACCTGTGTAGTATAAAATAGTACAATCTACCTGTGTAGTATACAATAGTACAATCTACCTGTGTAGTATAAAATAGTACAATCTACCTGTGTAGCATGTAATAGTACAATCTACCTGTGTAGCATGTAATAGTACAATCTACCTGTGTAGCATGTAATAGTTCAATCTACCTGTGTAGCACGTAATAGTACAATCTACCTGTGTAGCATTTAATAGTTCAATCTACCTGTGTAGCATGTAATAGTACAATCTACCTGTGTAGCACGTAATAGTACAATCTACCTGTGTAGCATGTAACAGTTCAATCTACCTGTGTAGCACGTAATAGCACACTCTACCTGTCTAGCATAAAATAGTACAATCTATCTGTGTAGCATGCTATTCATTATCTGCCAGAATTAAATGGAATTTTGCTGTACCTCAGACTTCTCAAACTGTAGGCCTGCCTTTTGCTTACATAATTCAATAGCCCAACACACCATGTGACCTTATCATATAAATATCACATAACTCTGAACAGCAAAGGCCTTCTCACATATTTGGGTAAGAATGCTAATTGTCTATTCCTTCTGTATGTGTGTGTTTGTGTATGTGAGAGCTGCTATTTATGTTGAACACATCATAGTTAGTTATCACAATAATTCAATACTTAAAATTTGTTAGGTTGAGGACATGCATTCTTGCAACATATTCATTCATGCTCTTATTATTTGTAAAACACACACACACACACACACACACACACACACACACACACACACACACACACACACACACACACCTAATGAAAATGGCAGCTAAAACCCTTCTAAGTTCTAATGAAAACAGCAGGGCAGCAGCACATCCAGCCTCGCATCACACACCAGCTCTACTTACCTCTGCTTCTAAACATATCCAGCCTTGCATCGCACACCTCTGCTGCAGCATATGTAAATGGTACCTCTGCAGGCAGCTCTGCTTCGGGTCCATTCCTCTGTACTCCTTCCTTCTCTTAATGGCAGCAGCATAGATCCTTCTCATAAGCAGCATAGATCCTTCTCATAATGGCAGCAACATACGTTATTCCCGCTAAGGATTTGGAAACTTGTAGCCGGAAATGCCCTTCAACTCAATTCCGACAGGCTGTTTCTGTTTTACGGAGCTGACGTCATCACGTACGTGATGTCAGCTCAAAAGCCAGGAAATATAAAAATTAAAAACAATAAAAGCGCTGGGAAATCGGAAGTTAAGGGGTACCACTCGGGAATTGTGGCACCCCATTATTTGGACCCCAAAACTTGGTAATAACCAAGTAATTAGGTATGGTTGGGAGGTCTGGTGCCTTTGTCCATTAGCTCAGTGAAAAGAGGGGAGGCCCCAGGCATTGTCATAAACATTTGGATGTGTACTGTGGCCATCTGTGCCAAATTCTTGTCTCAACTGAAAAAAGGGAATACTGTGAGAACCCAGAGTCAGATGACCAGATGAGGTCATTATGCCAGCCCTCTTCGAAATTATATTTTAGATATCACAAAGAGACATCCCAGAGAACTGAGTATTCTGTTTTGGAAGCCTGACTAGAAATACCCTGACCCACAGCATCTTGCCTTGTGGTAGTAACAACTAGAGAACAGTAATTCTTTTAGATTCAGTCAGGAATATAGTGAAGCTTGGTTTAGTGTGTTTTTCTTTATTTGTATGAGTCTGTCCATCAATGTTTTCAATATTTTCTGTGATTTGAACTCTGTGGTTTACTGTAATAAATATTCAGTATTTTCATGCTCTTTTATTATTTATTATTAAATATATTTAAACATTTACTGTGGCTGGGTCCTTGTAGAAAGTATCTAACCTTTCAGAGTACTTAGATTTATTTGATGTCACTGTGTGGGCCAAATCCAGAAGGCCTAGCCATCTTGGTGAACTACTATCATTTGCATTAGTATTAATATTACACAGTATAATTGAACACCCTTTGTTAAGGGATTTAGAGAAGCTGATTGGGGAGTGTCTGGTGGCAATGATAACTACCTTATACTCTGGGCAGAAGGGGACACAGCAGGTAAATCTGTGCCAGCCTTTCTCAGGTGTGTGTGTGTGTGTCAGCAACTTGGGGCAGGGACACAAAGCATTGGGTTTACAGAGAGGGTGCAGGAGGACTTGGCTTGGATTATCAGGTGAGGACCTAACCCTACAACTGTATCAGTGGGGAGTCTTACTGGGGACCTGAAGGAGACAGATATACAGACACCCAGACCCCGGGCTGAGTGTGTTCCCTGTGTGCTCTTAAGGGAAACTGTACTTCAGGCAGAGAGGTCTGCATCTGGAAATACTGAGTATATCCATTTGCATTCTGAGTGCATGTCCCTCTCCAATGTCAGTGGTGAGGATTCAGGCTCCTTGATTACTGGCCCAGCATGGGGATGACGCATCTTGGTGGCCATCACATATCATTAGCAGTGGTGGGCATCACTCATTTGGTGGCAGTGGTGGGATCATGACATACTTACACATTATTGAGCAGCAAATTTTTCTAGCCTATAAGCAGTTGTCACTAAAGAAAGGTGTACTCTCAGCAACCACACTGTAGACATTCAGAGTTTCATATCACAATAATTTTAGTTATTAACTTTTTGTTAGCTTAGTTACTCAGGGAGACCAGGTAAGGATGTAGGCAGAGGATTATGGCAAGCTGACAAGGAACCAGCTGCCTGAGATATGCCAAGCCAAATGACTGCTGCATGCCAACCTGACTGAAGGAGAAATGATTGCAGACTTAATCACAGCTGCATCACAGACCAACAACCAGACTGGCATTGGGGATGTACATCTCTTAGAAACAGGGCAGTTCAACTTTTCCTCAGAAGACATACAAATCCATCTGGAGTTAGAGACTTGAAATGGAGTCCAAATGTTTGGAATTTGAATCAGCCGAGAGACTGTGGCATTTGGAAGCTGAAGAAAATGAGAGGAAGAGGCAAGAAAATGAAATGCAGACTCTTTGCCAGGATCATGGAGGTAAAGGGGAACGAGTAACTGTAGGCCAGAAGCAATAAAGGTCAGTAAACTTCTTCCTCAGTACCAAGAAGGTGATCATTCTGATAGTTTCATTCACATGTTTGAGAGGGGATGTAAACAGTATGATGTTGACGGAGGGCTCTGGGTACAGTTCCTTACCCCCTTACTCCATGGTAAAGCTGTAACTATTGTTTCTAAACTGTCTGATACTGATTGCTTAAATTAGGAAAAGGTAAAGCACTGTTTACTACAATGTTTTAAGTTAACACCTGAAGCTTACAGAAAAAAAAAGTTTTGTTGACATAGATGCAAGGCATATGAAAGTGTATCTAATTATATTTACTTTCATGGGTGGGTGAGTGAGTGTCAGGTCACCACTTTTTAAGGGCTGGCAGACCTTTTGGTGAGGGAACAAGCCCTTAGCACTTAGTCAGAGGACACAAGAATCTGGTTGGCTGATGGACTGCAACTCTGCAGGTGAGTTGGAAGAAAGGAGACCTATACTAAGCAGGGCATCACTGCACAGGAAAGGGATACCCAGTGCTGTACATGGATACAAGAGAACCCATAGGGGGCAGCCTAAACCATCCCAACAGTTTGTCAGTAACAAGGGAAGCCACTAGTTCAGGTACATGGCCAGGACCAAGGGTTAAATTTTACATATAACCAGTAGGCCATGTAGCATATAGATGTCTATGGAGTGAAGGCAGGGAACAAAAGATGGGGAAGCCAGCAAGTAGGAATAAAAGAATACCTGTGGTTATCTGGAGACAACAGGGGTACCAAACTACAAGCAGAGTTTATATTCAATCTTGTTGGCTGGAAAACAGGCCACTGGTGTGAGAGAGAGCCTCTGACCTAACCATTGTGAAGCCTGTAGTGGTTAAAGAGGAGCAGTACTTGCTTGGGCAGTCCACTCCTGTCCAAGCTTTAGGAGGGACCCCATTCCAAATGCCTTTGGCCAGGGTTCACCTTGAGTGGGAGGGTGGAAAGGGAAGCAAGCAAGTAGGCGTGTTTCAGAATATCCCTGAAGATGTCTTGATAAGAAATGATTCTGATAATGCAGTACCTCATGTGCATGCAGTGACACGCAGTCAGGCTTGGAGGCAGGCATGTGGGTCTAGTACCCTCGGGGAGACCCAGACAGGCCACACATCTGAAGCCAGGACTGGTGAGGTGGTTACTTCAGGGAGGGAGCTACCCTGTAGCAGTGAGACTGAAGGTGAACCACAGCTGCTGGTGGATAATGATATTCCCTTCTTGGACAGAGTGACTGCAAGTACAGAGGTGACTAGCAGTACCCAGGCTGACAGTGAGGTACCACTTTCAGAAGATACCAGACCTTCTGTGGAAGGGCAGCTGGGAAGAGTTATATAGAGAGAGTTGAGACAGGTTCAGCTCTCAGACACTGCATTACAAGGTTTGAGGAGGTAGCTAGGGGAGGCAACTGATTCTCAAGGAAAAGGTGATTCTGTATACTGGAACAAAGGGTTACTGTACAGAGACTGGACCCCTGAGGGAGAGATAGAGGATGAGGTAATAAGGCAGTTGGTAGGGCCCAGAGCCTACCATCTGGCACTTTTAGCCATAGCCCATGATATTCCCTTTGCAGGTCATATGGGCATAAAGTGAACCAAGAGACGTATTATGCAAAACTTTTATTGGACTGGCTTTTCCAGGCATGTAACAGGGTGCAGCAGGACCTATGAGCAGTGCCAAAAAGCAGGCAATGTAGGATTCAAGGTCAAAGCTCCTTTGATGCCTTTGCCTGTGATATAGGAGCCATTTCAGAGTGCAGCTATGGATATTGTGGGGCCTCTGAAAACCTCAAGTTCCACAGGGAAGAAGTATATCCTAGAGGGAGTAGATTATACTACTAGATACCCTGAGGCAGTGGCTCTGTCCTCCATTGAGGCACAGAAGGTGGCAAATGCTTTGCTAGAGATTTTTAGCAGGGTAGGTTTCCTGAGAGAAATACTGACTGGCAGAGGTGCCAATTTCATGTCAGACCTACTGGCTTGTCTTTGGGAGGCCTGTGAGGTGAAGCACCTAAAGACCTCTGTCTACCACCCACAGACTAATGGTCTTGGGGAGGGATTAAACTCTACATAAAAGACCATGCAATGGGCACTTGCAGACCAGTTTAAAGGTGAGTGGGACAAACTGACTCCATCTATTGTTTGCATACAGGGAGGTGCCCCAAGAATCCACAGGTTTTTCACCCTCTGAGTTGCATGGGCACAGGGTGAGGGGGCCTTTAGATTTGATTTATGAGTGGGAGGGGGAGTGTGAATCCCACAGAGTCTGTTGTGGCATATTTTGTAGAGATGCTTGTGCTTAAAATGCATTGGGCAAGGTTTGCTTGTGTTAAAATGAATAAACAGTATACCCTGCAGAAATGAAAAAAATGCACATATATTATTGTAACTGAATTAAATGTATATATTTTAAAATATGACATTGGGACAGCAAAGGTTAAGAAAAATATGGGAAATGTAAATGAGCTGTTAAACCATTAAAACATCACCCACTGTGCTGAATAAGACCGGAGACGTTGGGTCTGGGAAAGGGCCTTTGCCCATTAGCCCAGTGAAAAGAGAGGAGGCCCCTGGCATTGCCATACACATATGGATGTGTATTGTGGCAGTCTGTGCTAAATTCCTGTCTCAGCTTCAAAGAGGAATACTGTGAGAACCTAGAGTTAAGCGACCAGTTGAGGTAATTTTGTCAGCCCTGTAGGAAAATTATATTTTACATATTACAAAGAGAAAACTCAGTACCGAGTATTCAGTATTGAGAGTTATACAGATGATCTAGACACATTGCATGTAGATTAAACACATGAAAAGGCTGAAAAGCAGGCTATGCAATGGGTTACACCTCTCTATAGTTTGGTTGTATACAAGCTATTGCATATTAACTTTTAAAAAATCTAAAATGCAATGCTATGTGGTGTAATTAAATTGCTTTTTTGTATTACTTGACGACATTGCAGTCTTACATTTTTCCTTTTAACACTGTACAAGTTATGCAAAAGATTCAGATACCTTGGAATTAGGATGAACCCTTCAGCAGGAGGTCTCATTCCCACCCTGTAATATGGACCCCCCTACTTGCTGCTGGTACATCAGGTTTATATGCATTTAACAAATTGTAAAGATTTAAGTATAATCATGCATTCAAGAAATTATTGGCCAAGCTACTTCACGGCAGTCTAACCGGACATTGCAGTGGTCAAGTCTGGACAACTGCCTGGCACTGGAATGCAAACTGGACATTTGACTTGGTCCTTCCCAGTGAAGACACAAAACTAAGGAGCCCAAATGCTGGCTCTGGATTAATGATCAAGGAGAGTTTTTAGCAAGGCTGTTCCTGCTGCATGGAATTCCTTTCCTCAAGCATGGTCAGGAATGGACAGAGCTATACCGCTTTCAGATTCAGTGTACTGGAACATTTATATGCAAACTTCAAGGGATAAAGTTATAAATAAAAGAAACAACTGACTCGGCAGTGAATTACAGTCACTGTGTGTGTGTGTGTGTGTGTGTGTGTGTAATTGTATAGTGTAGCCATTCCCATGGAAACAAAGATGTCTATGACGTTAACCATCTTATCTACAGGGATTTTCCAATACCCTATGGTGGTCTCATTAGGGGATATCACAGGCATCAACCTTGCTAACCCTAAACTGGTTCCTTCATGTTATTCTACATCATATTTACATCTTTCAGGTTTTCATGTTGCCTTTTTTGGTATTTTGTTTTCAGTAATCTTTGAGTTGAAAAACCTTGCTTCTATTACATGTAGATAAATGCTGTGCATTTCCAAATTTCAAATGTAAACCAGCAAGTACAGTACATGAGAGACAACAGCACAAATGTAAGCACTTAGTGAAGATTAAGAAGTTATATTCTTACCATAACGTTCCATGTTAGTTGTTTTCTTCTCGCCTTCATTCTTGCTGGATGGGACAGCGTCCCTAGCACCTTGGTCCTGGGTGGCTCAATGGAACAGACTCCTGAGTACGGTGGAACCAAAGTCAGCTCTATTTCTGGAGGCTATATCAAGTTTGTAATGGGCAATAAAGGTATGTTGAGAAGCCCATGTAGCTGCTGCACATATGGCATTTAATGGTAACCTTGCTTGAAAGGCTGTTGATGTTGATAGTGCCCTAGTTGAATGAGCCTTAGGCCTAGACGGAAGTTGCCTGTGTCTCAACTTGTAGACAAAGGTAATAATGGATGTAAACCATCTGGAAAGAGTAACCTTTTATACTGGAAGCCCTTTCTTCCCTTCAGCATAAGAGAGAAAGAGCTGATCTGACTTTGAGAGTTGTTTTGTCCTGTCTAGGTAATACCATAGTTGGCGATGAACATCCAATGAATGTAATTTCTGTTCAGCCCTGTTTGAGTAGTCTGGGAAGAAGACAGGCAAGTCAATAGAGTGGTTTAGATTTGCTTCAGAAGGAACTTTCGGTAGGAAGGAAGGGTTTGTTCTGAGAGTTACCCTGTCTTTATGAAAGGCCAAATAAGGGGGAAGGACAGACAAGGCTTGGAGTTCCAATACCCTTCTGGCAGATGTTATGGCTACTAAAAACAGAGTTTTCCAAGAAAGAAGCTTGAGGGAAGAAGAGGCTGCGGGTTCAGAGGGAGGCAGAATCAATGACGTTAGAACCAAATTTAAATCCCATTGTGGAGGCGGATCCTTAACGGGAGGTCTAAGCAAGAAGATGCCCTTGAGGAAGGCTTTACAGAGTTTGTGGGACATAATATTTGTTTCTGAGAGCCCCACATGAAAATTAGCAATGGCCGCTAATTGTACTCTGATAGTGGCTGACGATGACCCTGAATGAAAAAGCTCCGCCAGAAAGTCTAGAATCTTATGAATTGGTGCATGGAAAGGATCTAAGGACCTAGCTTGTGCCCAGAGCGAAAAACGCTTCCATTTACTCGCATAAGTCTTCCTAGTATTGGACTTATGGGAAGCAAGAATGATATCACGGACAGGGAGACAAATAAGGGGAAGCCTGGCTATGGCTGGAAGTGGAGCAACCAAGCTGTGAGGTTGAGGGAATGAAGAGAATGATGCAGCTTGCCCGTTAGATGGGTCAACAGATCCGGAAGGGGTTCCAGATGCCAAGGCTGTTCCAGTAGATAACTGTGCAGGAACGGAAACCATACTTGTCGAGGCCAATATGGAGCAATGAGGATCATTTTGGATCTCCATGCGGTTGCTTTCTGAATTAATTGCGAAATCAACGGTAAGGGGGGAAAGGCATATAGAAGACCCCGGGGCCAATCGTGAACAAGAGCGTCTCTGGGGGGATGGCCTGGTAGAGGGAAGTGTGCGAAGAAGTCGAGGCACTTGCTGTTTTAAGGGGTTGCGAAAAGATCGCAGCAAGGCTGGCCCCACTTCTGAAATATTCTGTCTGCTACCGCTTGATTTAGAGACCACTCGTGAGGCATGAGGATTGTTCTGCTCAATCTGTCCGCTATGACGTTGGACTTCCCGGGGATGTGCGGTGCTGTCAGAAACCGTTGAGAGGAAATCGCCCATTGCCAAAGTCTGAGTGCTTCTCGACATAGGGGGTAGGACTTTGTTCCGCCCTGCTTATTTATGTACCACACCACAGACATATTGCCCGTTTGAATTGCTATAGTCCCTGTGGGAAGAGAGTCCTGAAGGGCTTGCAACGTTAAAAGCACCGCTCTCATCTCCAGGACATTTATGTGCAAGTGGCATTCTAATTGTTGCCATGTGCCCTGGACAGTCCTGCCCTGATAGTGCCCCCCCACCCAATCAGGGAGGCATCCGTTGTCACCGTGGCAACTGGGAGGGGGGGGAGAACAAAGGGTCTGCCCTGAAAGAGCTGAGGGGAAACCATCCACCAGGAGAGGTGTTTCTTGCATGATGGGGTTATCAAGATGATGTGAATCATTGGAAGCTGTTGAAAGGACCACTGAGAAAACAGCATCCACTGAAGGATTCTCATGTGGAAGCGGGCTAATGGGAGGAGAAGGATCGCCGCTGACATGAGGCCTAAAGTTTTCAGCACTAACTTGACTTGAACTCTGTTGGACTGAAACAGAAACTGAACATTCCGCCGTATGTCTGTCACTCTCTGAGGTGGTAATGTTGCAGACATTTCTGTGGTGTTTAACATGGCGCCTATAAAGTTTATACACTGACAAGGCGACAAGGAGGATTTTACAAAATTTATAGAAATACCTAGATTGTTGCAAAGTTGAATAGTGTAATCCCTGGCCATTATAAGATGCTGCTTGGTGGTAGCGGAAATGAGCCAGTCGTCTAAATATGGAAACACCTGGAATGCTTTTTGTCTCAGGTGAGCCATGACCACTGCCAAGCATTTGGTGAACACCCGGGGGGCTGTGTTGAGACCAAAGGGCAGGGTTCTGAATTGATAATGACTGGCTCCCAGCCGGAAGCGGAAAAACCTCCTGGAGCGCCTGTGTATCTTTATATGATAGTACGCATCCTGGAGGATGAGCACATCCAGTTGTCTCTGCCCAAAAAGGGTAGAATGGATTGCAGTGTTACCATCCGAAATTTTGTCTTTTGTACAGAGTTGTTCAATCTGCTGAGGTCCAAAATGGGTCTCCAGTCTCCTGTCTTTTTTGGTACCAAAAAGAATCTGGAGTAGATTCCGGATCCTAGCTGATCTGCTGGGACTGCCTGGATGACTTTTTTTTTAACAGCTTTTTTATTTCTAGCTGTGCCTGACCCCTTTGTCCAGGTGGTACTTCTGGTAGGGGTCTGGGTGGTTGTACCGGAGGGGAAATGAAAGGAATTTTGCATCCCTCAGATATGATCGACTGTACCTATTTGTCTTGGGAGAGGGATTGCCAGGCTTCTGGGTACAGAGATAATCTTCCCCCGACTGCCTCCGAAGGTGGACAGTCGGGCGGCTTCTCAGGGATGCTGAAAGGGTTGGTCAGGGAAGGATTCCCTGGAACCCTGGTTCTGTGGACCCCCTCTGCCCCTGAGGCGGCATCTGTTATTGTTCCCCCCTCTGCCTCTGGGGGGGAATTCACCACGTGTGGCAAGCGCGACTCCCTGTGGTTTGCGGAACCACATCTTTCCACCCCTCTGGCCCTTAGGATAGGGTCTAGAAGGTGTGGAAAAGTGGACTCCCACGGCAGAGAGAGTCTTGCCATCTTGCTCGCATCTGGTGAGGGTACTCTTCACCTGAGGTCCAAACAAATCTGACCCATCAAATGGAGTGTTAGTGAAGGATGCCTTGAAGGGATCGGCAAAGTTACAGAGTCGCATCCAATCGTGACGTCTCAACGCAACACCTGTGCCTGCGGCCCTACTCGCTCCATCGGCTGCGTAGGAGATAAGCCACATGGAGGAGTTGAGAATGGAATTCAGGGTAGCCAGCTGGGAGTTCATCTTGCCCTGATACCCCGCAGCAGAAGGATCCTGTACAGTTCACCCAGTTCTTTGAGCAAGTCTCTTTGAAGGCGGGTGAAATGACATAAATAGTTCAGCGATCGCATAGCAAAGGTCGCTGAAGCAAATGTCTGCTTACTGTACCTGTCCATAGTCCTGGACTCTTTGTTAAGAGGATGAACAGGTACAGAAGGATCAGCTAATTCCTTCTTAGTGGCTGCTGCTACCACCATCGCATCAACCGAAACACCTTTGGTCAGAAAGGATTTGCCCTCCGGAGCAGAAATAAATTTAGAGGGCCTCCTAAGGGTAGGTTCCATTGAGTCAAGAGCTGCCCACGCCTTTCTGGCCACTACTTCCATTAGTGGGTCGAAAGGGGGAGACACCCAGGAGGTGGAAGGGTGAGATCCAAAGTGTCAAGGTAAACCGACTCGTCCTCGGAGGGTTTGAGAGTGGACCAATTTCCCCTCTGTTTCAGGATCTCGAGGATGTCTGAAAAGGAGACATCCTCAGAGGGGGATCTCGGGGAACCCTCTGACTCATCCAAGTTGGTGTCTGACGTGACAGACTCGGGGGAGTCTATATGCTTCCTCTTGCACTTTCTTTTCCTAGGGGGTTCCCCTGAAGCTTCAGGGGAGGCCTCGGAAGAGGAGAAGACACCCAAAGTGGGTACCCTACGCTTTGGATCTCTGCTGTCAGATGCAGGAGGATGGCCAAAGACTGTAACAGGCACTGTAGAGGGAGGAGCTGCAGAACTTAACCTTGGAGTGGACACTGGGTCCAGCACGCTCCTCATCACCTCAAAGGCTCCCCTATCAGGCACCAAAGGCAGTCCCAGCTCCAAAGAGACCCGAACCGCTCCCGGCACCGACAGAGAAGGCTCCGAGAATGATGTCGGGGCCGAACTAACCAGAGCTGAAGCTCCGAGAGGGAGAGCGGGGTCGGACAAGGGTCCGATGCCACTCTCCCCCCTCGGAGCCGACAATGGAGTCCCGGTGCCCAGACCTCTCCACGGACGGAACCAATGAAGAAGTCAGAGCCAACAACACCGGAGCCGAAGGTGGAAGTATCGGCTCCGACGTGGGCAAGGTTATGGTTCCGACAAACTCCGGCTCCGAACTCGAAAGGTGAGTCGGAGGAGGAATCAATGGTGGTACCGAGGGAGCCACAGTCTGGTGAGACGGGCTTTGGAGCATTTGGGCCAGTGCCTGAGATTTTATGAGTCTACTGACCACCCTCTCAATATCGTGGTCAGAAAGCCTGGATGAATGAGTCCTATGACTCCGCTCCGATAGGAGTGGTGATCTCGGAGCCGATCGGACGGATTCTAGCGAGGGGGATCTAGAGCGCTTGCGTGCTGGAGTCGGCTCCGATGCAGGTTTCGGAGCGGATACGACCTTGCTCGCTTCGGATCCGATTGGAGCCGATGTCGGAGCCATCTCAGTTGCACCAGTCCTCGACTCAGAAGCTGGAGCCGAGGATTTGGCTGATTTAGAAGACTTCCCCGAGCCAGACTTGGACCGGGAGTCATTGGGCTTCAATAAGCCCCTCAAGATGAGCTTATTACGATGCTCCTGCAGGACTCTTGAACTAAATCCGTGTCCTGCAGGTGTAAAGGCCCCAAGCAGTAGACGCAAGAAGTGTGACCGTCTGTCAGAGACATTTTCTGACAGCACGAGTCACACTTCTTGAATCCCGAGACCTTAGCATCTTTGGACATAGTCCTAAATACAGAAACACACAGTCAGCCCACACACTCACTCAACTTATACCCAGAAAGGAGTTAAGGGGACTGACTAAAACACCCACACACACAGATACTCTAAGGGGTGGGGGAAACTAAGCTAAAGCCCATAGGCCCGATTATCAAAATTAACTAAAAGGAAGGGAAGAAGGGCTACAAAAGGCTGTAACAAATAAAACTATCGATAGGGACCTAAAGTAGGAAAACTATCTAAAAAAAACTATCTGAAAAACTAGTTCTATTGAAAATTTCTCTTTTACTGACCTGAGCCAGTAAAAAAAAGGCAACCTCGCAGCGAAGCGGCAAACGAGATCTGGGGAGTTAGCGCATGGTATTGTGGGATATAGGCTGCCTCGAGCCGGTAAAAATAGCTCTCGAGCTATAGTATAGGCAGAGTCGGAGCCGAGGATCGGCTCCGAACCCATCCAGCAAGAATGAAGGCGAGAATGACAACTTAACATCTGGTTATCTACCTTGAGAAATGCAGCTGACAGATCAAATATGGCTAGCATACAGTACAAGTATCTGTAGTCATAAGAAGTAAATTACTATCTTCTCTAAGGATGGCAGTCGGAGTACTTTAAGTGTAGAAATCAGACTAGAAAAGGTCCATGAACATGACAATTTTGCTGCGCAAATGCCATAGTGCCTATAGCTTTACCCAACAAAGATGAGTTAGTGATGGGACAAAAATGATCAAGGTTACCGAAGTCAAGAAGGATTTGTTTTCTGTGGGCTGGGATAACCAAGGCATTCTTTAAAGGAGATGGCAAAGTTGTGTGTCAAAGATACATAAAACTCTGAAGTAGAGAATGTAGGCACAAGCTGGACAGCAGTCAGGGAAGACATTTCTGTGCAGCAATACATGAATAAGTTTATAAGCTATTTCACAAATGTAAAATAAATAAAAATAAATAAAAGTTCTGCTCACTGAGCTAATCTAATAGGTTCATAGGTTCATAGGTTCATACTAGGCTATCTGCCCGAGGGCATTTACAAGCCTAGCCCATAGTTTTGTGGCTTACGCCACCCCTTTAGTATGGGGAACTATACCCATTATTTTGCTGTGCCTCTGTTGAGCAGTGACACTGAGGTAATCCCTGGGGTATATCTGCGATCTCCCATCCATTGGTCAAGATTTCTCTTGAACAAGGCCAGCGAGGTGCTCTGCCTCACATATACCGGGATTTTATTCCACAGCATAGGGAGTCTTTGGGTGATGAATCTATCCCTCCAGCACGTCCTATTAATAGCCGTGTCGAGGTTTAAGTCTCCCGCCCTTGTGGCTCTGACGGATCTAGATTTTTGAGGTGAAGCATATTCATCAAATCTGGGTTTGACATGGCCTTGTATGTTAGGCAAAGGTCACCTCTGAGCAAGCGGTGCGACTGAATAGAGCTGGAGTTCTTTCAGTCGGGCAGCATAGGACAGATGTTTGAGACCCTTTATCCTTTTGGTGAGGAACTTTGTGGCCTCTCCAGCTGCTGCAAGTGTCGGGTCAGATACATTCCGAATGGGGCATTGTACTCAATCATTGGTCTGATGAGTGATGAGTATAGGGAGACTATGACCTCCCTTGATCTAGATGAGAATCCCTTCATGATAAGGTGGGCAATGTAGAAGGTCTTCCTAACTACTTTAGCTACATGGGTGTCGAATGACAGACTACTATCAACCTGGGTCCCCAGGTCCCTGATAACTTCTTCTGTACTCAGTGGATTGCCACCTATTTGGTAGCTAGGGGTAACCTTGTTTTTCCCGAAGGGTATGACTATGCATTTTTGGCATTTAACTTTAGGCCATGGCTCTGGCACCAGTTATCCGTTTCTGTGAGACCCTTCTGAAGGATATCTGTGTCAGATGTGTTTTCTACTATGGCCCAGTTTGCAGTCATCTGCAAACTTTGTCAGCCATAACCCTCCTGTGTTTGCTTGTACTTGGAAAAGTAGATGCCAAACAAGAGTGGGCCCAGGACTGAGCCCTGTGGTACACCACTTGTGACAGGCTTTGAGTCTGACATGGCGCCAGCAACTCTGACCCTGTGGGTTCTGTCACTCAGCCAGTTTGCAACCCATCTTGTGATGTATGGGTTAACATTTAAGCTGATGAGTTTTTCAATGATACCCGAGTGGGGTATTGTATCAAAGGCCTTCGCCAGATCGAGGTAGGCTGTATGGACTGCCTTTCCCTCATCAATGGCTTTGGTGACTGTTTCAATAAGTCAACCAAGTTTAGAAGGCATGATCTGCCTTTGACAAAGCCAAACTGGGATGGATCCAAAGTCTGCAAATTCCCTATGTCTTTATTTATGAGGTCCATTATGATCCTCTCCATGGCTTTGCAGATAAGGCTTGTCAAGCTAATGGGCGGTAATTTCCAGGGTCGGTGGAGGCACAGCCTTTGTGAAGTGGGACCACAGTTGCAGTGCGCCACTCCTGGAGTGCGTATCCAGAGGTAAGACTATGATTAAACAGCTGTCCTAGCTGTGGGTTTAATTCCTCGTTGAGTTCGTGGAGCACACAGCCGGGGACACCATCAGGTCCCATGGATGCTGTGTCTTTTGCTTTCGAGAGAGCAGTTCTCACTTGCGCGTTGGAGCTGTTTGGCGGGGTGCAATCGCTTGGTGTAGATATCTCTCCTTTTGGGGAGGGGAGAAGTTTGCACTGAACCTGTCAGCCAGTATGTTGGCAATGTCTGTAGGATCAGTAATCTTCACATCATTTTGAACTAGTTCTGAGCATATCTGGGAGTTTCCTCCCAGGTTTCTAACATAGCTAAAGAAGGCCTTATGATTGTCTTTTGAGTCTTTAGCTATTTTTCTCTCAAAATTTGCTTTGGATGATTTTATGAGAGCTCTTAGTTTTTACTTATAGTGATCAAGGGTGTCTTACCTTTTAAGGATTTTGCTCTATCTTGTAGTAGCTTCCTCCTTTTGTTGTAGAGTTTGTTTATGGCTGGGGTCCACCAGAGTGGACGCTTGCCTTTGGTACAAAGAGTCGTTGTTTTGCTTGGGATTGCCTTATCCATGCAGTCCTGCAGGTGCTGGTAGAAGGCATTTGTAAGTGATTCAGCGGCTTGAGTACTGTTTTCCGTCAGCTCGGGGCCTTAAAGGAGACCACACTAGTCTTTAGAAGTGTGAAGTCGGCTTTCGAGAAGTTCTTTACTGTGGTCTTTTTTATTTCAGGTGGGGGTGGGATGAGGACCTCCAGCGAGATTAGTTTGTGATCTGATCTCACCAGTGAGGGGTATACTTCCGGTGTTGAACATTGTGCTCCCATGTTCGTGATGATGAGATCAAGTATGTTTTCTCCTCTTGTGGGGATGGTGACTAGTTGTTCCATGGCATTTGAGTTTATGAATTCCAGGAACTTTTGGGCTTGCACTTTACACATCAAAGTATGAGAGACATTATTTACATACTGCAAGTGCTGGAATACAGGTCCGATTCTGATAGACAAATATGGTCTTGTTAGACAGAAGTTTGAAATCATACCATCTGTTGTGTAAGAAGAGACGGGCCTGATAATGACTTCATGAAGGTGTGCAGCTTTTCTTGTCTCCAGGAGATCATAGTTAGTTCTCAAGACTGTCGGTTGTGTGCTTTAATGGGTAGTTTTTTCTTCTCTACTGCAGAAGGTAGTGGGTATATCTTTACTGGGGATTCCACCAACATGCTTGTTTCCACTACATGCATTCCTATACCAGACATTCTAACGTACAAGTTGCTCATGATGGCTTGAAATATAGCTTCCTCTTAATTGTGTGTGCCAAATATTACCTTACATTGATGTCAGCTGGGGCAAACAACCACTAAACAGGTCGCTCAGTGATGTGCTTTTATTCATCTAGTGCTGGCATCACTCAGCCCACCTCATTCATAAAGTATTTATCTCCTTCTTGGCTCATTAATTATGAAACAGTCTGAGAAAATTTTAATAATAATAAAACAACTATGCTGCACCATGAAATAAATATACTTTAAAAAAATGGGTAGTATCACTGTTACGTCTTTATGGAGTAGCACTACTGACTAATTTTGTATTACTATTACTTGGTTTCACAAATACAAGTAGTGCGAAAACTGAAAATGTAGCTGGCTGACGTGGTAGAATACTTGACTGGTAAACAAGGCCATGTAATGAACATTTTGCTGGGGGTTTCATTGCTTACTGGAAAAATGTTCCAAACTATAAATTTGCTTTAACAAGTGGTACTGTATTGCACAAGGGGTATAATTTGTATTAAATTATAATATATAATTAATCGGGAAGGTGAATCAAAGAACTTTGGCATAGTCCTAAAAATGTGTGCAAGGGGCCTATGATTTGAAAACAGCCAAAAGGTAAACTTAATCCGCCAGTGGCCAGATGCATTTTCTTTGAATGTGGGTTTCAATGCTGTTTCAGTGAATGCGAGTTTCAAATGCAGACCAGTTTTAATGCTACGTCTGTTTTTATTATGAAACTGTATTGCTTTGTTTAACAATGTTCATCAGCATTTGTGTCATAGATTTTGAAATAAAAGTTTTAAATTAAATACAAGTATCTGTAATCATTGTAGAAGTAAAGCAGAAAACAGTATGCACACAGTTTTGAACAGTGCTTATGGCAAGTGGGGAGAAATAGCCAAATACAGTCACTGCTCCCCACAGTGACAGCTGTCAGGTAAGGTAGTTTGTACATCATGTGAGAATGTCCCTTGGGCACCTGAAGACATTTGCCAAATAGGGCCAATGAGGTGGTGGCTCTGGGGAAAACTCAGAACATACTGGGGTAGGATTAACTCTCTCGACCTAGCCTTGGAAGGTAGGGATACCAGAGGATGAGACAGAGATGATTGTTGCTGAGAACAGGTGTAACTGGACAGCTTATCACTGCAACTTTCGGCGGGGCAAGTAGTTTAGAGGATGGCTGGAAAGAAGCGACATCTGCTGCTGGTGGACTCTAATGCTGAACCTGCTGCACCTAGAATTTTGGCGCAGGCTGAGAAGAATATACATTTTCCTGTATTTCTTCTTTTTTTGTTTGTGACTACATATATTTGCAGTGTTCATTTTTAAGCACTATACATGAAATGCTCTTTAGTGAAAATTTAATTTAGCATATGATAAACATGTGACTCATTAATGCTGTCATCAGGTAGAGACACACATGACCCACACCTGAAGCACAGACTTTCATGTTTTGTTCTTCACAGAATGCTTAATATAGTTCAAAAACTCATGCGCACTGGGACAAACACAATGTGAGCAGAGTAAGTGGCCAGGCTATTTACAGATTCTATGCTTAAGAAGCTTTTATTAACCAGGTAGATGTGCTGATCTTCATACCATTTTCAGCCACAACCTAGACCAAAAGGTACAGTACAATAGTGTAGGGTAGACACAGCAGCTATAAGAAATGAGTGACAAAACAACATGTCAGAGTGCAAACTAATATATTAAAGTATTACTACTTGTTAAGCAGGTGGGAAGGAAAACTAATATATTAAAGTATTAGTACTTGTTAAGCAGGTGGGAAGGAAAACTAATATATTAAAGTATTAGTACTTGTTAAGCAGGTGGGAAGGAAAACTAATATATTAAAATATTACTACTTGTTAAGCAGGTGGGAAGGAAAACTAATATATTAAAGTATTACTACTTGTTAAGCAGGTGGGAAGGAAAACGAATATATTAAAGTATTACTACTTGTTAAGCAGGTGGGAAGGAAAACGAATATATTAAAGTATTACTACTTGTTAAGCAGGTGGGAAGGAAAAGCGAATATATTAAAGTATTACTACTTGTTAAGCAGGTGGGAAGGAAAACGAATATATTAAAGTATTACTACTTGTTAAGCAGGTGGGAAGGAAAACGAATATATTAAAGTATTACTACTTGTTAAGCAGGTGGGAAGGAAAACTAATATATTAAAGTATTACTACTTGTTAACCAGGTGGGAAGGAAAACTAATATATTAAAGTATTACTACTTGTTAACCAGGTGGGAAGGAAAACTAATATATTAAAGTATTACTACTTGTTAACCAGGTGGGAAGGAAAACTAATATATTAAAGTATTACTACTTGTTAACCAGGTGGGAAGGAAAACTAATATATTAAAGTATTACTACTTGTTAACCAGGTGGGAAGGAAAACTAATATATTAAAGTATTACTACTTGTTAACCAGGTGGGAAGGAAAACTAATATATTAAAGTATTACTACTTGTTAAGCAGGTGGGAAGGAAAACTAATATATTAAAGTATTACTACTGGTTAACCAGGTGGAAAGGAAAACTAATATATTAAAGTATTACTACTTGTTAACCAGGTGGGAAGGAAAACTAATATATTAAAGTATTACTACTTGTTAAGCAGGTGGGAAGGAAAACTAATATATTAAAGTATTACTACTTGTTAACCAGGTGGGAAGGAAAACTAATACATTAAAGTATTACTACTGGTTAACCAGGTGGAAAGGAAAACTAATATATTAAAGTATTACTACTTGTTAACCAGGTGGGAAGGAAAACTAATATATTAAAGTATTACTACTTGTTAAGCAGGTGGGAAGGAAAACTAATATATTAAAGTATTACTACTTGTTAACCAGGTGGGAAGGAAAACTAATACATTAAAGTATTACTACTTGTTAACCAGGTGGGAAGGAAAACTAATATATTAAAGTACTACTACTTGTTAACCAGGTGGGAAGAAAAACTAATATATTAAAGTATTACTACTTGTTAAGCAGGTGGGAAGGAAAACTAATATATTAAAGTATTACTACTTATTAACCAGGTGGGAAGGAAAACTAATATATTAAAGTATTACTACTTGTTAACCAGGTGGGAAGGAAAACTAATACATTAAAGTATTACTACTGGCTAACCAGGTGGGAAGGATGGTCATCTGATGGTTTTTTAACTGCAATTCCAGAGTCATGTGGAGCAAATGACACATGCCTACAAAACAACAAAATGTGGTCAATTATAAGTACATTTGCCAAAATGCGGTAAAAATAGATTTTTTTCATTAAACAATGATGAGCAAATTTGTCAGAGTTAAAAAGGAAAGAACAGGTTAAGGAATGAGGCCTTCAAATGCTTGCACAGGGACATCCAACCCTGACTGACAGGCACTGTTGAGCCAGGAAGGCAGCAATCATGGCAGTCAATGAAGCAAAGGCCTGGCCAAAGAAACAGCAAGGTGATGACTGCTGAATGGCCTCAAACAGGCTCTGAGAAACTATCCAGTGATTCAGAAAGGGGAGACGGGATACAGCTCAGGATGTTTTCTATAATGGTGGAGACACTTTGCCATTGTCTGTGGACACTGGAGAAAGGTGGAGGGAAATCTTTAAGGAACTGCTGGATCCAGTGAACATATTCTCCCATCTCAGGAGATGGAACTGGTTCAGGTTCAGAAGATGAGATCACTGTGACCAACAGTTCTTCTGCAGCAAGGCTGCAAGAAAGGATAAGAGAGAGACAGAAATACTGAAGGCACTAGACACTGCTGACGTTTCATGACATCTCTTCAACCAGTAGAACTAGTGTCCTCAAAGGATTCAAAACTGTACAAATTAAGCTTTCCTCCTTGACACAAAAAAGGTGCCAGTTCAGCATGCTGCAGTGTTACTGCCAACACAAAAATGTTCTTTAGACTTCATATAACGAAATATTATGACTGCTAAAGAACATAAAATTTCCAATTACCTCCACCATAATGTACTCCCGCACTATATCCTGACGGCTGTAGGCCTTGCTACCCATTAAAAGCAAAATGAAGGCATCAAGAGAAAGAGACTCAAAATTCTCATGGGACACTCCTGGTAGTATGAACAAAAACGTATCTTACTTCCATCATAAAATGCACTCCAGTGGCCTGAAAGGATATAAAATGAAATACTTACTTTAGCATTAAACAATCTGCTAAAACACAAGAACATTGCTATAAAACCTTACTTTTTTACATGCACTGAGCACACTTCAAGACACTAAAGCCACCACAGACAAATGGATGAGCCCCGTTCAGCATCACAGAATGACTAAACCCCCTCCGGAACCCATTAAGACCACCTGGTGAAGGATTTCTGGCACTTGAACACATGTTCATAAGTACTATGCCAACTGTCCCCGTGGGCCATTTTAAGCATAGACAATTTCCTTTTCAAAGGTGAGAATCAAACCTGTACCTTGTGAATGTGATGTAAACACCTTAAACATTATACCAACCCCAAATACTCTACACAGAGATTTGAACCCACATATATCCATCTACAACGGCCTACTGCTTAATGTTTTGAGCTAATATACAGCACACTCAAAAGCTTGGCTCTTTTGTCTTTCAGTAGATTGCTGCTTTTAGCTGCTCTGCTGTGATGAAACCCTGCTCAGAATCAGTTCATCTAACAATGATTAAACACCCAGTCCCCCACAAACGTGCAGTGCACTGCTGGAGAGTGGCAGCCCCCCTCTGTCTGCACTCCGACTCAGTGACGAGAGGCACTCCTCACTGACTTTGCAGCCAGCTATTCCTGGCCAACTGGAGGTCTGCAGCTCTGCGGTATTGTTACATTTAGGCAGAATTCTGCCTTAGAGGCATTCACTCATAATCCCACAGATGGTAGCTTCGCACCATTGGCTCCTCAGCCCAGCACATACACCAAATGTCTGAACCTACAGTTCCTCGCATACTGAGCAGGATTACTATTGCAACAACACATCATCAGTAGGGTAAAACTAACCTGCCTCACAACATGTGCTCCCTACTTAAACTGAAATTTCTCATGGGACTTCAGATGCTACAGCACCAAACTGTTAAATGATGTAATCAGAACATTTCTACTGCACCCACGCTGTAAAACACTTCTACTGTACCCAATGCTGTAAAACTGCTTTTCATCCTGTTGTGTTTTACTTAACAAGGTCTTTTGATATTTCACAAGTAGATCGCAACATTCATGTGAAAATCTCCTGAATAAAAGGTTTAGTTTTGCTAACACCAGTTTCTCTTAATGGAAGTCAAAGCACATGTACAGCATCTGTGTTTTTGTTTCTTTCTAAGACTGCTGTAATAAATGGCCTTTAGGGCACTGATACTTTTTGTGTGGCTTTCGACTGCATTCTTGCCACCCACAGTGTTAGAAAAATGTGATTTTTTTTTTTGACAAAAATAAGTGCAGTTAATGGTGAGGATTAAAGCTCCGAGATGGTACTGAGCTCAGCTGCTTCCTGGAGTCATAAGGTACAAGGTTTCATTCCTTCCATATCCTTTTGCCTAACATGCAACTCAAAGTAAGCCACTTAATCAGACAGTACCCAAGACCCCTGAAAAGGGCAGTTTGTCCAGAATGCCTAACTAGGTTAAGAAATAGCTAAAAGAAATATTGGGCAAGTCAACTCAAAAGTAGTTTTTGGGTGATATTCACAAACAATCCTGAAAAATGTGACTTCCAAGTAGACCAGCATAGTTCAGGATGGTCCTACTGGGCCATGCAAGAACTGTTTTAGGCAGTGGACTGGGGAGAAAAGCTCCACAAATTACACATTCTAATAATAAAAAAAACAATGTAGACAGTACAGAAATATAAATTATAATGCAATACATGACAGAATGACTTAGCACTATGTTTTTTGTAGAAGGAAAAAGGAATACTTAAAAAGCATTGTAAGATACTTGGTGTGTAAACAGGATGGATGGATATGGAGGGGGTATTAATGAGACTGGAAAAAAAAGTACAATTATGAAGAGACTGGAGAGCCAGGAGGTATTACTAAAGGGAAGATTGTAGGAGCTGTGTGCAAACAGGGATTTAGAATAAGTGAAAAGGTAAAAGTGTATAAAGTCGGGAGAGAGTGTGTGTTAGTGTGTGTAAGAAAACGGTAAATGAGTTTCATAGGTTCATGATTAGTAGTAGGCCAATTACCCTTGTGGGACATTTTAAGTCTAGACAATTAACCCACGTGAGAATCAAACCCTGCACATAGTGTTTATAAGGCAAATATCTTAACCATTATGCCACCCTCCCTCCCTCCTGTGGTCCTGCATAGAATACTCTGAGGCTCTATCTAGGCACAATGGAAGTAATTTGGTCAGATAAGTTGTCCCAGGCTGCCCGTTTTAAGAAGCCCTGGTACTTGGTTAATAAATGAATAAAAACAAAGACTGCATGAGTTACAATATACTGTGTGTAATCATGTTCAATTTAGAACAAATCTGTAGTCTAAATAAAACTGTCCTCACTTGCCCTGCTTCTATTTAATATTTTCAGCAAAAACCTGCTTTCTGGGAGCTTCACCTAGCTAAAACTATATTGTACTTCAACAAGTTATGGCTTTTGAATAAGACTAAACTTATAGTGAACAGGGTTACTTTCCATATTATGACTACAGACTGGGGGACGCTTTCACATCCCATTTAATAAAAATGGCATATTAATATTTTACATAAGTCAGTCTGTATTGTTGAATGGACTACTTATACAGACTTGTAACAGAATCACTAAAATGTCACTTAGGGTGTGGGAATCTTGCAGCTGTAATACTGCAGAACAGCAAAGGTTAACTACTCAATATGTGTACGTTTTACTTTGTGTCTTATTCAGTGAAGGTACGAATTCACTGTGGCCATGCTTTACTGTCTGCGTCTTAGTAAATAAAGGTATGAATTAACTCTGGGCATGCTTTACTGTCTGTCTTTTTCAGGAAATGTCCAATTTACTGCTATCAAGATCTTAGTTTTGCCAAAACAGATGGTATTTTCAAATGACAAACTGCCAACAGGGTTACCACCTGTCTCTTTATGCAGGACAGACCTTTTTGTAGGCAGTTAAGTCTTGCAAAAAGTAAAAAAAATGCAAATGTGCTTAGATTAAGACAAAAAATAATTCCTAAATTTCTTTTACCAGTTGCATAAAACAATTTATATAAAAACACCTTAACATAATATGCAATAGAAATGACTCAAATTCAATGAAAGATATTTTTATTTTGGAACAAAGTAAAGTCAATGACTCAATTTCTATAAAAGTGATGTTTTATTGTTGCAACAAAGTGCAATGCTTTAAAGTGGTTGCAAGTATGGCTTGTCCTACAAAATGGCATGCTTCCATAAAAATGTCCCACTTTCGGCATCCATAAAGGTGGTAACCCTAATTGCTAGGCACGTCAAATGACAAGCGAGTTGCTTTACAATCACAGTTAATGATAATATGCTAAATCCATTAAAACTACACAATTACCATCAATCTCATCAAATTCCAGTCAGGAATGGTATTTTCAGTATATATTTGCATCTCATAAAAAAGATTAGAGAGTAGTTTATTTCACAGTGCCCACTGTAATGCTGAGGTTACAAAGCCTGCCTTTTGTAACACGGCAGCCATAACAGACTGCCTGGATTTCTCAGCTCTTTCTCGAAGAGGGACAGTTACAACGTAAAAGTTTACATTCTTTTCACATCGCTGTATCCATCAACTGATCAAGGTCAAAGGATGTGTAAACAGTGTGTGCTCTGCTGCTAGTTACATGATGTCTTTCTGCACCCTGATATTCTCGCTAGCATGCAGGGAAACACTGCAATAATCTTTCTAAAATCACTGTATACTGAACAGGGTGCTTCCCTCATAAGATATGGTCCAATATCCCCTCTACATGCATCCTTTCATGACACGTACCAAAGATGACAGATTCCATGTTTAAAGACAATGGCAGATGTGCAGGGCAGGCCTCCTCAGTGGGTCATAATGGACACTACAGTTCTTTCCCACTATCTCTCCAAGACCCTGCTCTAGATGAGGCAGCAGAAGTGTACAAAGTGTCACAAAAACCTGGAGGCCACTTTGAAATCTGCTGCACATTCTTAGTTCTGTACTGAAAAGAATTGTACTGCTGTTCTCTTTCAAAATGCGTGTGGGTAAGAGACAGAAACCTACTTTGCTGTCACATAGCGGACTTTGGTATCATAAAGAGATGGCAGTGTAAAGACTTCAGTATTATACTTGCACTGCTTATTAGTCAAAGTTTACTCATTCCATCTTTCCATACTGTCAGCATTTTACAAGCAAACGGGACGCTTCCACATCACCATGTTTTTTCTTTGTCTGTAGAGTCACTAGCTGTAAAGCAACACCAAGACTATTTCTGTGGGTTGGTCAGACTTCTTTTGTGCTGGAGACAACTACCCACAAAATTTCTCAGAGTTCCTTAGCAACCCCAGACCTCTGCGAAGATCTGCACACATTCCACAATGAATGCCAGTCTCTAGGTCTAGGTTTATCTCTTTTCACACAAAAAGATTCTGAAAATACTGTTGACAAAGCTGAATGCACAGTGAGTGACATTATGCTAAACTTTGTTTTACAGATTTAATACAGAAATCTCAGTCAAAGGGTTTTATTATCATGCTCTGTGACCAACTAACCAAAATGCAGGTTTAAAAGAGCACGTCTTTAAATTAGTGCTGATAGCGTTTATATACCATGCTTTGTTTTATCATGCTGATATCATTTACAGTGGACATAAAAAGTGCACACACCCCTGTTAAAATGCTAGGTTTTTGTGATATTAAAAAATGAGACCACAGTAAATCACTTCAAAACTTTTCCCACCTTTAATGTGACCTATAACCTATTCAGTTGAAAAATAAACAAATCTGTTGGGGGGAAAAATACAATAAGCTGGTTGCATAAGTGTGCACACCCTTAAACTAATACTTTGTTGAAGCACCTTTTGATTTAATTACAACATTTTGCATTTTTGGGTAGGAGTCTATCAGCATGGCACATCTTGACTTGGCAATATTTACCCACTCTTCCTTGCAAAAGCTCTCCAAATCTGTCAGATTGCGAGGGCATCTCTTGTGTACAGGCCTCTTCAGGTCACCCCACAGATTTTCTATTGGATTTAGGTCTGGGCTCTGGCTGGGCCATTCCAAAACTTTAATTTTCTTCTTGTGAAGCCATTCTTTTTTTTGATTTGGATGTATGTTTGGGGTCATTGTCGTCTTGAAAGGAGAAATCCCTCTTTATCTTCAGCTTTCTAGAAGACGGCTGAAGGCTTTGGGCCAAAAGTGACCGGTATTTGGAACTGTTCATAATTACCTCCATCTTGACTAAAGCCAGAGTTCCAGCTGAAGAAAAGCAGCCCCAAAGCATGATACTGCCACCACTATGCTTCATCGTGGGGATGGTGCTCTTTTGGCGATGTGAAGTGCTGTTTTTGCACCAAACATACCTTTTGGAATTGTGGCCAAAAAGTTCAACCTTGGTCTCATCAGACCATAACACACTTTTCCCCATGCTTTTGGGAAACTTGGTGTATTGTTTTTCAAATTTTGGCTGGGACTGGATGTTTTTCTGTGTAAGAAAAGGCTTCCGTCTTGCAATCCTACCCCATAGTCCAGACATATGGAGAATACAGGAGATTGTTATCACATGTAGCACTACACAACCAGTACTTGCCAGAAATTCCTGCAGCTCCTTCAGTGTTGCTTTAGGTCTCTTGGCAGCCCTCTGACCAGTTTTTGTCTCGTCTTTTCATCAGTTTTGGAGGGACATCCAGTTCTTTGCAATGTCACTGTTGTCCCATATTTTCTCCACTTTTTGATGACTGTCTTCACTGTGTTCCATGGTATATCCAATGCTGTGGAAAACTTTTGTACCCTTCTCCTGACTGATACCTTTCAACAATGAGATCCCTTTGATGCTTTGTAAGCCCTCTGTGAACCATGGCTTTTGCTGTAGCAGGCAACTGAGTAAATGTCAGGAAAAACCTACTCGGGCAGCTGAACTTTATTTGGGATTAATTAGTCTCTAAGTGATGGCAGGTGTGTACCCAAGAAGACTGAATGTTGTAATTAAATCAAAAGGTGCGACAACAAAGTAATAGTTTAAGGGTGTGCACACTTATGCAACCAGCTTATAGTACTTTTTTTATTTTTTATATTTTTTCCACTAACAGATTTGTTTTTCAATTGAATTGTGCAGGTTATATGTCACGTTAAAGGTGGGAAAAGTTTTGAAATAATTTATTGTGGTCTCATTTTTTTTATATCACAAAAACCTGGCATTTTAACAGGGGTGTGTACACTTTTTATATCCACTGTTATGTGCTGGCATTTTTCATAGTGTCATCCTCACTTGCTGTGCTCGAATCATCCCGCAGCTTTAACAAAACCTTGTGCTATGCTTCCTATACAAGACTAAGGTCCAGACCATTCATTGTCATTTAGCAGCTCAGTAAAGTAACCATATAAGAATAAGAAATTAAATCTAAAATGAAAAGTAAGAAGCATGACGGGAAAATCAAAGAACCTCCACTTTTCTTAGCTACAATGACGGTTTTCAAACAATAAATAAATAAATAATAGTACAGCAGAACTGGAACAAGCTGCAACCAAAACATGGGCAGAAACTCTTCTGTACTTCATTGTGCCTTTCGAGCCAGATTATAGGTGTGTAAAATCTTACCATAACGGTTGATGTCCTCTTCACTGCTGCAGTATTCTTAACATGAGGGATTCCCTGCCAAGGGCGGCCAGACATTCAGCCAGTATACCAAACCCTTCAATTACCTTAAGGTATGCTTGTACATCGCACAAATGCTCCTTGTGTGCGTACGGCATAAAAGCGACATTCGGACATACCATCCTCAAAACTGAATGCCCCAGTAAGAATGCTAGTCCAAGGAAAAGGAGGTAAAGAATATGTACAGAACAGAAAAAGAAATGTGGTGGAGGAAGGGACTGAATACTGCAGAACAGAAAAAGAAACGGGGTGGAGGGAGGACTGAATACTGCAGAACAGAAAAAGAAACGGGGTGGAGGGAGGGTACTGCAGAAAAGAAACGGGGTGGAGGGAGGGACTGAATACTGCAGAACAGAAAAAGAAACGGGGAGGAGGGAGGGACTGAATACTGCAGAACAGAAAAAGAAATGTGGTGGAGGGAGGGACTGAATACTGCAGAACAGAAAAAGAAATGTGGTGGAGGAAGGGACTGAATACTGCAGAACAGAAAAAGAAACAGGGAGGAGGGAGAGACTGAATACTGCAGAACAGAAAAAGAAACGGGGTGGAGGGAGGACTGAATATTGCAGAACAGAAAAAGAAACGGGGTGGAGGGAGGACTGAATACTGCGGAACAGAAAAAGAAATGGGGTGGGTGGAGGGAGGACTGAATACTGCGGAACAGAAAAAGAAATGGGGTGGAGGGAGGGACTGAATACTGCAGAACAGAAAAAGAAACGGGGTGGAGGGAGGACTGAATACTGCAGAACAGAAAAAGAAATGGGGTGGAGGGAGGGACTGAATACTGCAGAACAGAAAAAGAAATGGGGTGGAGGGAGGGACTGAATACTGCAGAACAGAAAAAGAAACGGAGGGGTGGAGGGAGGACTGAATACTGCAAAACAGAAAAAGAAATGGGGTGGAGGGAGGGACTGAATACTGCAGAACAGAAAAAGAAACGGAGGGGTGGAGGGAGGGACTGAATACTGCAGAACAGAAAAAGAAACGGGGTGGAGGGAGGGACTGAATACTGCAGAACAGAAAAAGAAACGGGGTGGAGGGAGGGACTGAATACTGCAGAACAGAAAAAGAAATGTGGTGGAGGGAGGACTGAATACTGCAGAACAGAAAAAGAAACGGAGGGGTGGAGGGAGGACTGAATACTGCAGAACAGAAAAAGAAACGGGGTGGAGGGAGGGACTGAATACTGCAACAGTGAAGAGAAAGACATCTGTTACAGTAAGATTTTACACAACTATACTATGTCCTTCCATTCTACTGTTGCAGTATTCTTAACATAAGGGAGAGTGTCACAGCTCTGGAGGAAACTTGGGAGGGGGAAGGACCAGTACAGCTCTTCATAAAGCCATGAAGAATGGCCCTAGCAAAACAAGCTCTAGCTCTGGATATTCTATCCCACTTTGTTTGGTAAAAGTATGCACAGAAGTCCAGGTAGTGGCCTCATGAATGGAGTTAGCGTCCAACCCCTTGAAAAAAGCACAAGAAGCCACAGCCCTAGTAGAATGAGCCTTAACAGAAAAAGGAAGGGTCTTGGTATGAAAGACAAAAGGTAACAGCTTTAAAAATCCAAGAAAATACTGTCTGCTTGGAAACCGCCAAACTCAAAGACCTGGGATGAAAAGAAACAAAGCTGATCAGACTTCCTGATAGCCTTAGTCTTACACAAATAAAATCGGAGTTGTCTGTGCACATCCAAGGTGTAGAATACCTTCTCGCTAGCAGATTATCGAGAAGGGAAAAATGGGCGAATGAACAGATTAAGTGACAACACACTCACCACTTTGGGAATAAAAAAAGGACTAGTACGCAAGGACACCCTGTCCTGATGAAAAACAAAATAGTACGCAAGGACACCCTGTCCTGCTGAAAAACAAAATAGTACGCAAGGACACCCTGTCCTGATGAAAAACAAAATAGTACGCAAGGACACCCTGTCCTGATGAAAAACAAAATAGTACGCAAGGACACCCTGTCCTGATGAAAAACAAAATAGTACGCAAGGACACCCTGTCCTGATGAAAAACAAAATAGTACGCAAGGACACCCTGTCCTGATGAAAAACAAAATAGTACGCAAGGACACCCTGTCCTGATGAAAACAAAATAGTACGCAAGGACACCCTGTCCTGATGAAAAACAAAATAGTACGCAAGGACACCCTGTCCTGATGAAAAACAAAATAGTACGCAAGGACACCCTGTCCTGATGAAAAACAAAATAGTACGCAAGGACACCCTGTCCTGATGAAAAACAAAAAAAGGAGGACAAGCCATAAGGGCTTGAAGCTGAGACACCCGTCTAGCTGTAGTAAGGGATAACAGAAATGTCTCCTAAGAAGAGTGTTGCAAGGAAGCTGAAGTTGCAGGCTCCAACAGAGCCAGAGTCCGTTTCTTCAAAACAAAATTAAGATCCCAGGAAGGAGGAACAAGCTTCCTGGGAGGTCTAATGTGAAGGATGTCTAACAAATGGTTTGCCTCAAACCTAGAAACTAAAGGAGGAGAGGAAGGCAGACAAGCAGAGATAGCTGATAAGTGGGACTTAATGGAGGAATAAGCTAGCCCAGCACTGAGCAATTCACACCAGTAAGAAAGAACCACAAGTACATCCACTGAGTGGTTACAGGTTATGTGAAAGACATCAGACAGAAAACCTCCTCCAATTTGGATAAGTAGAATTTCCTAGTATTGGGTTTCCTGGCATCCTACAGAACCCTAAACATATTTTCTGAGAAAGTGCATCTATAACGAATCAGAATCTTATCATCCACAGAGTCAGACGAATGATGCATGTTTTACTTGAATAAGTGCAGGGATGAACTGGAAGCCTCTCCCAGAGAAGTGGGAGCCTCCGAGACAAACCTGTCCCTCCAGTATACCACTTGTCTGGCACCCGTGTCTCTATTAAAGACAAGAAGCTTGTAAATGCTCGCTCACCCATGCCCAAGTATAGCATCATCAACCTCCTTATTTTTCCATCCACATGGGTCGGGGTGTTGTGCCAACTGTTGCCATCTCTCTCTATTCAATGCCGCATTCCTGCCTTCGTCGGCACTCATGCTTGACTGTCGTAGGTCTCCTCTCAACACAATCCATTCACCTCTTTTCTCCCCGTCTGTCCCAAATCATCTTCACTAGATTGTCTTCTGCATACGTGTTTGAAGCACCATAATCTGTTCTGATTGAACTTGTCCGCAATTAGAGCGACTTTGGCTTCTGCTCTGATGCATTTCTTTATCTGTCTCACAATGTGCACCCTTGCCACCCACGTCAGTCACTTAATCTCCATCACCTTTAACCTTTAGCACACTCTTCTGCTCTACCTTTACTGCCCAGGTTTATTTAACCATACAGTAATACTGGTTGCACCACTGTTTTGCACACCTTACTTTTCAGCTTCTTTGGCATTCTTCTATCATACATTGCCCCTGATCCTCTGTGTTAGTAGGCTGCAGCCCCTCTGATTCTAGCTTTGACCTGTTCATTTAGACTTTTCTTTTCAACCAACCCTTCCAGGTACTTGAACCTGTTACCTGGTTCCACTGGTTTCCCTTCTATCTCAGGTTTCCCTCCTCCTGCTGCTGTTACAACTGTCTTTATCTGTACTCAGTTTACCCCTTGAGCCTTCAGTTTTGTATTCCATTCTGCTATCCTTTGCCTGAAGTCCTTGATTAAAGGCTGCCTGTAATGCCACATTATCTACATATAGCAACTTTGTTGATCTGTCCCTTAATGTAGTCCACCTCCAGTATGAATACAGCAGGCTCATAGCTGAATCCTGATGCACACCCACTCTCTCTAAGAACCCAAACACTGTCTTGTACTGGAGTCACTGGGTCTTTGTGCACAGACTGCACCAAATTCTACCAATGTTTCTAGGTCTTCAAACCACCTCAGTTCTGCCCAAATTGTCTTTCTTGGGACCTTGCTATATATTTTTTTTTATATTTGCTTATTGGGAAAGTCCGACTGGACACAGATCCATTTTCAGCGGAGTCCTGGGGAGAAAAGCTCCATACAACAAAGTTCATGAGAGTGAATAAAGGCAAACATATAAGTACATAAACAAGAATACATATGAGCATGCAGGATAGAAACACAGATAATCATATATGCAGTAGTCAATAACAAGTTCTTGTAGTGAGGAAATACATATAGTATAATATATAAGTTAAAGTTTGAGAAATACAAAAATTAAAAAATCACATTTTTTTATGCTTTCTCCAAGCCTAAGAATGCCCAATTGGACTCTTTCCTCATCTCTAGCTTCTTCTCAGCCATCTGCCTCACTGCAAACACTGGGTCAGTTGTACACATCCAGATCTGAATCTGAACTGCTCATCTCCCATCTTACACAAATGCAGAGAGTAGCAGAAAGTATTGATCACTCTTACCAGATGTTTCATGCAGTGTGACAAGAGTTAGATCTCTGCACTGTCCACATGCAGTGTGACAAGAGATAGACCTCTGCACTGTCCACATGCAGTGTGACAAGAGTTAGACCTCTGCACTGTCCACATGCAGTGTGACAAGAGATAGACCTCTGCACTGTCCACATGCAGTGTGACAAGAGATAGACCTCTGCACTGTCCACATGCAGTGTGACAAGAGTTAGACCTCTGCACTGTCCACATGCAGTGTGACAAGAGTTAGACCTCTGCACTGTCCACATGCAGTGTGACAAGAGATAGACCTCTGCACTGTCCACATGCAGTGTGACAAGAGATAGACCTCTGCACTGTCCACATGCAGTGTGACAAGAGATAGACCTCTGCACTGTCCACATGCAGTGTGACAAGAGTTAGACCTCTGCACTGTCCACATGCAGTGTGACGAGAGTTAGACCTCTGCACTGTCCACATGCAGTGTGACAAGAGTTAGACCTCTGCACTGTCCGCATGCAGTGTGACAAGAGTTAGACCTCTGCACTGTCCGCATGCAGTGTGACAAGAGTTAGACCTCTGCACTGTCCACATGCAGTGTGACAAGAGATAGACCTCTGCACTGTCCACATTTATGAATGTCAACATATACAGGACATGCTGGAGGGACAGACATGTCCAAAAGGAGGAAAGGAAAAAATAATACATATACCACCACGACACCCTTGAGCACCAATTACCTATCAAATTTTATTGGGAAGCGTAGCCAGGTTTAAAAATGCCCCCTTGGGTCAACAGTCTACTGTTCTAGAGCCTGGCTCAACCTTCTAAAGCATATCATCCAAGACAAGACTACAAGCCTTCAGTTCGACTAAAACATATCATCCAAGACAAGACTACAAGCCGTCAGTTTGACTAAAGCATAGATAGATTAGGTTCATAGATTAGTACTTGGCTAAATGCCCTTGCAAGCCATTTTAAGCCTAGCCAATTATCCCTTGTGAGATTCAAACCCTGCACCTTGCGTTTGTAAGGCAAACACCTTAACCATTAGGCCACCCTCCCAATCCCGCATGTCATCCAAGACAAGACTACAAGCCGTCAGTTCGACTAAAGCATATCATCCAAGACATGATTACAAGCCGCCAGTTCGACTAAAACATATCATCCAAGACAAGACTACAAGCCGTCAGTTCGACTAAAGCATATCATCCAAGACAAGACTACAAGCCGTCAGTTCGACTAAAGCATATCATCCAAGACAAGACTACAAGCCGTCAGTTCGACTAAAGCATATCATCCAGGACAAGACTACAAGCCGCCAGTTCGACTAAAGGACATCATCCAAGACAAGACTACAAGCAGTCAGTTCAACTTAAGGACATCATCCAAGACAAGACTACAAGCAGTCAGTTCGACTAAAGCATATCATCCAAGACAAGACTACAAGCAGTCAGTTCAATTAAAGCACATCATCCAAGACAGGACTGCAAGCAGTCAGTTCGACCAAAGCACATCATCCAAGACAAGACTACAAGCCATCAGTTCCACTAAAGCACACCATCCAAGACAAGAGTACAAGCCGTCAGTTCGAAAAAAGCAAGACTACAGTGTCTTAAAACTGAAAGCAGACAAAATGTGCAAAAGTGCCTGCTTTCATTGGTTACAATAAGTACTTAGCACATCAGTCTGTCAGTGAGAAAGAGTTCTGCAGAGGGGAAATGTCTGAAGTTTTTTCATTCAATATCCCCAGCTTGGCATATTTCTGAAATCAATTCAAATGTCAGAAGCAGGTGCAACTCCAGGCAGCAAACAGTGCGACAATCTGATGCACAGAACTGGGGTACAATAATCGGTTCTTCACTTCCCACTTCAACCCCAAAACACACACCAAGCACAACTTCAACACACAAACTCAGGACCATAAGACTTCATATTTACCTGACTTAGTAAAATCTATCTGCAAGATGCTGGACAGAGGCTGTTACAGATAAAAGAACAGTGAGAAGACTACACAGGACCTTCTCAAAATCGACTGATTTGAATTACGGCATCAGTCTCTGAAAATCTTTTGTAGTGGGTAACAGAAGAGATTAATCCTAGCTGGGTGGAAAGGAAAAAGAAAGTGTGAAAGCTGTACTGATTTTTGAACAACCATCCAAGCAATAAGGCCTGGTGTGGGTGAGAAACAATGACTAACTCAGCAGGGCCCAAATGTCCATAGCAGACATCAAGGCCTAAATATCTATAAGCAGATTCATGCCTCTGACAGCAGCATTTCCAGTAAAAGATTCACCGCCTTAAGGCAAAAGACAATGCAGTTAAGAGACCACCCATAGAAAGGTTTGCTACCTATTTAGCCCTTGAAAAATCATGCAATCTTCAGGCAAAAAGTACAGTTGTGTACACCTACCATAAATGTAGATGTTCGAGTGTCTTCACTGTTGCAGTCATAACTGTAGGGTGCTCCTGCCGGCAGGCAGCCCGAGGTCGGACAGAATTCCAAAGTCTGGGTCCGGCGTCGGCTGTACCAGCAAGTACCCTGACGTCAGAACGTAGAGGTATAAAGCTGATAGCCGACGCCATCTTCTCCAGCCTTTCTTGCCCCAGATGTCAGAAGCCCCCAAAAAAGAAACCAAAAGGTGTCCAAATAGAAACACAAATACACCACAAAGGAAGTGGAAGAGAGAACAAGCAAAAAATAGAGGGGATTGGTGGGAGGGAAACACCGACTGCAACAGCGAAGACACTCGAACATCTACATTTATGGTAGGTGTACACAACTGTACTATGTTCTTCGTGTTTCACTGCTGCAGTCATAACTGTAGGGTAGAATCCCAAAGCTGTGAATGAGGGAGGAGGTTATGCAGAAGAAGGGGCAGCTAGAAGGCCCTGCAAAACCGCAGAGGCAAAGCCTGCCCTAGACTTAGAATACAAAGGGAGATTATAGTGCTTAGAAAAAGTATGCACTGAACTCCAAGTGGCAGCTTCCAAAATGTCCTTGGTAGGAACTCCTCTGAGAAAAGCTGCTGAAGTGGCAGCTGCTCTAGTAGAATGACTTCTAACAATACCTGGAATCTGTTTCCCATAGTGAGAGTAACAAAACCTTATTCCATGAGCAATCCATTTGGAAATAGTTTGTTTAGAAATAGCCTTACCTAGAGAACTGGAGGCATAAGAGATAAGCAATTGATCAGATTTTCTGAAATCTTTAGTTTTGTCCAGGTAAAATCGTAGTCGTCTGTATACGTCCAATGAATGTAAGATCCTTTCCCCTTTATTTTGAGGATTTGGAAAGAAGGTAGGAAGGTGAATAGTCTGATTTAGAGCCACTTTAGAAATCACCTTAGGCATAAATGTAGGATTGGTCCTCAAGGAAACTCTGTCTTGGTGGGAGATAAGATATGGCTCCACAGCCATGAGAGCTTGCAACTCTGAAACCCTTCTGGCAGAAGTCAATGCTAATAAGATAGCTGTTTTCCAGGATAAGAACTTGGTATCCGAAGCCACAGCAGGCTCAAAGGAGTTCTCGGAGGTCTTAAATTCTTAGCCCCTCTCAAAAATTGTCTCACCAGCTGGTGAGAAAAGATGGGAGGATCAGTGTTGAAATGAGCAGAGATAGCAGAAGCATGGATTTTGATGGAGGAAAAGGAGAGGCCTTTAAGCAAAAGGTCTGAGAGGTAAAGTAAAATGGAAGAAATATCGGGCAAAAGAGGATCAGAACCTCGATCCTGCATCCAAATACAAAATCTTTTCCATTTAGAAGCATAAGATTTTCTAGTGCTAGGCCGCCTAGCTTCTAAAAGAACATCCAAAACCTGTTTGGGAAGAGAAGAAGGAATCAAAGGCCCTTGTAGAGCCAAGCTGCCAGGCATAGAGTCTTGATTTGAGAGTGTAGCATCTGACCCTGATGCTGGGACAGAACAGAAGGGATCAGAGGTAGAATCCATGGAGGTTCCAAGAATAGATGTTTCAAAGTTGGATACCAAAACTGCCTTGGCCAATTTGGAGCTATCAAAATGATAATCTTTGGTTTGTCCTGTTTTATTTTCAGTAACACCCGAGGCAGAAGAGGAAGAGGAGGGAAGGCATATCCCGAAAGATTCCTCCAGCTGAATGACAGGGCATCCACTTTCCACGCTGTTTTGTGGAAGGACCTGGTGCAAAAGAGAGGCAACTGATGATTGAGATGGGATGCAAACAGATCTATCTGAGGACAACCCCAAACTGCAGTAATCCTGCTGAATAAGTTGGGGTCCAGCATCCATTCGTGAGGATCCAATAGGTTTCTGCTTAGGCTGTCTGCTAAGAGGTTCTGTTTTCCTGGAATGAATTGAGCTTGAAGATGCAGATTCAGATTTAGAGCTGTGTCCCATAAACTCATGGCTAGTCTGCAAAGGGGGTATGAGTGGGAGCCCCCTTGCTTGTTTATGTACCACATGACTGTGGTATTGTCTGTACGAATCAAAAGAGGCCCTTGGTTGCAAAAGATTCTGGAAGGCTAGAAGAGCATTTTGGACTGCCAACATTTCCTTCAAGTTGATGTGCCAGGGAAGATGCTTCTTTGTCCAAGAGCCCTGCTGGCAAATGTCTAGAAAATGAGCTCCCCAAGCATAATCCGAAGCGTCCGTGGTTATGATCTGAGAAGGTTGAGGCAGACGAAAGGGATTCCCTTCGTTTAAAGCACAAGCCCTGGACCACCAAAGGAACTCTTTTTGGAGGCAGGTAATCAGTGGAATCGTTGTGTCCAGACTGTGGTAATGCTGTGACCATACACTCTTTAGGTACCATTGAAGTTTTCTCATATGAAGCCTTGCATTTGGAATTAACAGGATGCAAGAAGCCATGTAGCCCAATGCCTGCAGGAATTTCCTTGCAGTGAGCTGAGTTAAAGTAGCCAAGGTCTTGAAATTTGAGGCCAGTTGTAATTGTTTTTCTGGAGTGAGGAAGGCCCTTTGCAAGCTTGTGTTTAGAAGAGCTCCCAAAAAAATCATTTGCTGAGGGGATCAGATGTGACTTTTTTGCGTTCACTGAAAATCCCAGTAGTAGGAAAAGACGTTGAACAAACTGCAGATGTTGAAGTAGAAGGTCTTTGCTGTCCGCCTGAATAAGGCAGTCGTCCAGATAGGGGTAAATTTGAATCCCTTGGAGTCTGCAATAAGCTACTACTGGAGCCAGACACTTGGTAAAAACTCTGGGCACAGTAGATAAGCCAAAGGGCAGTACAGAGAATTGAAAGTGCCTCGAACCTGCCTTGAATCTGAGATATTTTCTGCGTTCCTGCCTGATGGGAATGTGTAAGTAGGCTTCCTTTAAGTCCAATGTCACCATCCAAGCATCCTGGGAGAGCATTGGAAGAAGTTGTTGTAGAGTAAGCATCTTGAATTTTGGAATTTCCAGATAGGTGTTTAATACTGAAAGGTCCAGAATAGGTCTCCATGAGTTTTGTTTTCTTGGGACCAGAAATAGTCTTGAGTAAAAACCTTTTCCCATCTCTGAAAGTGGAACAGGTTCTATAGCTCTCATGGCCAATAAAGCGTCCACTTGATTTAAGGCCTCTGACCATTGATGTTTTGGCAGATCTGGCCAACCGACAGACCTTGGTAGAGTATGAAAGTGGAACTTGTAACCTCTTAAAATCACGTCTAAAACCCATTTGTCTTGGGTAATATGCGTCCAATTTTGGTAGAAAAGAGACAGTTTTCCTCCGAGAGGGGCTTCCAGGCAAGGAGGACCTGTAGCCCAACAGAGGCAGTCATTGGGTCTGCTTCCTTTGTGATTGAGATCTGTTTTCTCCCCTTCTAGGTGATGAAGCAGTCCATTGTCTGGACCTGTAAGAGGCCTGAGCCTGAGCCCGACCTCTGGAGCGTCTATATCTTCCCCTTTGAGGCCTGTCAGACGTGGGAAAGGACCAATTTTTGGAGGGCCAATTTCTGGAAAATCTAGGAGGCTGAACTTGTAAGAAATCTTTAACAGTCTGCATAGATTGCGCTTTATCTTCCATCTTTTTAATAACCTCCTCAGCTTTAGATCCAAACAAAACATCATGCTGAACAGGGGCATCTAACAATTCAGCCTTAACTTGCTCAGGTAAATTCTGCTCTTGAAGCCAAGCATGTCTCCTGATAACAGTACCAGAGGCTGCGGCCCTGCAAGAAGCCTCCAAAGCATCAAAACCACAATGGAAACTATGTTTGCTAAGTTGTTCAGTGCATGCAATACATCCTGTAATTCCTTGTCCTCTGCACATGCAGGAAAGGCAGAAAGTTTTTGCTTTAAAACAGACAAAAGAAATTGCTGATACTTGAACATATGAAACTGGCAATTTAAAGCTCTAATAGAAAGAGTAGCAGAAGTATACACCTTTTTGCCCCATCTGTCCAGGGCACGAGAATCCTTTTCAGAGGGAATAGGATTTTTAGATGAAGCGGCCTTAGCAGCCTTGGAACCCTGGGAAATAGTTTCAGGATCTGCAGAAGGGTTCTTGTACAAAAATTGATGGGAATCAGGGACTCTGTAAAATCTATCTGGCTTAGAAGGAGCAGGCGGGAAGGAATCAGGACTCAGGTTAGCTTCAGAGAAAGCATCATCCACAATATCAAGAACAGGAAGAATAGCCAAAGGCATCATCCACCATATCAAGAACAGTAGGAATAGCCAAAGGCATAATCCACAATATCAAGAACAGGAGGAATAGCCAAAGGCATCATCCACAATATCAAGAACAGGAGGAATAGCCAAAGGCATCATCCACAATATCAAGAACAGGAGGAATAGCCAAAGGCATCATCCACAATATCAAGAACAGGAGGAATAGCCAAAGGCATCATCCACCACATCAAGAACAGGAGGAATAGCCAAAGGTATCATCCACAATATCAAGAACAGGAGGAATAGCCAAAGGTATCATCCACAATATCAAGAACAGGAGGAATAGCCAAAGGCATCATCCACAATATCAAGAACAGAAGGAATAGCCAAAGGCATCATCCACAATATCAAGAACAGAAGGAATAGCCAAAGGCATCATCCACAATATCAAGAACAGGAGGAATAGCCAAAGGCATCATCCACAATATCAAGAACAGGAGGAATAGCCAAAGGTATCATCCACAATATCAAGAACAGGAGGAATAGCCAAAGGCATCGTCCACAATATCAAGAACAGGAGGAATAGCCAAAGGCATCATCCACAATATCAAGAACAGGAGGAATAGCCAAAGGCATCGTCCACAATATCAAGAACAGGAGGAATAGCCAAAGGCATCATCCACAATATCAAGAACAGGAGGAATAGCCAAAGGCATCATCCACAATATCAAGAACAGGAGGAATAGCCAAAGGCATCATCCATAATATCAAGAACAGGAGGAATAGCCAAAGGCATCATCCACAATATCAAGAACAGGAGGAATAGCCAAAGGCATCATCCACAATATCAAGAACAGAAGGAATAGCCAAAGGCATCATCCACAATATCAAGAACAGGAGGAATAGCCAAAGGCATCATCCACAATATCAAGAACAGGAAGAATAGCCAAAGGCATCATCCACAATATCAAGAACAGGAGGCATAGCCAAAGGCATCATCCACAACATCAAGAACAGGAGGAATAGCCAAAGGCATCATCCACAATATCAAGAACAGGAGGAATAGCCAAAGGCATCATCCACAATATCAAGAACAGGAGGAATAGCCAAAGGCATCATCCACAATAACAAGAACAGGAGGAATAGCCAAAGGCATCATCCACAATATCAAGAACAGGAGGAATAGCCAAAGGCATCATCCACAATATCAAGAACAGGAGGAACAGCCAAAGGCATCATCCACAATATCAAGAACAGGAGGAATAGCCAAAGGCATCATCCACAATATCAAGAACAGGAGGAATAGCCAAAGGCATCATCCACAATATCAAGAACAGGAGGAATAGCCAAATGCCTGTGTTGAGGGAGAAGGAGAAACTCCCTAAGTCTCTTCTTGGTAGCGAATAATCCTGACCTTCCCAATGAAAATGCTCTCTCATCTCATGCAAAGTTTCCCCAAAAGAAAAATCTTCAGGGGGAGAAGCAGAGGGAATAGAGTCCTCTGCATCAGAATCCTCATAGGGAGGAAAAGAATAATACTGGTCAGTGGAAGAGACTGAAGACACAGAAGCCTGATAGAGGAATCCAAAGGAATATCCTGTCTAGGCCTTTTTTCAGGAGGAGGGTGAGAGCCCCTAATCATAGTAAGCAAATCTTCAGCCATTCTTAATAATTGCTTCTGGGTCTTGGGAGTTGAATCCGAAGAAGCTTGAGGAGAAACCCTTGGCTTAACAGGAGTCTTTGACTTTGCCTTTGTCTTTGTAGTAATAGTGATATGAGAAGGCCTGAAAACCCCTTCAGAAGCCGGTACCTGCACAGCGGTTCCGGACCCATCTGATGGAGCGATGTCCGAAGGTCCTGCAGCAGATAAAATACTGGGCCTAGTTGGCTCCCCATGGGAGTCCGTGTCGGTCATAGGTTCCGAAGTGGCTGATGACAGGGGCTGCAAAAGTGCCTCACTGACGACCGCCGAACCCGAAGCTGGCTCCGGCTGCAAAGTATCCTGTTTGGACCTCGGAGGCCTATCCTTGTCCTTGCGTTTTTTGTGAATTCCGGTTGCCGGTAAAGTATCCGACGACATCCTATAATTGAACCGTCTGCCTAAATAATTCAAGGCCCAATCGTACCTACGCTTAATAGTGCGAAAATTAAACCTGGCACAAAACCGACAGCAAGAAACATCGTGGTCAGGGCCCAAGCAAGGAAGACAGTAAGAGTGGAAATCTTTATGAGGTATTTGTTTTCCACACGATATACAATTATTAACTTTTTCTGACATCGGAGGAGCAAGAAAAAAGTTTCCCCAACGGGGTACTTAGCTTGAGAAGAGAAGAAGACGACTTTGGACCAACGACAATCAAAGCACGTTGTCCGGAATCCGCCAACCAACAACTTGCGAGCTGCTTTCCACCGCACGGCAAGAAAGACTGGAGAAGATGGCGTCGGCTGTCAGCTTTATACCTCTACGTTCTGACGTCAGGGTACTTGCTGGTACAGCCGACGCCGGACCCAAACTTTGGAATTCTGGCCGACCTCGGGCTGCCTGCCGGCAGGAGCACCCTACAGTTATGACTGCAACAGTGAAACACGAAGAACATCCTGAGGTGACGGTGTGCATCTAAATTATGAAATAGTATCTCACCACTGTAGTTACTGCCCCCAAAACGTGAACAGACTGCTCTCGAGAGCAAATCTGAAATCAATCTCAGGTGAAAGCATAGACTGGCCCTTAGGGATACTGGATTCTTGTGAATGAATAAATATCGCTTGCTACAGATAATGATACAAGACTCCAAACTCTTGCTGGCAGATGTGATGACCACCAATGGCATATTACAAGACAGCCACTTACAGCCACCAAACCAAGCAGATCAAAAGGGGCTTGGGTAAGGTTGCCAATCCTCAGCTCTTAAGAAGGGGGAAAATGAAGACTCTGTTTATGTAACAACTTAACCAGTGGTACCTGTGCCACAGTTCTGCCCTCTGTGATCTGAGGTATTGCCAGCCATGCCAGGAGAAGTAGGGCAGTGGATGTGTAACACATACCAGCATAAGCTAGCTACAATTTTTTAAAGAATTATATGTCATTTGTGTATCAAACTGATTTCTACAGGTGCTTGCATTAAAAATGTATCAACAGTTCCCCTGCTGGAAAGTAATGTAGACGTATTGTAACTGAACTAAATGTAAATGTTTTAACAAAGGATACTGGAAGAGAAGAGGTTAATCACAATCTAGCTGCAGCAAACTTTGAAAAAAAAATTGCTGAAATTAAATTAGGCCATAAAGATTGCATCTTACAGTTTTGACTACAGCCAGAGATGAAATGTTTGTGAGAAACCTGGCTTAGTAGCTCTGTAGAAGCAGCAGAAGTGTTAAAATGGTTTTATGACTTCCAGGAGCAGAAGCAGATCTGAGCAAAGTGTGTGTGTGTATGGTAACACACAGGTGCTAAATCCTGACAGCTTCTAGCAGTGGGGGTTGCATGGGAACCAGACGTCAGATGACCAGATGTATGTAATGTCATTCTGTATAGAAATAATGTTTTAATATTAGAGGAGACTGAAGTCTCAGGAGCTCTGTTTTCAAACCTGACCAAAAAGGAAGGCCATGCACCTACTTCATCTAGCCTTGCCCTAGTAAGTGGACCAGGGACTAGTACTCCTTAAATATTCAGGAAAATATAATGAGATTAGTTAAGCACTGTTTTTCTGTAACTGTGTTGTCACTCGTCTTGGTTTACAATTGAAGATGAACAGGCGGGGTAGTTCATTTGTCTGCTTTATTACGTAGAAACATCAGGATGAATAGCAGCAGTACAAAAAATAAATGAACCGATTAACTGACAGACTACACAGACATGTATGCATACATTTCAACAGCTTACTACACAGTGGCAGTCAGGCTCGCACATGCTCTGTATTTATAAACATGTGCAAGCTCCTAGAAAGCTTCTTAAAGCTGTACATACATACTGATCTACATCCTCTCTCTAATGGATTGCCCATGGTAATTTTGAAAAGAAACATGCAATTGTACGGACAATAAGAAATAAACACAGCGTTCATGTCCAAGTTGCCGTGTATCTGGAACTTGGTCTGGAAATGCGACTTGACCTAGTGATATAGCAATCAGAAATGGGTTTAGCAACAGAGGCAGTCAATGGTGAACAGCTTGCTTCAGGAATTTCAGGATTCTACACAGGAACAGGGATATTTACTGGAACGTCCTCTGGAAATGGAACTTGGATAACTCACTCTGAGATATCGAGTCTCTCTCGCAGGTATGATACTGCAATACAGGCTCAAAATGTTTCTGATTCCACCTAATTCTGCTCCTTGCGATTCCACAATGTAAGATCTCGGCTCTGGACATACACTTTTCATGACTCCAATCCGATCATAACCTTTGGATGTCTGCATCCTCACCATCTCCCCTTCTCGTAATGGATTGACTGGTTTGCTGTACTAAAAACAGGAGCCCAAACTGCTTGGATACAATAAATTCACCAAGGCAAAAAAATGTCTTTAGATTTTGCACTCGCCAGTAGAAACCACCGAAAAAAGAGGCTAAATTCAAATGTTTATTTAAAGTGCTTTTCGATTGCCTCATAGGCAAACTTCTTCAGAAACACCATACATCCATCCACATACATTAAATAGTGTGACATCATCATTAAATGCATATCAATTAAATTAATTAATTAGGCTCTTTTAAATCAATCACACACAACTACTAACCGTGCTTAAAGAGCAAGGAAATAAATTGCTCATAAAACCAAGTATAAAAATCTATGTATATAATATATTACTTATGACTGAGAAAACATATACTATTGATCGGAACTTAACCACTCAACCTAATAATTATTTGAAATAAACATTGTTTTAACATCCACAGTCTCACTTACTTAAAAAGAACTGTAATAATTATAAAAATCAAGTAATAATATTAATAAAATTACCCTGTCAATAACAATAGGTTAAATATAAAACCAAATAATACTCTACTAGACAAACTTTCTCCATTCAAATTTAAACATACCCATTTAAAACAAGTTTAAACTACAATGACTGATAGTCCTACTTGTATACTCATGTCAATCAGATAGAGTACTAAAAAATGGTTTAAAATAACATAAAAAACATGTAAAATGTATATACATGTGAGATGAATATGAATGTATGATTTCCTAACCTATCTCTTTAGGCTAAGAAGCTTAAGAATGCTGGAAATCATACAAGCTTCATTCAACCCTGGCAGATGATATGCTTCCAGCCTAATCTGCCAATGTAGCTCTTTTTCCAACAATTTAAGTTGTGTGGGTCCACCCCTGCTATCTTGTACTACTTGTTCAATCGCAATAAACTTAAACTGGTGAGAAGGGTGATCAATTATATGCTTGGCCAACGCGTTGGTGAACCAACGAGGGATTTCCCGAACGCTACACTGGTGTTATTAAGACCGGACTCGCCAGGGGTTAATAACGTTTGTCAAGATTTGACTGAAACACATAATGTTAACGTTAAATCCTTGGACATTTTGTTCAGTAAGATTGATGCTTTGATACTACGAATGGATACACTAGAAAAGCAGCAACTTAAAACACCAGCCGGCAACTCTAAAGTTAATGTATTACTGGCTTTTGGGGATGCATCAGTATTAAGGGATGTACCACAGAACATCCTTCTTGAACAAGGTAAAAGTTGCTTATCTTTACGTGCAACTAACGCATTGGAAAGCCGTTTAGGGTCTACTTCCCTTAACGCAGCACCATCAATGCACCTGTATGTATTCAGGAAGTGTCAAATGGTCATCGTGAGCTTAATGTAACAGTCAGTAGTGGTAACTACGTGGAGCAGAGGAGAATTCCGGCAATTTTACCAATATTACAGCAGGGCCAATCGGGTCCGACATTGATTGGGTTAAATCCTAATTTTATGGAACGAGACAGGCAACAACCTACGTGTTCAGTTGATTTAACTGGTTCAAAGGAGAGTAATGGAGGATGTCCTAATCGTAACATTGGATTTATTAATAGTGATTTACCTTCATTGGGAGGCAACAATTTACCATCAGCGGTGAGTAATATTGGTAACAACTTCCCTGTTTTTTCGGACTGGGTTTCCTTTCATCCCTCATTTAATTTAGCTGTACCAGGAGCAGGCAATCAAAGTACTGGTAGTGATCCTGACATTACTGGCAATTTAAAACAGCTGGATAATGTCCTAATTAAAATCAAGAAACTGCAGTTAGAAATTGCATATTTTAAAGAATGTTTGTCCCGTAAGATTGTGCCCAAAGGATTAAGACATTACCAGTATCCTACTGGTCTGGTAGCTAACTCTATTTTTCATCGTGAATTGACAGCTTTGTTTGATCAACATGGCGCTGACTTGTTAAATTTAATGATAAAACATTATAATTTACAAATAGAGGAATTGAACATCGAGGCAGGAATTTTGGACAATGCTATTAAAATGGACTTGTTATTTGATAGATACAAGTATGACTACGCTAGACTTTTTAGTAGTATTGATTCTTATCTGATTAAGTTAAAATCTGTTAAGATTAAAAAACTTGACAGGGACACTAAAACTTATAGGGAGGGGGTAGCCTACCCTAGTCCCCCTACTGGGCAGGTGTGGAGAGCTAATACGAGACCCTTAAGTAATAATTTGAACAACACTATTTACAATACTGAATTTGAAGCGGTTGACTCTAACAATGAACAGAATGGGAATGTTATGGTTCATGATAGAGCAGATTTTCCACCAGTTGAGCTTCGCAGGAGTGAACGTATTCAAAACAGAAATAATGTTAACACCAGAAATAGTGAAGATACACAGAATGAGTATAATAATTTTTTAGGCGCACGACCCAAACAGAAGCGCCAATGGTCGAATCAGACCAATCAGAGAAGGACCAACAGGTAATACTAGCATCTCCACAGTCTTTAGGTATTGAAGTAACTTTAAGGGATGAAATTAAGTTGCTTCCATTTCCCTCTACTACAGTGTTAGTTGATCCAGCCAACAATGAAACAAGTGTGGGCGGCCGATTAGGCGGACCGGTTATCAGCCTTAATTCTACTGGTGATTTTAAAGTGTTTAATTTTTCTCGAACACCTGTAACAACTGAAATGGCTGACTTGTTGGCTAAAGGTTACACTTATGTTCCTAAACAAAGTTCAGATATTGTTACATCTATCATTGATATAAAGACATTTACCAGGAAACTTAATTTCCAATTAATGATGGGAGGAGATACTCATTCTGAAATGGTTAACCGCTTGCATGTACCTAGCACATTTAATCTACCATTACATCCTTTGTTGGCAACCTTTGAACAAATTTGTGAGGTGGATATTAGGAGTATAAACAGTAGATCTAAATATGGTCATATTCCAAGTCATCCAGGTGAGACTGAAAGTTTATCTTACTTTTGAACGCATAACGTTCGTGTTTGCAAGCCAGATAAGGGAGGGGGAGCAGTCATTTTTGATCAAGATGATTATTTTGACAGAATGAATTCTTTGCTCCAATCTCCTGCTTATGTTCTAAGTTCCAGGAGTGAAGTGAACAGAGCTTACAGGACTATCAAAGATAGTATTGAGGAAATGCTTTTGGAGGGTAGGATCAACCAACAACTATACAATTATATGTATACTCAGTATCCAAGATTTCCTTATCTTTTTTGTATACCCAAAATTCATAAGGATTTAATAGGCCCTCCTATGCGACCGTTAATTGATAGCAGAGGGGCACCGTCTTACACCTGTGCTAAGGTGCTTGATAACATCTTGCAGAAATATGTTAAGTTAGAGGCTCAAATCTGTAAGGATTCATGGTCATTCCTGTCTAAAATTAAAGGCATAGAAGCCCAAGAATGCTTTAATTTTGTAACAATTGACGTAAAAGATTTATACACCAGCATACCTCATGGCATTGCTGTTGAGTGGGTCAATGAAAGGTTGAGAGCGAGGAATGCTAGTAACTATGACATTTCCCTCGTGGGTGAACTAATGGATTTAATTTTACCCAACAACTTCTTCATGTTTGGGGAGAATTTTTACTTACAAAATACTGTGGTTGCTATGGGTTCCCCTAGTGGTGCAAGTGTGGCAAATTTAGTGTTGGCCAATTGGGAACATCATTTCATTTTTGACCACCCTGATTATGGTGAACATCTTGTATACTACACACGCTTTTTAGATGATATTTTTATTTTATTTAAAGGGTGTGAAGTTCAAGCATCAGAGTTTGTTAATTACTTAAACAACACTACAACATTTTTAGAGTTTACATTTAATTTCAGCACCACGAGGATTCCATATCTTGATGATATGTTAATCAAGGACACTGAGAAAACCTGTTTTATAGCACAAATTCACAGGAAACCCACCTACTCGAATACCTTTCTACATTTCACTAGTTGCCATCCGTTTTTACAAAAAAGAGCTGTGATTAAAGGTCAACTTGTTAGAGCTGCGAGGATGGTAAGTAGGGATGTGGACTGTTTTGAGGAATGCTCCTTATTGAAAAAGATGTTTATGAGTTGAGCTTATCCTACTAGGATGATAGAGGACCTTATCAGTGAGGTTTCACAGAAGAGGTCATCAAAGTTTTATGAGCCACTTTTGCCAGCTCAAAAACACACTGAACTCCCAGTCCAGGTATTAGGTGTAGAGAGGGATAATTCTTCTAGTACCCCTGCATCTCCTTTACCTAATTTTCCTAGGTTTATAACCACTTTTTTCATTGATAGTTCCAGTCTGTGGTTTACCATCAAAAAAAACTGGCATCTATTTAGAGCAGACCCTGAGGTGTCCACAAAATTAGGACCATACCCTAAAGTAACTTACAGGAAGGCTAAAAATCTTAAAACATTGTTTGAACAGAAACCATTGCCAACTAGATCACCCGGAATGTTCAAATGTCAAGCGTGTACTTTTTGCAAACATATTATTGAATCTAATAGATTCATTGTTCATGACCATACATTTAAACTAAAATGCAGGGTTAATTGTAATTCTAGTATGCTTGTTTATCTGGCTCAGTGCCAACATTGTACAGGGTTTTATATTGGCAAAACTGAGCGGAGGCTCAAGGATCGAATTTATGAGCATATGTATGCCATAAGAAAACGCAAAGAAACCAACGCGTTGGCCAAGCATATAATTGATCACCCTTCTCACCAGTTTAAGTTTATTGCGATTGAACAAGTAGTACAAGACAGCAGGGGTGGACCCACACAACTTAAATTGTTGGAAAAAGAGCTACATTGGCAGATTAGGCTGGAAGCATATCATCTGCCAGGGTTGAATGAAGCTTGTACGATTTCCAGCGTTCTTAAGCTTCTTAGCCTAAAGAGATAGGTTAGGAAATCATACATTCATATTCATTTCACATGTATATACATTTTACATGTTTTTTATGTTATTTTAAACCATTTTTTAGTACTCTATCTGATTGACATGAGTATACAAGTAGGACTATCAGTCATTGTAGTTTAAACTTGTTTTAAATGGGTATGTTTAAATATGAATGGAGAAAGTTTGTCTAGTAGAGTATTATTTGGTTTTATATTTAACCTATTGTTATTGACAGGGTAATTTTATTATTATTATTACTTGATTTTTATAATTATTACAGTTCTTTTTAAGTAACTGAGACTGTGGATGTTAAAACAATGTTTATTTCAAATAATTATTAGGTTGAGTGGTTAAGTTCCGATCAATAGTATATGTTTTCTCAGTCATAAGTAATATATTATATACATAGATTTTTATACTTGGTTTTATGAGCAATTTATTTCCTTGCTATTTAAGCACGGTTAGTAGTTGTGTGTGATTGATTTAAAAGAGCCTAATTAATTAATTTAATTGATATGCATTTAATGATGATGTCACACTATTTAATGTATGTGGAAGGATGTATGGTGTTTCTGAAGAAGTTTGCCTATGAGGCAAACGAAAAGCGTTTTAAATAAACATTTGAATTTAGCCTCTTTTTTCGGTGGTTTCTACTGGCGAGTGCAAAATCTAAAGACATTTTTTTGCCTTGGTGAATTTATTGTATCCAAGCAGTTTGGGCTCCTGTTTTTGGTCCACCTTTTTGGAATTTTCTTGGTTTGTGCTTCATTTTCGAGGTTATGGTTTGCTGTACTTGTCATAATAGGACTTCTAGGACAAGCGCTTCTTTAACAGATGGGCTTTTACTGATCTGTCATTCTTGACACACGGAACCAGTAATGTATTAATTGGTAATGTGGTTCTGGTTTGTCTCGACAGAAGTGTCTGTGCAGGTGAACCAAGATGTTTATCATGAGGAACATTTCTGAGACTCAAGAGATTCAAGAAAACATCACTATTATCTTGTTTCACCTTCTCTAGCAATTTTTTCACACTTTGAGCTGCATGTTTTGCCAAACCATTTGATTGCAGAAACTCAGGGCTACTTGTTATATGAGTAAAGTCCCACTCATCAGCAATTCTTTTGAACTGCTGGCTTGCAAAATGTGTACCATTGTCAGAAATAACTTTGTGCGGACTACCATGGACTGCAAAATGATGCTTCAATTTAGTAATGACAGTATTGGACACCAGATAGGGAAGCACGTCAATCTCGAGCCAAATTGAATAAGAGTCTACCAACACCAAGTAATGTTGACCATTCCACTCAAAAATGTCTGTAGCTACTGTCGACCAAGGTAGTTCAGGGATCCGGTTTAGCTGAAGTGGTTCTTTCTGTTGATGGGGCTTTGTACTATTACATACAGAACAAGATGAACGTACTCTCTCAAAATCCTTTGACATAGAAGGCCAACATACTAGTCCTCTCACCCATGGGTGGACATGATGGAAAATGGTAATATACTCCTGTTGCAATGACTTTGGAACAATCACTTTTGGACCTTTCATGATGATACCATTGTCAAACAAAATCTCATCTCTGTAAGGAAAATATGGTTGCACTTCTACTGGTAAACAAGAATGCTTTGACGGCCATCCTTGACTGATAAAGTGGTTGAGTTTCTAAAGAACTGGATCTGCGGCTGTATGACTTTGAAGCTCATCAAGATGTGTGGAAAAAAAATTCTCACTTCCATGACTTCAAAATCAAGTTTCTCACTCTCATGCTGTTCAGCGGCATTTCTGGGCAATCTGGATAATGCATCAGCAAGATAAATGTTTTCCTGTTTTGTAGACAAGACTGAAATTACACTTTTTCAATTTCAACATCATGTGTTGCTATTTGTCAGGAGCTGTATGCATAGACTTTCTCAAAACAGTGACTAGAGGTTGGTGATCTGTTTCAATCTGAAAAAGTTTGCCATAAATATAATCATGGAACTCTGAATATGCAAACACAATTGCCAACAGCTCTTCCTCAATCTGTGAATACTGCATTTCAGTTTGGGTTAGAGTTCTGGATACACAGGCAACTGGTCTACCCTCTTGAAGAATGACTGCACCAAGACCATACTTCGAAGCATCACACGAAAACGTTACTGGCTTGTGAACATCATAGTATCTGAATGTTTATGGACTGAAAATTCTCTGTTTCAGGACATCAAATGCTCTTTGGTGTTACTCAGACCATGACCAGAATACATCTTTGTGTGTCAGCTTCTCTGAGCAGTGCTGACAGTTGGCTCAAGTCTGGAATGAACTTGCCTACATAGTTAACCATGCCATGAAAATGTTGTAGGGCTTGAACATTGTCTAGAGCTGGCATCTCAAGAATTGCTGCTTGCTTTGAAGGAACTAGTCGTAAGCCTGAACTGGTAAATACATGACTAACATAAGTAACTTCTCATAGGCTAAATTTGCATTTCTGAGGATTCAGCTTAAGATTCATTTCATGTGCTCTTTCCAGAACTTTCTTAAAGTTTCTATCATGCTTCACCGTTACCTCTTACTAAAATATCATCTACTATAATAGCACACAGATAACCAGAAAAATTTGCTCCATTGCAAGCTGGAAGACTTCACTAGCAGAATTTATCCCAAATTGCATTCTCAAAAATCTGTACCTGCCAAAAGGAGTACTGAAAGTGGTTAGCAATGAGGATTTTCAATCAAACAAAATTTGCCAAGATGAACTCTTTGCATCTAAGACGGAAAAAAACAGTGGCATTTGGTATAAGAGCAGTGACTTCTTTGGCTGTATGCATTGGATGATGAGTTGTTTTTAGTGCTTTGTTCAAATCTCATGGATCAATACATATTCTGATACCATCTGAGCTTTTCTTATGAGCTACAACCATGGAAGATACACATTCAGTATGGGGCTGATGAACCTAATGGACAAATCACACATTTCTGCACCATTTTATCTAGCTCAGCTTTAACTCTGTTTGGCATAGGTACTGGAACTTTCTGAGTTGGCCTGACAACTAGACTGACTTCAGGGTCTAACCTCATAGAGTACTCAACTGGAAGTTTGTCTAGTTTGTCTTTGAAAAGATCAGCTTATGTAGAGAAAATAGACTGGATAAAATTAGAACAGTAGTCTTTCAAGCTAACATGACTGACTTCCTTATTAAATGAAAATAGTCCTAGTTTCAAACTGTCTCTGAGGCCTAATAATGACTGTATGTGCCTTTTGACCACATAAAATTTCAAGTCATAGCTGTTCCCAGCAAAGTAACATAAAAGCACTACTGAACCTTCAGTTTGAATTTACTCACCACCATAAGCAACAAGCTCGCACACTTTGCCAAATCAAGCTTCTCACCAGCACATACTCTGGCAAATGTATCTGCTGACATAGCATTGCACTTCTGAACCTGCGTCAGCCTTGAGCTCTGTGGGTCTCCCTTTTAGCCAAACAGTACAAAATACTTCATTCTTTGCCCATAAATCTACTATATAGGATCATAGGAGGTTACTAGGCTAATGCCCTGGGGCCCTTACAAGCCTAGCCAAGAGTTTATCCCTAAAAAAGAAACCTCAGTCAGCACCTGTCGGCCCTGTCAGTGAGGGACAAAGGTGGAACCCCTGGGACAAATTTGTGGTTTCCCATCCACTCATCAAGGTTGCGCTTGAAGAGGGTCAGCGAGGTACTCTGATATGTATGGAAAGTCTATTCCAGAGACGGAGCAGCCTCTGGGAGATGAATCTGTCTCTCCAGCAGGTTTTGTTGATGTTGCATATTAGATTTAGGCCTATCGAGCAGGTAATGCATGAAGAGTTAGACTTACGGATATGGAGCATGTCTAGTAGGGCAGGGTCTGATATTGCCTTGTAGGTGAGACACAGATCACCTCTAAGCAATCTGTATGATACCGAGTAAAGTGATAGTGATTTGAGCCTGTCTGCATAAGACAGGTGTTGGAGGCCATGGATTTTCTTTGTGAGGTATTTCTGTGGCATTCTCAGTTGGTGCAGGTGTTTGGGGAGGTACATACCAAATGGGGAGTTGTACTCAATTAAAGGTCTAATGAGGGAGGAGTACAGAGAGGTGACCTTTTTTCTGGATGCAATCCCTTTACTTATGAGATGAACTAAGCAGAAGGCTTTTCTGACCACTGCCACCACATGATGGTCGACTGTGAGATTGTTGTCAACCTGTGTACCCAGATCTCTCACCATGGGTACTCAGTTCTGACCGTTTCATTAAGCACAGACACACCATCATCATAAAAAGTAGAGTAACAGCTTTCTAACTGATCAACTTGTCTCATTGAATGTTCCATTTTAATAAAAGAATGTGCCTCTTTTGATTTACAAAATTTTTAGAAATGATTCTCCTTTTTACATCTGTGGCATTGCTGACCAAAAGCTGAGCACTTTTCTCGTTTAGACTCATGATTGCCACCAGAATTACAGCAGTTGACTATGAGGCTAGGTGGGCATGTGCCCTCACTTTTAAACCCATTTGCTGACTCACCCTTGTGCTTCCCTGAGACTGTGTGCACTCTGGAACTTGATGGAAAGCTATGGGGTTTCCCAGGGTCTGTCATAGGCCTCCCCATAGCTGCCATATGCTTGGGTCTGTTTCTTTTAATCATGTGCTACATATTGTCAACATTGGCTTTAGAGGTTACTGGAAGTATGCATCTCTCACTTGCAAGGATATTTGTGTGCTTTGCTGTAAGGTCATATATCTGACGAATCTTAATGGCCTTATTCAAAGTTAAATCACTATCATGAAGCAAAATATTCCTCACAGCATCATCTTTAATACCACACACACTTCTGTCTTATCAACTCATCCCTTAAATTACCAAATCTGCACATTTTAGCCTTATTGCTCAAATCTGTTATATATGCTGCAAAAGTTTCACCAGACTTTTGATCTCGTGTAAAATAAGTGCCTTTCCATTGTAATATTCATTTGGGGGTTAAATATTTCTCTAAATTTACATTTTAAGCACTTGGGGTCTTCCCTTGACTCAGCAGGTACCACTAAGTCAGTTTTCTCCTCCCCTGCAAACACAGCAGATACATACACAAATGAACACTCTCTTTCTATGGCTTCTGAACCAGCCAAATTGAGCAGAATAAATGCCGTAGTATAGTCATCTTCATCAGAAAATTGCAGCTTGTATGGAAATATACTCTTGCTCAAACATTCTACAATTCTCTGCAATATTATCATCAAATACAAGTGGACCCGGTTTTCGAAGTCCTTCAGCCATGCCAACAAAGTATGCTTAAACACACTGCAAATATGGCCCTTGTAATTATATAGGAACATGCATACACGGCCAGTACTTGTACTAACATTCAAATGCACAATAAACTCTGTGATACTGTACTTTGCAAAATATACTTTGAAATGGCTGTATTTTGTGAAATAACTTTACTGTAATACTGCACAAACATGGCAACACTTCATACACTTCGGATATCTTGAATAACTTTAGTTAATGCAAAAGTAGCTCATAGCGAAAAAATGCGGTCGTTTTCCTTATTTTGTTCATATTTCAAACATTTTCAGTGGTTGGGAGGGTGGCCTAATGGTTAAGGTATTTGCCTTACAAATACAAGGTGCAGGGTTTGAGTCTCACAAGGGATAACTGGCTAGGCTTAAAGTGGCTCACAAGAGCAGTTAGCTTAGTATGAACCTATGAACCTATTCAAATATTTTTTTCGATGTGTTGCAGTTTCGGGAATTTCGTTTACTTAGAAATTTGTTTAGAGCGTTCTGAGTGTTTTGTTTCTATTTTGCGATTAAGAAATATTTATGTAAGCTTTGATATCTGAAATATGTTTTTGACCAGTTTTTGAGAGTTGTACTTACAGTAGGGATGATCCATTCCTTTATATTCCTCCACCATTAAACGAGTGCCTTCTGTTTTTGAATCTGGATTTCTGGATCCCTTTTCTGACACCATATCTCCCCTCTTGGTTTACAATTAAAGACGAACAGGCGGAGAATGTTGTTTACAACAAATCAGCTCAGTATCAGATAGCTGTCTGTGGTAGGTCAACCTGCATTAAAAGCCTAGTTCCACAACAAACTCATTAGTCTATAAAATCAGGATGGAAACCACATTCATAGAGTATCCAAACTTACGCATTACAGTGGTAACAATTTGAATAAAGATGGTGCTTTTAAGAAAAATGAACTCCCTCAAACAGTTGACAGGACCCACCATCAACCCAAGCAGTGAAATTCTCCAGTCAGAAACTAAATGAGTACCTGCAAATATCCTTCCAACATAGCCGGATGGACAGTAAACCTGGAGGAAATTAGCTCACTCCAGCAGCCAGGACATACTTGAAGGCACTTGTGCAGCCAACATCCAGAAAAGCTTGCAACTGGGCTGTAAGTCACCATATGGTTACAGGACTTGAGGAAAGAACACAGACATTTCAATGTGGGATCTCTTGTCAAATCTGTCTCAAGTATGAAATTCTTTTAAGATCAAGCAAACTCAGATGCTAAGGCCTCTAATATGTGGTCTGGGAAGCAGAAATGACATAAGGATATACTTTTGTAATTTTCTTCACCAGTCTGAAAATCAGAACTTGCCTTCTAAAGACGATTTGTTATGGGACGGAAAAGCTCGGCCACGTAAATTACATCCTTAAGACAGGATCCAGGGAAAAAATAAAGCCAGGTTTGTGCAATTTCCTAAATCAGTCACTTATATCCTACAAAAGGATGCTAGAAGCCAGTCATTGGAATTTGCCACCTTATAAGCCTCCACAAAAGGAATGTGACCAAAAAAGACCGAACCATCAGTGCTGTTACTTCCTGATCATGAATCAAACATTTCTTACTTAGAGCACAAAGAACTCTGAAATGGCAGGACAGGATTCTATGAGGAGCAGGGCTGACTGTGAGAACAATGTTCATCACCATTAGGAGACAAAAGGGAGGTAATAACAAAACGGCAGCACAGGAGACACTGAGGGCTGGAGCTGCAGACTGCAGACGCCAACTTCTGTAAGGATGGCTGAACTTACTGAGGTATGTACAACTGAGGCCAACTTGTGCAGGGATGGCTGAACTTACTGAGGTATGTACAACTGAGGCCAACTTCTGTAAGGATGGCTGACCTTACTGAGGTATGTACAGTTGAGGCCAACTTCTGTAAGGATGACTGAATTTACTGAGGTATGTACAACTGAGTCCAACTTCTGCAGGGATGGCTGAACTTACTAGGGCACGTAAAGATGAGGCCAACTTCTGCAGAGATGGCTGAACTTACTGAGGCACGTAAAGATAAAGCCAACTTCTGCGGGGATGGTTGAACTTACTGAGGTATGTACAACTGAGGCCAACCTCTGCAGGGATGGCTGAACTTACTGAGGTATGTACAACTGAAGCCAGCTTCGGCAGGGAAGGAAGCACTAGCAGGGTGAGTTACGGCAGAGGTGAAGCTGGAGAAATCCAGTCTTTCTTCTTTTTGACTATCTGCTCAAAGCAGATCACATGCAGTAACAAGTGTGATAAATTTCTCAAGGAACACAATTGTCTGGCAGCTTAGCTCAGGCAGTTAAGGCTAAAACCTGCCAATGGGCTTTAATACATAGCTCTGGGTATGATTCCCACAATTTCCCCTTGCAAATGATCTAATTATGAGTCACTTACCCAGACAATGTTCCCTGGTCACTCCTGACAGAAAATACTGACTGGGCTTACCCAGGTAACTAAAATAAAATAAAAAAATATATATAAAAATTATATATAGTCTTCACAACCGCAGCAGAGAGACCAATTTATCTTCTTTTGTACCTGGACACAGAAATAATACCTGTTGAAAGTAACACCTGTTGAATGACCTGGACACAGAAATAATACCTGTTGAAAGTAACACCTGTTGAATGACCTGGACACAGAAATAACACCTGTTGAAAGTAACACCTGTTGAATGACCTGGACACAGAAATAACACCTGTTGAAAGTAACACCTGTTGAATGACCTGGACACAGAAATAATACCTGTTGAAAGTAACACCTGTTGAATGACCTGGACACAGAAATAATACCTGTTGAAAGTAACACCTGTTGAATGACCTGGACACAGAAATAATACCTGTTGAAAGTAACACCTGTTGAATGACCTGGACACAGAAATAATACCTGTTGAAAGTAACACCTGTTGAATGACCTGGACACAGAAATAATACCTGTTGAAAGTAACACCTGTTGAATGACCTGGACACAGAAATAATACCTGTTGAAAGTAACACCTGTTGAATGACCTGGACACAGAAATAATACCTGTTGAAAGTAACACCTGTTGAATGACCTGGACACAGAAATAATACCTGTTGAAAGTAACACCTGTTGAATGACCTGGACACAGAAATTATACCTGTTGAAAGTAACACCTGTTGAATGACCTGGACACAGAAATAATACCTGTTGAAAGTAACACCTGTTGAATGACCTGGACACAGAAATAATACCTGTTGAAAGTAACACCTGTTGAATGACCTGGACACAGAAATAATACCTGTTGAAAGTAACACCTGTTGAATGACCTGGACACAGAAATAATACCTGTTGAAAGTAACACCTGTTGAATGACCTGGACACAGAAATAATACCTGTTGAAAGTAACACCTGTTGAATGACCTGGACACAGAAATAACACATGTGAATGACTTGTTTACTCGAGTCTGAATCTTTGTACCAGGCCTGCCTATTAACAACTGTTTTGTTAAGATGCTGCAGACTTACACCTATTACCTCATTCATGCTGTCTGTCCATTCTAGCCTCTCCCAATTTATTTATCTTCTGCTAATGATCTTTACAAACATCGGTGTCTTTTCTAGTAAATTCTCTCTGCATTAAGTGGCCAAAGCATCTTTGTTTTGGTTTAACTGCCACAACTTTCACTGTACAATCTCGATGCATTTTCTTAAGTATTAGCCGATTTACTCTTCTTACAGTTCATGATATTCTCAAATGTTGTCGCCAGCACCACAGTTCAAAAGCATTCGCTGTTCAGGTACACAGCCTTCCCTACAGGTGTTCTTGCACAGATATATATTACTGGGAAAACCGTAGGACTGACAACATGGATCTGTGTTGATGATATGAAAACTCTATTCTTTAAAATCTTTTCCATATTTACTACTTTCCCTCCAGGAATCAAGTATATTTTAATTTCATGGCTACAATCAGCAGTCTGCAGAGATTTCTGAGTCCAAGTAAATAGAATCTGTCCCTGCCTGCGCACCTCCCCCAACTACTTGCAAAGAGCTGACAGGACTAGATGGCGTGTTACAGTGAGCAGTAAGCCAGCTTTTGCACTTTTAATTTTCATTAGCAGCCTCTTCAACTCTTCCTCACATTCAGCCATCAGAGTGGTACCCAACTTTATATCAGCCATCAGAGTGGTACCCAACTTTATATCAGCCATCAGAGTGGTACCCAACTTTATATCAGCCATCAGAGTGGTACCCAACTTTATATCAGCCATCAGAGTGGTACCCAACTTTATATCAGCCATCAGAGTGGTACCCAACTTTATATCAGATGCTGCTAATATCTCTCCCTAAAAGTTTCAGCCATCAGAGTGGTACCCATCTTTATATCAGATGCTGTTAATATCTCTCCCTAAAAGGTTCAGCCATCAGAGTGGTACCCAACTTTATATCAGATGCTGTTAATATCTCTCCCTAAAAGTTTTCAGCCATCAGAGTGGTACCCATCTTTATATCAGATGCTGCTAATATCTCTCCCTAAAAGTTTTCAGCCATCAGAGTGGTACCCATCTTTATATCAGATGCTGCTAATATCTCTCCCTAAAAGTTTCAGCCATCAGAGTGGTACCCATCTTTATATCAGATGCTGCTAATATCTCTCCCTAAAAGTTTCAGCCATCAGAGTGGTACCCATCTTTATATCAGATGCTGCTAATATCTCTCCCTAAAAGTTTCAGCCATCAGAGTGGTACCCAACTTTATATCAGATGCTGTTAATATCTCTCCCTAAAAGTTTCAGCCATCAGAGTGGTACCCATCTTTATATCAGATGCTGCTAATATCTCTCCCTAAAAGCTTCAGCCATCAGAGAGGTACCCATCTTTATATCAGATGCTGTTAATATCTCTCCCTAAACATTTCAGCCATCAGAGTGGTACCCAACTTCATATCAGATGCTGCTAATATCTCTCCCTAAAAGTTTCAGCCATCAAAGTGGTACCCAACTTTATATCAGATGCTGTTAATATCTCTCCCTAAAAGTTTCAGCCATCAGAGTGGTACCCATCTTTATATCAGATGCTGCTAATATCTCTCCCTAAAAGTTTCAGCTATCAGAGTGGTACCCAACTTTATATCAGATGCTGCTAATATCTCTCCCTAAAAGTTTCAGCCATCAGAGTGGTATCCATCTTTATATCAGATGCTGCTAATATCTCTCCCTAAAAGTTTCAGCCATCAGAGTGGTACCCAACTTTATATCAGATGCTGCTAATATCTCTCCCTAAAAGTTTCAGCCATCAGAGTGGTACCCAACTTTATATCAGATGCTGCTAATATCTCTCCCTAAAAGTTTCAGCCATCAGAGTGGTACCCATCTTTATATCAGATGCTGTTAATATCTCTCCCTAAAAGGTTCAGCCATCAGAGTGGTACCCAACTTTATATCAGATGCTGTTAATATCTCTCCCTAAAAGTTTCAGCCATCAGAGTAGTACCCATCTTTATATCAGATGCTGCTAATATCTCTCCCTAAAAGTTTCAGCCATCAGAGTGGTACCCATCTTTATATCAGATGCTGCTAATATCTCTCCCTAAAAGTTTCAGCCATCAGAGTGGTACCCATCTTTATATCAGATGCTGCTAATATCTCTCCCTAAAAGTTTCAGCCATCAGAGTGGTACCCATCTTTGTATCAGATGCTGCTAATATCTCTCCCTAAAAGTTTCAGCCATCAGAGTGGTACCCATCTTTATATCAGATGCTGCTAATATCTCTCCCTAAAAGTTTCAGCCATCAGAGTGGTACCCAACTTTATATCAGATGCTGCTAATATCTCTCCCTAAAAGTTCAGCCATCAGAGTGGTACCCAACTTTATATCAGATGCTGTTAATATCTCTCCCTAAAAGTTTCAGCCATCAGAGTGGTACCCAACTTTATATCAGATGCTGTTAATATCTCTCCCTAAACATTTCAGCCATCAGAGTGGTATCCATCTTTATATCAGATGCTGTTAATATCTCTCCCTAAAAGTTTCAGCCATCAGAGTGGTACCCAACTTTATATCAGATGCTGCTAATATCTCTCCCTAAAAGTTTCAGCCATCAGAGTGGTACCCATCTTTATATCAGATGCTGTTAATATCTCTCCCTAAAAGTTTCAGCCATCAGAGTGGTACCCATCTTTATATCAGATGCTGCTAATATCTCTCCCTAAAAGTTTCAGCCATCAGAGTGGTACCCATCTTTATACCAGATGCTGTTAATATCTCTCCCTAAAAGTTTGATCCCAGCATCCAATTCATCTAACCCAACATTTCACATGATGTATTCAGTTTACAAATACATGGAGTGACATTTTCCCAAATCTGAATCACTCAGTTATTCCATTCATTCCAAATGTTTCTTGTCCTGCATATTGATTCCTTAAGATGTAAATATGAAACCTGGGTATCCCTATTTCTCTAAGAACTCTACACATTCAAATGCTTTAGAGTAGTTAAAATGGAAGTAAACATTTTTGGAACTCCCTTTGTTTTCTCTGTTATTCAAGAGATATCTGCATCATCACTCGGCAGATATCTGCATCATCACTCGGCAGATATCTGCATCATCACTCGGCAGATATCTGCATCATCACTCGGCAGATATCTGCATCATCACTCAGCAGATATCTGCATCATCATTCAGCAGATATCTGCATTTTGATCTCTGATGCATCTGCCCCATTTAAAACCAGTTTTACATCTAGCAGTTCTTGGTACATACATTGTGAGAGTCTAGCATGCAACATCTCTGGTATTATGTTTTTAACATATGACATACAACTTCTCTGGTACTACACTCTTAAAATACATCTCCGGTATTACTGTCTTATAACACAGCACACATCCCTGGTACTATGGTCACTATGCTCTCATAATACAACATACGTCTCCCATACTATGCTCTTATAATACAATGTACAACTTTTCTGTTATGTTCTTGCAATACAACATAAAACTTATTCTATATTATTTTCTTATAATACAGTGTACAACTTATTCGGTATTACACTCTTATAACACAAACTACAACTTCTCTAGTATTATGCTTTCTCCTTCAGACCAGTAGCCTATAAAAGAGTTTTTACATTACTGTTTTGTTTTTTAAACATTTTCTCAGAATGCAGTATTGATCTTAAATTAGTGGGTCATTATTTGCTTTGTATTTTCACACATCTTTTTAACACTTATAAAGGAATAAAGGTGATTTTGGTTTTATTCCTCTTTACAGGGAGACAGCTGTGCTGTAATGACAGCAAAATGCTTAGTAATGAAGGGCAGTGCTACTGTCGATTTGGTGACAGACCCTTCCAACTTGAGCCAGCTAAACAAAACTCAACCTTCACCACCTACGACTAATGCCTGTTGTCTGACCTCAGTACCAGGATGGCAGTAGTACCCAAATGCAAACTGCAAGGGACAACCTCCATCAAAGTGGGTAAAAAGGTATAAAAAACGGTATGTGTCCACACTGCGGCACTACAGGTAGGTGCCCACACTGCGGCACTACAGGTAGGTGCCCACTCTGCGGCACTACAGGTAGGTGCCCAATCTGCAGCACTACAGGTAGGTGCCCACTCTGCGGCACTACAGGTAGGTGCCCACTCTGCGGCACTATCAGGATTCAGTCTAGTCCTGCCACATACAACCTCCAAAACTCCTTTCTCATGCAGTGAACTACAGAGCTCTTAAGCTACCCACAACATTTGGACTTAGTTCATATTCCCCTTTAGCTATCTTTCTTTCATGCTGGCCTTTTCTCTATTGTCCATGTCAGACAGCTGAAACGGAAATCAGTATGTGGTAGAACTTCCATATTTAATGAAGTAATACCAAAAATGCAGCTAACAGCATACATTCCGGCAGAACAAAATGCTGTACCGAATTAAAAAAAATCTAAAGCTGCAAGCCCAGCTCACTACAGAAGACCACACCAATACAACATATAAAACAGTAATCATGAAGTTAAAAAAAAAAACACACACCAGTGTCATGTGATTTAAAAATATGCCTGTCAGCTTCTAATGTAAGGATTCACCTAATAAAGCCTCCATGTGTTCTTAAGTCATTTTTTCCTAATTTATTGACTATCATCCAATCCTCCAATGGGGTGGCTGCAGTGGTTAGTGTTGTTGCCTTACAGCAAGACGCTCACCGGTTTGATTCTCGGCATGGGTGCCTTCTTTGTGGAGTCTGCATGCCCTCCCTCTGGTCACGTGTTATATATATATATATATATATGGAAATACAACAGAATACTAAATGTCGATCGAGCATCACTGTTGTCCTTTAAATCTCTTTTTGGGCAGTAAGCTCTCCCCTCACACCTCCAGAACTATATCAACTTTTGAGATCACTATACGTCAGAGAAAAAGGAAATATTGAGAAATGAAAATCACAGACTTGGTAACTTAGGTCTGCATTTTTGTTCATTTAGTCTCGTTATTTAAGACTTTAACGAGTTATGGAAAATAAAACAATTACTAGCAAGACCATTACCCTCTGACTGACGGCCAATACTTTTTTTTTCCTAACCTCCAGTCACCCACTAGCAGTCCAGCTGTAATCACTCCTACTACTATCAATATTTGTCCAAATGTGTTAAAAGGCTTTCTTACTTTGCCTCTAACTCCTTCCCCTCCCATTTTCACAGCCTGTTACAAGGAACCCTTTTCCTGGCACCTTCTTCCTCTCTGCCGACCCCAGACCACCCTTGCGACACCCTAAAAGTTTTTCTTAGATCGTTATTCTTTTTGACTCGGTCTACAAGCTGCTCTCCACCATCATCCCAAATCAGTCAAATGAAAGCTGACTGCACCCTAAAGTTTTGAAACGGCATTGGCTCGTACCGAACGTACACATTTACATTCACATTTAACTTCACAGTCAAACTGGAATCGTTCCTAATGAATTAAAGCCTTCTGTTATAACTCCTGTCCCCAAAGTTCTAAATCCTGCTCTTCCAGATCTCTACACACAGAGTGTCTTCATCTGCACTACTAAAAACACAACAGAAGCTAGTATACCCACAGATTCTGGGCCATCTACTACTCTACAAGTTACTCTCTAAGTCACAGCATGGTATCAGGTGTCCTTTAAAACAAACCCTGCATTTTTCATGGTCAGCGACTTCATATTCACAGTACAGACAGAGGTTTACTGACAGGTGCAGTGTTTGATAGCTTAACTGAAGCCTTAGATTTAGTAAACCACACACTTCTTTCCAAACTAGCCTAAGATTTTCCCATTTGACTCTTAATTCATTCAATAGATACTTGCCTGATTATATTGCGTGTGTGTGTGTATGTATATATATATATATATATATATATATATATATATATATATATATAAATAAATCAACATACTCACTCCTTAAAGAGGAGCTCTACACTTGGCCTTCTCGTCTTCTCTGATTTTATTAATTACCTACCCTCTGATGTTTGCTCAAAGTCGTATCATAAGCTGATGATGTAATTTCCCTTTAGGAGGAAAGTATTCCAACAGCATTCAACAAGTACACTCAATGACCTTTGACACATACCTCTTTTAAATGCAGAAAAATCTCATCATATGTCACCTGGCACCCAGCAATGACTTTCCATCATTAACTGTACTCAGCTTTCTGGAACACAGAAAACCCTCAACTACTACTAACTCTTAAAAATATTGGTTCTTGTTGGTACTTCCTCACAATTCACATTTATGTGAGCACATGAATAGTAAATAATTTATACATTTAGTATTGCTATGTTCATCAGTAATATATCAATACTAAAGTCTTAACAAGGCTCAGATAACGCCACCTGCCCACTTACACTTGTTATTCTTTATGTACCTTTGGCCATCCCTTGAACTTTCCTTAATTTGGCTATCCTGCCTTGACTGCAGACAGACACCACTGACAAAGCTTTCCACCTTCCCCATAAGCTGTTCTCTGAACCTGGGGCATCCCTTACAGAGGCATACTTTGATGTTCCATTTACCAGATGGGCATTTTTTCTCCAGATAGTAAAAGCCTTATGTTCATCTGGCCTGGATGCCCCATAACTGGAGATGGTAAAGCAGGCAGAGAGCCATCACACTGCTTCAGGATGTTAAGTCACCATGTGAACAAGGATGAAGCTCACCCCTCCCATCTGATATGCTGTATTACATCACAATCTTAGCATGCAATGATTAGGACATATGTTCATCATTTGCCCACCCACCTTACAATGTGACAACCACCTCATCATAGCCTTAGCACCATTGCTGTATCTTGTGTCCTAGGCAAGTAACCCCAACATGTCCTTCAGTCTTGTCCACTGAAGAGGTACCAATCACTATCTCATCCAGTTCCTGGGTCATTAACGGAACCAGAGTCATCTGGGACACAGCAAAAGCGTTATCCCTCTATGCCACCAAGATAACAGCAGCCATTATTCTAAAGTTAGATCACATCTTGTAAATATCTTTGAATATGTTCTCCCAAATCACTGTAACTCAGAAAACACTACCATTTACAAAAGACCAAGAACACGTTTTTAAGCTTCATCAGCTTGTTGGATCAACAAACCCCTCATCCTATAACGCACCATGTCATTTCTTTGTAGTGTCCACCCAACTGCTATCCTATAACTGACCATGTCATTTCTTTCTATGTCCACCCTTTTTAAAATATTCAGCTTAGATTTCTTCTGTCCACCACCATGCAAACTGCTATTTACTGAACTACCCATTTAAACAGATCGTGTCCTTCTGGATGCTCATCCCCTAAAGGTCATTTTGTAAACTAGCTTTGTTGTTTGGAACTGAATTCCCACCTACATGCAGAACACTGTTGATCTACAGCTCCACCATCCAATGTAAATGTTTCTCCAACACTCACCCGGCTCTGTGGGTCGGAGAGCTGGATTTTTGACCATAGCCCAAGTGACTAGAGTTCAATCAGCAGTCCCAGCACTGGAAAAGCCAGGCAGGGAGGGGAAGCAGTGAGAGGGCATGGCACACTCCCCATTCACCTTACCTAGGAAGGAGGGTTGCATGTACTTACAGGCACATAGTGCAGTGCAATCCAATAAGCCACTCAAAGGAAAATAACAAAAAAACACTGCACACAATAGTATCAGATGACTTGATACAAAAACTCTAGCACCTCGGCAAACGCAACCTTCTTAGAGTCAGTGCGGGGCCAGTCTCATTGGTGGAGACTTGTTTGACACCATGCTATGGGAGGAGATGCAAGGCTACTTTGAGGCAATTTCCCTTAGTGGAGATGCGTGTCATTCTCATCAGTCACACTACTACAAGCCCCATTCCTGGGGCCTTGCAGAGTGCAAATATGTTAGGTATAGGAAGAAAAAAAAAAGGAAGAATCATGAACAAAACTGTGAACCATCCCTAAGGGCTGCCCTGATGACCCTCTCAGTGTGCTGTCACACATTTGGGAATAAATAAGCAACCATTACAGGATCTGATGGGTGGAAGATAGCGAGGGAGGGGCTCAGGAAGCCACCAAAAAATGTTTCCACCCACAATCCCACTTAGCACCTCTCTTTATCATGGAACTCCTTTTCAGATCTTCAATGACTTCCTCCGACTTCTCCCCACTTGCTACTTCCTTCCTGTCTAGCTCTAAGCCCATCTATCTCTCGTCCAGTTTTATTGTTTCGCTACTTCTACAGCTCCCTGCCTGTTATATTCTTCTCCCTACACACCACTGCTATTCTCTATGCATTTCTTGCATATATTTATGCAAATATTTATGTCGTGACTGTTTACCTTCCATTAATGCTGATAAAGCACTGTACCTAGAGTGAGAACTATGACGAATGCTGCAATAGCTCTATACCTAGTGTGAAGACTATGATGAATGCTGCAATAGCGCTGTACCTAGAGTATGGACTATGATGAATGCTGCAATAGCGCTGTACCTAGAGTATGGACTATGATGAATGCTGCAATAGCTCCGTAAAGTGCGAACTATGATGAATGCTGCAATAGCTCTGTACCTAGAGTGCGAACTATGATGAATGCTGCAATAGCTCTGTACCTAGAGTGCGGACTATGATAAATGCAATAGCTCTGTACCTAGAGTGCGGACTATGATGAATGCAATAGCTCTGTACCTAGAGTGCGGACTATGATGAATGCTGCAATAGCGCTGTACCTAGAGTGCGGACTATGATGGACACTGCAATAGCACTGTACCTAGAATGCGGACTATGATGAATGCTGCAAAAGCTCTGTGCCTAGAGTGCGGACTATGATGAATGCTGCAATAACTCTGTACCTAGAGGGCGGACTATGATGAATGCTGCAATAGCGCTGTACCTAGAGGGCGGATTATGATGAATGCAATAGCTCTGTACCTAGAGTGCAGGCTATGATGAATGCTGCAATAGCGCTGTACCTAGAGTGTGGACTATGATGGACACTGCAATAGCTCTGTACCTAGAGTGCGGACTATGATGAATGCTGCAAAAGCTCTGTGCCTAGAGTGCGGACTATGATGAATGCTGCAATAGCTCTGTACCTAGAGTGCGGACTATGATGAATGCTGCAATAGCTTTGTACCTAGAGTGCGGGCTATGCTGAATGCTGCAATAGCTCTGTACCTTGAGTGCGGACTATGATGAATGATGCAATAGCTCTGTACCCAGAGTGCGGACTATGATGAATGCAATAGCTCTGTACCTAGAGTGCGGACTATGTGGAATCCTGCAATAGCTCTGTACCTAGAGTGCGGACTATGATGAATGCAATAGCTCTGTAACTAGAGTGCGGACTATGATGGACACTGCAATAGCTCTGTACCTTGAGTGCGGACTATGATGAATGCTGCAATAGCTCTGTACCTTGAGTGCGGACTATGATGAATGCTGCAATAGCTCTGTACCTTGAGTGCGGACTATGATGAATGCTGCAATAGCTCTGTACCTTGAGTGCGGACTATGATGAATGCTGCAATAGCTCTGTACCTAGAGTGTGGACTATGATGAATGCTGCAATAGCTCTGTACCTAGAGTGTGGACTATGATGAATGCTGCAATAGCTCTGTACCTAGAGTGTGGACTATGATGAATGCTGCAATAGCTCTGTACCTAGAGTGCGGAGCATGATGAATGCAATAGCTCTGTACCTAGAGTCCGGACTATGATGAATGCTGCAATAGCTCTGTACCTAGAGGGCGGACTATGATGAATGCTGCAATAGCTCTGTACCTAGAGTGTGGACTATGATGAATGTAATAGCTCTGTACCTAGAGTGCGGACTTTGACACAGCTGCTTGGAGTTTGACTAGATTCTTAGCTGCTGGAGAAGCCAGGAGTAAGGAGGAGGGCCTTTTTGCAGTCTCCCTTGCTCCAGCAGGGAGGGGTTTTTGCCTATAATTCGACATGTTCCTGGTGATGACGACAGTGTCAAAATCATGAAAAAGGTTCCCATTAGCATTTTGTCATGGGGGGTGGGAGACAATGGACATTATGTATGTACTGTGACATGTCATACAAGTACCTCCAGCCAGTAAGGGCATGTAAAAAAAAATCACTTGCTATGCAGAACAGCATACTTAACACTGACAACTGCTCCTGTATGACTCACCTCCTCTTACTGACCCGTCCAGTGATGCAGCCCCAGCTTAAGAGGATAGTACTGAGGATTTAAGGTAAAAGGAGAGAGAGCAGCCCAACATAACAGTTGATGGTCAGCTGGAGGGCATGCAGGGAGCAGCAAAAAAAAAAAGAAAAAAAGAATGGTTCCTGTGGTTAAATTCCTATTTTTAGAGGACTCTTATTCGCTTGCCTGTACTCAGGTGCATTGTACAGTAATGTGAATATTACACTTTATTTTATGCAGCATTTCTTTGCTTTATGTAATTCCACATTTTTCATTTACTTCATTTGGCTCAAGTGGTGGCTAAAAAGACTTATGATCAGATCTTTCACCCAATTATCAAATATAAATAAATATAGCCGAGCTTGCAATACTATACCATGGCATATGCACAATTCCACAAGTGTCACTCATGCAGCAATACCAAGCACTGACTAGCCGCAGTGAGATGTGCTGTGTGGTATTTTCTTACTACTAAACACCGACAGTCTCCATATAAAAATATATAAACACATACGCAAACATAACTACATACATTAGAGGAACCATGTCAGTCTCAAACATAAGCAATTACTTTATCCTACAAAAACAGTGGCAGCTTCGCACACACAGACTAAACAAAAGAAGCATCTGAGGAAGTGTTAAAAGGTAGAGATTTTTGAAAAGTATAAGAAAGAAACACGGACATAGAAAAGAGAGATACGATGTGGTGTAATATTTATGCAAAGTTGAGAGCCAAATTAATCAAAATAAAGAAGACAGCCCCATAGATATTTGAAGAGAAATACAGACAAAGGCATCCAGATATGGAAAATTTCACAATAAAAAATAATATCACAAAGAGGGAATGTAGAAAAGAAGATTAATAAAGCAAATGTTAAAAAAAAAAAAAAATAGAAGCTAAAGTTATGGAATCCGTGCGAAGTGAAGGATTTGGTGTAGAAACACGGGTTACATCACAGCATGATGGAACAAGTCCCCAAAGTTCAGAGAAACTGGAAGATCAGGAGACATCTGAAGAAGAAATATGGACATGGGAAAGAAAGATTTAATATGGTGTAATATTTATGCAAAATAGAAAGCAAAACTAATCCATACAAAAAGAGCAGTATCACAGATATTTGAAGAGAAATACGGCCAAAGGAATCTGGACACGGAAAACTTTACAATACAAAAAAATAAGACAACGTGGAAAAGTAGAAAAAATTAGTAATGCAGAAGTTAAAGAAATAAAAAAGGATGTTATGGAGTACCTGCCTAGTGATGTATTCAGTATAGAAAATGTAATTCAGGAAGCACCTCAGCAGGATAGAGCAACAGACATCCAAATGAAGGAGAAACCAGTGGAATAGGAAGCAACTGGTCAGTTGGCATATGAAGATATTTTGGAACCTTCCACAGGAAACCAGTATAAACATTCACTTGAAGCTAGACCAAGAGAAGGAACAGGAAGCTGTGGCAACTCGGACACAGTCAATGTTGGAGTGTGACAGGCCAGTGAGTTCCCATACGATAGAGAAACAGATGACAGGATGAAACTGAAGTGAATGTGCTACAGGAAGATGCTACAGAACTTTCTACAGAATGCCCGCAGAAAATGGAGAACAAAAAATGTGCCCTCAGTTTAGAAGAAATTGAGCTAAGAGAAGATACTGAAAAATCGTCTCAACTCTTCATGGCTATGTTCCTGCTGTATAACCTAACCTCATCACTTTCCTTATATGATTACTAAACTCCTATCTGTTTTGCTACTGGTGATTTATGATACTTTCTACACATTTATTTTTTATTTTTATCTTCACTTGTTGATACTGGTATAATATTACTGATTAATATATCTGTTTATACCTCTGATTGAATTCATTGAATTCTGCTTTAATGTATATTTTCTGTACATATTACTGTAATCAAACTAGATTCCTGCTTTTATGCCCCCCTCTCCTTTGCTGCTTCCACTCCTAGATCCCCCCTTAATTCTTACCCCTTCTTTGCTGCTTTTACTCTTAGTTCTCCCCTTATTCTACCCCCTATCCTGAACCTCGAAAGCCCCTTCCTCCCTTTACCCGTTTCTCTCCCTGGGTTCTCTACTACTTTAGACTGACTGACCACTAGGTGGCGCTCTTCTACCTTCTTACTGTCCCCACTACCTTACCCTCTCCTTCCTCATCTCCCCTAAAACAGCCCTCTAACTTCTTTTCCTCTGCTCTCTCCCTCACTACTGTCCTAGGATTGCCTATCCACTCTTCGCTTTATAACTGCCCTCCTCTATCCTTTTTTTTTTTTTTTGAAGTCTCTTACCTTCTCCCTCTGTCTTTCTCCTTTACATCTACCCTCCACTCCACTTCTCTGTAAATCTTTCTTCCTATTCACATCTCTGCTAAACTTACCTTCTGACTATTCACTCCTTACTGATTGTCTTCCTCACTTTCTCCTCCTCTGGCTCATCCCGCTCCGTTTGCCCTGCGGGCTCACTCTGCTCCCCTATCCTGCCCCCAAATCCCACCCGCCCCAGCACCTCTACATTTATCCCTCACTTACTCCTCCCACCATTCCTATTAACCAATCACAGTCCTCTTCTATTACCCCTCAAGCCTACATCAATTAGCCAGTCTCAACCCCCCTCTAATTTCCCCACCCACTTTTACTCCTCCCTTTTCTCTTACTCCTCCCCCTTCTCATTACACTTAATCTTCCCCTCTCCTATCCACAATTTATATCTCCCTTCCACTTCCTTACCTTCTCTCCTCAACTAAGCTTACAACTTAATTTCTTATTTCTCCCTTCCTTATTCCCCCCATTCCAAACATGCCCTCCCAAATCCTCTTTACTTCCCGACTCCCCTGCTCCCTTCTCATCTTACTAATTCCTCTCTATCATGCTACTTCATACTCCTCAAAAGCTCCCACATACACACCTACTCAAACTATCCCTTTCACTCACCCACAACCTCTTCTACTCTCTCATTTCCACTCCATTTCCCCCTCCCTTATCCCACCAAACCTACTACACCTTTTCCATCCCAAACTATTCTCCACCTCTTCAAAAAACTTCTCTCTTACATTTCCACTAACCCCAAACAACTTCCTACAATCCAAACTTAAAAGGCAAAAAGTTATCTTGTGTAATATTCTAGCCTTATCTGGAGACATACATCCTAACCCAGGCCCCTGCCTCAGTACTAACAACTCCTTCCCTCCTTCCCCTTCCTCCCCTACTGCAATTAAGCCTCTCCCCCTTCTCCTTCTTCTCCTACTTCCTCTCTTAGCGCCCTTAAGGTCTTCACTATCATTGCCCAGAGCCTTAACAACAAAATTCACCATGTTCATGCTTGGATCAATCATAACCAACCTGACATCTTAGCCATCTCAGAAACCTGACTAAAACCTCATATCTCTGATTCTGAAATCTTACCTCCAGGTTTCCACATCCTCAGAAGTGACCGATTAAATAAAAAAGGTGAAGACTCTGCCCTAATCTACTCTAACCTTCTATCCCTAATCCCCCTGCAAATCCCAAACCCACAATTCAAAAATACTGACATAACAGCAAGTCTCTAAATGTATAAATATACAAAATGAAGAACACCAGTTGCTGTGCGTTTGAAATTTTTTTAATTCTGGTACCTCGGCCTACGCCTAGGCCGAGGTACCAGAATTAAAAAAATTTAAAACGCACAGCAACTGGTGTTCTTCATTTTGTATATTTATAACAGCAAGTCTCCTCAGACTAAATAAACATAAAAATATCTGCATTATTTCCTTATATATCTCCCCAGGCGATAATATCTCGACCCTTGAAAATATTCTCCACTGGGCCTCATCAGAAATAAAATAGGAAACCTTTATTCTAGGTGACATCAATATTGACTGTAATAAAATCAACACACCTACCCCCTCCCTAGCCATTAACCTTTACAACTTCACCCAAGTAATCCATTCTACAACCCGTCCTAACAAAATCCACCCCCCAGGATCCATCATAGATTGGATTTTAGTCTCCCATCCAAACAAAATCACTCTCTCTGGTACTACCCCTAACACCTTCAGTGACCATCTCTCTGCCTTCACCCATCGCTCAACTAATCCCTCCCAATACCAACATCATTACATTCAAACTCGTAACCTTAGCAACTACGACCTCACAATTTTCTCTAACATTTTTAAACAAATTAACTGGCAAATCCTAAACACTCTCCCCCTTGACAACGCTGTAAAGCATTTTAACTCCATCTTCCTAAATACTCTTAACCTCCCTAGCCCCCCTAAGAAACAAGCGAATCAAAGCCAATTCTGCTCCTTGGCTGACCAAAGAGACTAAATATACCATGCATCTCAGAGACAAATCCTGGAAGCTTTTTCAGAAAAGTAAATTGTCTTCTGCCTTGCTCCAATACACCCAACTCCACAACCAAGTAAAAAAATTAATCACCTTGGACAAAAAAAACTACTACTATAAACTTCAGTCCAATAATAATAAGAACCCAAAACAACTCTGGAAATCTGTTAATTCTCTTCTCCATCCTGGGTCAAGAAATAACCCCTGCCCTGACCCTAGTTTAACGGACAAAGAACTGAGCTCTCACTTTAACACCTTCTTTACAGATTCTATAGCTAAGCTAGCCAAAACAATTCCGGACAATAATCCTCCCAACTTCCTCAACTCTATTTCAAACATCCCTAATAACTGTCCTTTCATGTTCCAGCTCAAACCAGTTTCCACAATGTTTATAAAAAAACTCTTATCCAAACTAAAGCCATGCTCTAATGCCCCTGACAACATTCCCCCCTCCTTCCTCAAATGCGCAGCCGAAGGTATTGCTCTCCCAATTAGTATCCTGATCAACTGACCCTTAAGAGAGTCATACGTACCCAAACTTTGGCGTTCAGCCTACATTCTTCATCTTCACAAAGGAGGTAAAAACATCACTATTTCTAACTTCCGCCCCATTGCCCTACTCTCTCCAATATCTAAAATTCTAGAAAAATGCGTCCACCACCAACTTTTACCCTACTTAACTCAGAATCAGTTTATTACACCCACCCAACACAGCTTCCGTCCCAGCCACAGCACCATAACTGCTCTACTATCCTTTCTAGAAACGGTTAATCAAGCCCGAGATTCTGGACTTCTTGTATCAACTGTTCTGCTAGATCTTTCTAAAGCCTTTGACACCATCTCCCATACACATCTTCTCTTTCATCTCACCAACCTTAATCTCTCCCCTAACACTCTATCCTGGTTCTCCGGTTACCTTTCTGACAGATCTCAGGCTGTCAGATGGAAAGACTTTACCTCTTCCTTCTTGCCTACACCTACCGGCGTTCCTCAGGGATCCATCCTCGGCCCCATGCTTTTCAACATCTTTATAAATAACCTTCACACTGTCCTCCCTGACACTACAGTCATCCAATATGCTGATGACTCTACCTTAGTTTGTGCCACCTCCAACTTTTCTGAACTTCTGACTAAAACTCAAATAGCTTTTTCCACTACAGAAAACTGGATGCACCAAAACCATCTCTCCCTCAACTCCAATAAATCTAAAATACTAATTTTCCTCCCTACCAAGACTTCTTCATTTGACAAAAACTCTTTCAATGTCCTAAGCCAAACCAACACTCCTACAGAAGTGGTCCCTTCCGCAAAACTCCTTGGCATTACCATTGATGAATGCCTCAAATTCGATCTCCACATACAACAAAACAAAGAAAACCAACCAAAAGTTAGGTATGCTCTACAGGAATAATCAATTTCTTTCAAACTCCTCTAGGCACACCTTGGCTATCACCTACCTCCTACCCTCTCTACTTTATAGTGCCCTCTTCTAACTAATCTGTCAGCTTCCAACACCTCAAAACTTGAAGCTTACTATAATAAGATCTCTAAATTTGCCACTAAATCCAAAACCTCTACTCACCACTGCCTTACCCTACAATCTCTGAACTGGTTAGAACTCCCTAACCACCTTGACTATCTCCAACTAACAACCACTCACAAACTAATATTTTACCCAGATAAATGCCCAGTCCTATCTAACATCCTTCCCCCTTACATCCCAAACCAATCGCTGAGATCTGAACACCAAAACCTAATCTCCATTCACAAACCTAAACTTCCCGCTGGCCAGCTTCTACTCTCCTTCTCTTGGTAGAAAATGGAACTCCCTCCCTCCATCACTTAGGACCATACCTAACACGGAATCCTTTAAGACCCAACTTTTCTCACACCTATCCTCCAAATGGAAATGTCTTTGCTTTCACCCTATATAAATTCAAGGGATTTTCTCCACTAAGCCCTCTATACTCTGGCACCAATATACTATCTACTCTCTTATTTCATTTCTATTTGCCACCAAAACAGTTTTAGCTGACTTTCAGTTGACTAAGTATGTAAATACTGTAAATATGTAATTACCTAAGCCAAAATAAAAACTCTTACTGTGTATACTCTGCATTTCACAGCTGTACCGTGTATACTCTGCATTTCACAGCTGTACTGTGTATACTCTGCATTTCACAGCTGTACTGTGTATACTCTGCATTTCGCAGCTGTACTGTGTATACTCTGCACTTCACAGCTGTACTGTGTATACTCTGCATTTCACAGCTGTACTGTGTATACTCTGCATTTCACAGCTGTACTGTGTATACTCTGCATTTCACAGCTGTACTGTGTATACTCTGCATTTCACAGCTGTACTGTGTATACTCTGCATTTCACACCTTCTTAACTGTTTTTGACATTGTATTTTATCACTTGCATTATGTAACCTTGATTGTACTGCCTTTGGAGCTTTTCTCCCCGGGCCTCCACTGAAAATGGGTACTTCGTGGCCCAGTGGACTTCCCTGGTAATCAAACTGAAAATAAATAAATAAATAAATGTACATATTTTGTATATGTTACTGTATTTACTATCTGTAACACTATTTCTACTTCTGCATCAATTAATGTTTATATTTTTTCTGTATCTATGTTCTTGTTGGAGCTTTTCTCTCCGGGCCTCCACTGAAAATGGGCTCTTTTAGACCCAGTGGACTTTCCCGATAAACAAATGCAATAAATAAAACTTGATAGCGATAGATGGACATATTAAGATCAATGAAAAAACAGACTGCAGAAAGTCAATAAAACCCAGAAAGTTACAAATTTGTTAAAATAAATGAAAACCGTAATTAGGACTGTCCATAGAGATCCATGCGATATAACAGAAGTAAATGGGATATATACATTAATAACAGATAAAATTCTACAAGAGCACAGGGAAGTAAGGGAAAGAAAGGAGAGAAATCGAATACCATCATGGAAGCATTGAAGAGAGAAAACTATAAAGCAATTAAGACGAGAAGCGTTACTGTTAGACAAGTACAGAAGAGGGACTAGATCAACAAAATACTCAAAGATAGACATGATAAAAGCAATGTGCAATATTATAATGGATCACAATTTATCATGCACTGTCGCAAATAAACTAAAAATATCAGCACGTGCAGAAAAAGTTAGAAGACACACAGATAAAAGATAAACATAAATGCAACATACAAAATAAACAATTTATTGATGATCCCAAAAAGTTTTATACAGAATTAGAAAACAAGGTAAAAGGAATTGAAAGACCACCAAAAAAAGAAGAAATAGATACATTTTGGAGAAGTATCTATGAAGATCCTGTGGAACATAACAAAGATGCTAAATGGATAGAAGTAAAAGAAAGAATAAGAAGTTTGAAGGTACAAGATATGAAATGGGATGAAATAACAACCAGAGGGATTGAAACAAAGTTAAGAAAAGCCTCTAATTGGAAAACTCCAGGCACACATGCAGTACCTAACGTTTGGTTAAAAGTATTAACATCTTTGCACAAAGACTTAGCCACGAGTAAGAACTATTTAAATAAGCACCCCATACAGACACCAACCTGGCTAACAGGAAAAAACAATGCTTCTACTTAACAGTGAAACTGTAAGCTACCCTAAAAATTATAGACCAATAGCTTGCCTTTCAACAATGTATAAAGTATAGACTGGAAATGATGCCGACAGAGTCTACAGTCATTTAGAATAAAACTCAATTATGGCAATAGAACAAAAGGACAATAAAAGAAAGTCATATGGAACAAAGGATAATTTGTTGTTAAAGTCATAGTGGAGAACTGTGAAAAGGGGAAGAATCTAAGTATGGCGTGGACTGACTACAAAAAAGGATTTGACAGTATCCCTCATTCATGGATAAGAAAGTGCTTAAAAATTTATAAGATACACCCTACACTGATCGACTACATTATAGTGACTATGAAACAGTGGCAAACCACTTTGAGGTTAAGCCCTGATAAAGGAAAAATTATTATTAATATTATATTATTATTAATATTAGAAGTATATCCAACAAAGTCCATGCACTTCATGCCACCATAGACTTGTACTCCCCAGATATAGTCATCCTGACAGAAACCTGGCTAAAACCACATTACCAGTGAGCAAATACTCCCTACAGGTTACGGCATACTAAGAGTAGACCGGCTAAACAAAAAAGGAGGTGGTGTAGCTATAATATTTAAACAGCATCTAAATATCCAGATCTTAAAATCATCAGCTCCACAAATAGGCAATGAAGAAATAATATATACCAACCTCAAAATTAACCAAAACAAAACCATCAACATAATTGGATGCTACTTCCCACCTGGCCAAAACACCCCTCCCCTAGAAAACCTCCTCAGCTGGTCTACCCACCATCTCCCCCAAGAAACTATCATTTTAGGTGATTTCAATATTGACTGGCAATCCTGTTCTGGCAACAATCCAACCCCATCATGTACACCTTCATGGCTTCACTCAACTAGTCCAGTCACCAACCAGGATAAATAAAAACTCCACCAAACACACTACCCTGGATTGGATACTAGTCAGTAAGAGCCCCCAGTCATATATAACAGGCTGCTTATCAGATAGCCTCAGTGATCACTCCCCAACATTCCTACTCAAAAAATACCCATACCAAGCTAAACCTGTCATCTACCGTCAAATACGTAAAAAACTAAACTTTAACTCACTCACCTTCATCTCATCCCTCAAAGAATGTAACTGGCATCCTCTAAAGTACCTCAGTCTAGATGACGCCGTTGAATTTTTTTAATACTACCTTCCTGGACATCCTTAATTACCATGCCCCCATAAGATTCTCCAGAACCAAAGCACAACCCTCCCCATGGCTACAGAAAACCACTAAGTCAGAAATGAAAAACAGGGATAAAGCCTGGGAGCACTGGCACAAAACCAAAACCCCCTCAGCTAGACAGAAATTCCTAGAACTACGCAATAGAGTCAAAAAGCTAATAAAACAGGACAAATCCCAATACTACCAGCCTGCCCTAGACTCCTCACAACACAGCCCCAAACAATTCTGGTCCTCCATAAACTCCATCCTCCACCCAAAGTCAGTACCCCTCCTCCTAACATCCCTCACTCCTCAGAAAATATTGCTACCTCATTCAACACACACTTCACCCAAACCATACTATCAGTAGCTAAACAACACAACCCCCTCCCCTCCAACCCACACCTTCAACTAGTAATCTCCCCACTGCCTTCTCTTTTTCTCCTGTACCTACCTCCAACATAAAAAACTCTTAACTAAACTTAAACCCACCAAATTAGCAGACAGCCTCCCAAGTGAATACCTACAAATCGCAGCTGATGCTCTGGCCTACCCAGTATCCATCTTGATTAACCGATCTCTGTCAGAAAGTTACATTCCCACACTGTGGAAAGTATCACATATAATTCCCCTCCACAAAGGTGGACCCTCCACAGAACTAACCATAGCTATTCTCTCTCCACTCTCCAAAATACTAGAGAGATGCATACACTCTCAGGTCTTAGACTACCTCCTTACTAACAACCTCCTTTCCAGTACTCAGCATGGTTTCCGACCAAACCATAGCACCACCACTGCCTTACTCTCCTTTACTAACACTATCCTTCAGCATAAAAACAATGGCTATCTCTCCTCTGCTACTTTCCTAGACCTATCTAAAGCATTTGACATGGTCCCACACAAACAATAGCTATTCTCTCTCCACTCTCCAAAATACTAGAGAGGTGCATACACACTCAGGTCTCAGACTACCTCCTTACTAACAACCTCCTTTCCAGTACTCAGCATGGTTTCCGACCAAACCATAGCACCACCACTGCCTTACTCTCCTTTAATAACACTATCCTTCAGCATAAAAACAATGGCTATCTCTCCTCTGCTACTTTCCTAGACCTATCTAAAGCATTTGACATGGTCCCACACAAACAACTTATCTCTGTCCTCAATAACCTATCCTTCTCACAATCGGTCACCAACTGGTTTCAGAATTACCTGTCTGACCGCCAACAATCCGTTGTATGGCAGAATGGCATATCTCCCCAACTACCTGTCTTCATAGGGGTTCCCCAAGGATCCATCCTTGGACCCCTACTCTTCTCTGTTTACACCAATAATCTAGCCTCTGCCATCAAACATGACACACTCATACAATACGCAGATGACTCGGCCATCATCTGCTCAGCCCAGTCCCTACCAAAACTGCAAAAAGTCAGACAGGAAGCCTTTTCCTCTGTTGAAACATGGTTATCTGATGCCCGATTAATACTCAACCCAAACAAAACTAAACTACTCATCTTCCAACCCACCAAACATATGCAAAACAACTCTCACTTTAACATCACGGCAAAAGACAACACCACTATACACCCAACTGAACACACCAAATTGCTAGGAGTGGAAATAGACAATAAACTAAAATTTGACATTCACATATCCATGACTATAAAAAAATCCACAAGAAACTAGGAGCGTTATACAGAAATAAGCAATTTCTCACCAAAGCAGCAAAGATTTCAATAGCAAATTCCCACCTTATCTCCACCCTACTTTATGCCTCTCCAATATATACCAACCTAAGGCACTGTGATCTAAACAAGCTAGAGACCTGCTACAACAAAATCGCCAAATTCGCCACAGGGGCATCCTACGGTAGTCACCACTGTCTCTCACTTGCTGAACTGGGCTGGCTTGAACTCCCTCACCTCCTTCAGTGGTATCAACTCTCACTCACCCACAAACTAGTAAACCATCCACTAAATGTCCCATCCCTCCAGAATCTACTCCAACCCTATCGCACCACTAAGATCCAGCAGCAAAAATCACTTGCAGATCACTAAAGCCAATAACTCTGCTGGTGAAGCACTATTCTCTTGTGCCATAGCCAAATTATGGAACTCCCTCCCACCCACAATTACCTCCATACCATCATGCACCCACTTCAAAACTTTACTAAAAGTGCAACTAAAAACATGCTGGCTATGCCCTTGCAGCTCCCACTCTAATATCATCCACCCCATCCAACCACTACCTTTCTTTCCACTCCACTAACTACCTTGATTATAGCAAGCTCAGATGCTCATAAGCCAGTACTTATTATACAGCACGAACTTCTTCTTCTTGTAACATTTGTTAATGTCTGGTATGCACTTCACAGATAAAGATTCTAGTTGTCTACTGATGTACTATGTTCTTCATCTGTAAATATGTTGTAAGTAATTGCTATGTAAATTGTTAATCACTATGTAATCCAATGTAAATACTGTCTGTTTATTTTAACTATGGAGCTTTTCTCCCCGGGCCTCTGCTGAAAATGGACCTACGTCCAGTCAGACACTCCCGGTCAACAAATTTAAATAAATAAATAAATAAATAAATTATTCCAGGGAGAAAAATCCAAAGGGGGATATTCCTGGGTGACTCCCTGTCACATATGCTATTCTGTCTTGCCCTTAGCCCATTAAGCTGGCTACTTAACAGATTAGGTCATGGCTATAATTTGGCTCCTAGAAAGCAACAAAAAGCGTAAAGATGTTGATGATTAAAACTTATAGCTCATCAGATGAGGAACTGAAAGCACAACTGTTAAAACTTCTTCAGATGATATAAGAATGTCATTTGGTCTTGATAAATGTGCAAAAGCAACCTTTAAAGCAGGAAAACTGCAGCACCAAGAAAATAAACGAACTTGAGCAAGAGGGAGTGTATAAATATTTGGGAATTGATGAAGGATCAACAATAAAAGATGAACAAATACAAACTAAACTTAATAAGGAATATTTTAGAAGTCTTAAATGAATCCTGAAAATGGCGTTGGCATCTAGGAGCAAAATTCAAGCTATAAACCAATGTACTCTTCCTGTTCTAACTTACAGTTTTGGAGTGACTGACTGGCCCCAAACGGTGTTGGATAGATTAGAAAGGAAAACAACGATGCTTCATGCTCATCAAATAATCTATAAAAATGAGAGCATACCAAGATTATATTCCCTTTTCCGAAGGAGGTACGGGCTTCCTTGAAATTGATTACATGTATAGATCTGCAATCGTGAGACTGCATACATATCTGCTGACCTCATAAGACCCAAACATAGTGAAAGTATTGAAACATGAGGAGAATAAATCTAAAATTACTTCCCTTCTTAGTCTAGCAGAAGCATATCGGCATCAAGCGGGAATGGAAATCAAACCAGTAGATAAAAAATCAGGCAGCAACTGAATGTGCCAGAAAAAAGAAAGTATACAAGGTAAATGATCAGATGAGAAGGCAAGAAATGTGGAAAATGCATAAATATAGTTGCAAGTAGAGAAAACTCCTGGAAGAACATCATGTTGATCAAGATCGAAAGCAGGAATGGTTAAGGAGAGGTGAATTCATAATACTGGCAGCCCAAGACAGTGTGCTACATACATGTTGGTTTACAAAGTCCATTGAACATGTAGGAAAAACAGACAAATGTAGGTTTTGTAAAACCGAATTGGAAACAGTGGCACACCTTGTTACTGGCTGTGACATACTAATAGCAGACGGTCTGTATACTGAAAGACATAATAATGTGGCAAGACTGTTGCACTGGGGATTGTGCAAACATTATAATACTGAAGTAGCTGAAACACGCTGCAAACACGATCCACAAAGCATCATGGAAAATGATGAAGTCTACATCACATGGGATCACCCATTACCAACAGTTCAAAAGATAGAGGCTAGAAAACCAGATAGAGTGGCTCATGAAAAGAAGACAAAAGTAGCACTGATCACTGAAATCACTACATGTAGTGACTACAGTGTCTTGCATAGAGAGAGAGAGACACAAAGTCATAAAATATCAGCATTTGCAGCTAGAAATGAGAGCAATGTAGAAGAAATATATCCAGATAGTTCCAACAGTAGTAGGAGCAACAGGTCTTGTAAAAAAGAATCTACAATCATATTTAGATATGTTACCAATCCATGTAACTCCGTACAAATTGCAGGAGGAGTCAATACTATGCACATTGCAGGTGCTGTGAAGAGCACTTCTGACTGCCATCAAAGACTGAAACAATACTAATTTCATGAACTTTAATCGTCCTTTGACTTAGGAATGGGGTCCATTCCCTTCATGGTATTAGAAACCCAAAAGATTTGGAGAAATTAAACAGACTAACAATTAAATTATCTGACAAAAACAGTGGCAGCTTTGAACAGACTTAACAGTCCAGTTTTGTTAAGGGAAAACCCTCTATTTGCTCATTGGCAGTGTCTGAATAAGTAACAGTGGCACTAGGTAAAAGGTTGATCACACTTTGTATACTTAAATCTTCTGAATAAGCAACAGTGGTGCTAGGTAAAAGACTGATCACACTTTGTATACTTAAATCTTCTGAATAAGTAACAGTGGTGCTAGGTAAAAGACTGATCACACTTTGTATACTTAAATCTTCCGAATAAGTAACAGTGGCGCTAGGTTAAAAGACTGATCGCACTTTGTATACTTAAATCTTCTGAATAAGTAACAGTGGTGCTAGGTAAAAGACTGATCACACTTTGTATACTTAAATCTTCTGAATAAGTAACAGTGGTGCTAGGTAAAAGACTGATCACACTTTGTATACTTAAATCTTCTGAATAAGTAACAGTGGCACTAGTTAAAAGACTGATCACACTTTACTTAAATCCCGTACAAGCATTTGATACTACTCCCCCTTTGATGCTACTCCCCCACAAAGGCATTACAGAAAAAACTCATTTGACTGGCTAAAGGGAAGAATGCAAAAACAATGACAGTATGCTACCTACCTAACCCCGCAGACGTGTCCAGTGAATCCCTTGCTCCACACTAATCAGAGCAGACCATTTGCATTTGGCTATTCTTCTCAAATCTAATTGCAGTTAAACTATGGCTAGTAAATACACTGACCTGAACAGTATAACTGTCCGCACTGAGATACAATACTCTATGACAAGTTAAAAATAATAAATATCTGGTAAAACACTTAACAGTTTTACTCCCAGTGCTACAGCATATAACCAAATACCATATTATCAATTAAATTACTGACAGGTTGCTTTTTTTCAAATAAGCAATTAAGTCAGTGCATTCACTCTTCTTAATATGAGCAAAATTTATTTTTGTTCCAGGTATATACTTTCTGCAATCCTTCAAATATTCCATGAGTGTATCTTCTCCCTGCAAAATACCTTTCTTCTTATTTGCATCAGTGTATAAAACCTTTTGCTCGTCCAGTATTCTGACCAGACAGACAGCAGAGATGTGGACCAACTTTGTGTTTTCCACCTTTTTCAACAATATGACGCTGAGCACAGCTCTGAACAAATATTTTTTGCCCTTATCTGCATCACCCGTCTTTACTCTCAGGTTTTAGTGAGGAAACTACAAGAGGATTGCATGTAGGGGGCAGTAATATGGAGTTACAAAATCCTATGTTGTCAACTGCACAAATTCAGAAAAAAGATACAAAAATAGGCAATGAAATCAAATACCAACAGAAAATACACACAAACTCTGATCACTATGTTACACTCCAGAGTCCAAAAGGATTATACTGAAGTAAAACTATTAGTTATGTATCTACCGTAACTTGGTATCTGTGTTGTCTTTCTCTCACTCTGCACCACTGATGGGTGATGGATCTGATCCTCGGATCTGACTCGGCTGCCTTCAACAGACTTTAGCTTCCAGGATTGAACTCCTCTCTTACCCATAATCCTCTGCCCCTAGCTCTGCCTCCTCAGACTGAGTTTGCTGTCTCTAACAGGAAGAAGAAAAGAACCAAGGGCTCAACCTGGAATGAAGGTTCCCACAAAGACTTTTCAGGATCCTCAAAAAAAAATTAAAGCATACCTTTTTGGAGGGGGATGGCTGGGTGGAAAGGTGAAGCAGAATCAGAACAGGACAACACAGACACCAAGTTATGGTGAGTACATAACTCATAAATCGGATGTTGTCCCTCTCATTCTGATTCAGTGATTGGTCTAACTCCACAGACACCAAGTTATGGTGAGTACATAACTCATAAATCGGATGTTGTCCCTCTCATTCTGATTCAGTGATCGGTCTGACTCCACAGATACCAAGTTATGGTGAGTACATAACTCATAAATCGGATGTCCCTCTCATTCTGATTCAGTGATTGGTCTGACTCCACAGATACCAAGTTATGGTGAATACATAACTAATAAATCGGATGTTGTCCCTCTCATTCTGATTCAGTGATCGGTCTGACTCCACAGATACCAAGTTATGGTGAGTACATAACTAATAAATCGGATGTTGTCCCTCTCATTCTGATTCAGTGATCGGTCTGACTCCACAGATACCAAGTTATGGTGAGTACATAACTAATAAATCTGATGTTGTCCTCCTCATTCTGCTTCAATGATGGGTCCCAGTCCTCAACTACATGATTTCTTGGGTGCCATCAAGGAAGGATATGCCAGAGTACTGATGAGCCAAAAGACGTCCTGCTGCTGGAGACCATGTCCAACTTATAACGGGTCATGAAGGTATGAGACAGAGCGGGTTGCTGCTGCACAAATATCATCAACTGCAACTCTAGATGAAAAAGCCGCTGACGTTGCTATGGATCTTTTGAATGGGCCTTTGGAAGACTAGGCAATTTCAAACCATTTTTCTCATAAATAAATGTTGTGAAACTGGTTATCCACCTTGCTACTGACACTTTAGAAACTGCTCGACCCTTACGGTTAGAGGGGGAGGAGGAGGAAACAAAACTGCTCAGAGTTTCTGAATTGTTTTGTTCCATGTAGGTAGAAATGTAACAGTCTGTGTACATCCAAGGAATGTAACGTATATTCTCCTTTGTTAGAATAATTAGGAGAGAACAATGGTAACTGAATGCACTGATTTATGTTCGACTCTGTGGCAACGTTTGTGCAAAGGATGGGTTAGCACATAGGGAAACTCTGCCCTTATGAAAAATAATATATGGAGGTTTAGACGAAGGTGCCTGCAATTCAGAAACTCTTTGTGCTAAGGTAATGGCTACAAGAGCAGCAGACTTCCAGGACAAATATTTCAAGTCACAATCATTAGTCGGTTCAAAGGGAGGACAGGAGGACAGCTTTCATCTCCAGGACATTTATATGTATTCTGGTCTCTAGGGGAGTCTACGTGCCTTGGACCATCTTCCCCTCAAAATGTTCCCCCACACTCTAAGTGGGAAGCGCCCGTGGTCACTGTGGCTATCAGAGGGAGGAGGATAAAGGGTCTGCCTACTGACAGATCCGAGTGAATCCACCATTCTAAATGACTTCTGCAAATATTGGTCAACCTGATAGGAACAGATAGGGACTGATGTAGAAATGACTATTGAACAGCCAGTGTCCACTGTAGAATGTGCATATAGTATCTGATCAGAGGAACCACATACCCCAGGGCCTGCAGAATCAATATGGCAGGAGGAGATGGATGAGAAAATATAGTTTGGACCTGAAGAGTCAGAGTGTTGATGCATTATTGGGGCAAAGAAGCTACTTGTATAACTGTGTTCAGCTGTGCCCTGATGAATTCCAAAGTTTGTGCCAGTAATGGTTGTGACTTCTCTGGATTCATTGTAATGCTTAGGAAGTGTGATATCCGATAGAGAGAGTCCCTGGTCTAAGACAGTAGATGCTGGGTGGGGGCAATTAGAAGCCAACTGTCTAGCTACAGGAATATCTGAAACCACTGCAGTTGGACATGAGCTGCAAACACTGCCATGCACATGGTAAACACCCAGGGAGGCTGTGATGAGACCAAAGAGCAGGGTCCTGAAGTGGAAGTGACTAGCTCCCATGTGAAAGCGCAGGTAACTCCTGTAGAGCCTGTCTACTTTTATGTGATAGTACACATCCTTCAAGTCCACAGTGCACATCCAATCGTCTTGCCTTAGTAATGGAAGGATGGACTAAACCGTCACCATCTGGCACTTCTCTTTCTTTACATACAACTTGAGTTTACTTAGGTCTAGAATAGACCTCAAGTGCCCTGTTTTCTTTGGCACCAAAAAGAAACGGGAGTAAATTCTGGATCCTCTCTGTTCAGTTGGAACCTCTTGGATGACTCTCTTTTGCAGTAATCTTTTGATCTCTAGAATGGCCAACGCCCTCTGACTGAGTGGAATGTCAGGGAGCTTCTTTTATAGGTTCATAGGTAGGTACTAGGCTATCAGCCCTAAGGCCCATACAAGCCTAGCCAAAAAATGTACCCTGGCTTTTGCCCCCCAAGAAAATTATTTTCCTGTGCCCGTCTAGCAGAGCCACAGAAGTGATCCCCGGGGTGAATTTCCCATTTCCCATCCAATCATCAAGATTTTTCTTAAAGAGTGCTAATGAGGAGCTCTGTTTGACATAGATAGGTAAGTCTGTTCCAGAGTCTGGGACAGGAATCTATCCCTCCAGCATGTTCTGTTTATTGTGGTGACAAGGTTAAGGTTCCTAGAGCGTGTAGCTCGGAGGGATTGGGATTTCTTTAAGTGGAGCATGTCCAACAGCTCTGGGTTTGACATAGCTTTGTATGTTAGGCAGAGATTGCCCCTGAGTAGGCGATATGCAATGGAGTAAAGCTGTAGTTTTTTGAGATGGTCTGCATAGGGCATCTGTTTGAGGCCAGTAATCCTCTTTGTGAGGTATTTCTGTGGTCTTTCCAGTTGTTGTAGATGTCTTGTGAGGTACATACCAAAAGGGGTGTTGTACTCTATAATGGGTCTAATCAGTGATGCGTAGAGGGGAACAATGACCTCTTTTTTTCTGGATGAGAATCCTTTTGTGATGAGATGAGCCACGTAGAAGGATTTCCTGACCACTGTGGTGATGTGATTATCAAAGGAGAGACTACTGTCCACCTGTGTCCCAAGGTCTCATCACATTTTCAGCATTAAGTAGACTACCAGCTATGTGGTAGTTCATGGGTACAGAGTTTTTACCAAAGGGGATGACAATACACTTTTTGCCATTGAGCTTCAGGCCATGGCTTTGACACCAGGTATCTGTCTCAGTGAGGCCCTTTTGTAGTTTGTCCACATCGTTAGGAGTTTCGATTATGGCTCCTAGTTTGCAGCCATCTGCAAACTTTGTTAGCCAAAGACCTTCTGTGCTGGCCTGCACTTCAGAGAAGTAGATACCAAACAGGAGAGGACCCAGGACTGAACCCTGTGGTACTCCACTTGTCACTGGTCTGATGTCGGATTTGGAATCCGCTACTTTCACAGTGTGGGTTATGTCCATGAGCCAGTTGGCAACCCATCTTGTGACATACGGATTTATACCTAGTTTAGTGAGCTTATCTATAATTCCAGAGTGGAGGATGGTGTTGAAAGCCTTGGCGAGATCTAGATAAGCCGTGTGAACCATTTTACCCTCATCTATGGCTTTGGTGACTGCTTCAAATAAGTCAATCAGGTTTAGGAGACATGATCTGCCTTTTACAAATCCAAACTGAGTAGGGTCCAGAGTTTGGAGATTACCAATGTCTTTGTTTATGAGTTCCACAATGATACGTTCCATGGCCTTGTAGACCAGGCTCATCAGGCTAATGGGGCGGTAGTTCCCGGGTCCGTCGTGGCTCCCACTTTGTGGAGTGGGATAACTGTCGCGGTGCGCCATTCAGTGGGTACAAAGCCTGAGGTGAGGCTATGATTGAACATGGTACTTGGGTAGGGTGCCAGTTCATTCTGTAGTTCGTGTAGAACGCAGCCTGGGATATTGTCAGGTCCATGGATGCTGAGTTCTTGGCTTTGGAGAGTATGTTTTTTACCTGTGCAGCCGTGATTAAAGGAACTTTGCATTCTCCCGGTATAGAGATGGGCCCTCTAGGGGGTGAGAGGGGGGTAAAGTTAGCACTGAGCCTATCTGCTAGGATGTTGGCAATATCAGTTGGTTCTGTATATTTAGTGCCATTATGCTGTAACTCAGAGCAGATCTGAGTGTTCCCATTTAAATTCTTGACATAGCTATAGAATGCTTTGTGGTTGTCTTTAGAGTCAGTGGCAATTTTGTTTTCGTAACTAGCTTTGGAGGATTTTATGAGGGATCTCAGCTTCTTACTGAGGTTGACCAGGGAGTTCCTCCAGTCATGGGATTTTGCTCTTTTTTGCAATAGTTTCTTTCTTCTGTTGTAGAGTTTGTTTATGGCAGAGGACTACCAGATTGGCTTCCTTTTTTTGGAGGATAACATCTTGGTTCTATTAGGGATAGCATGATCCATGCACTCGTGTAAGTGCTTATAAAGTGCATTTGTGTAGGATTCGGCAGTCATACCTCTATTGTCCATCTGCATGGGTGTCATGAAGTTTGCCACTTCTGTCTTAAGAAGTGCGAAGTTGGCTTTTGAGAAGTGTTTTACGATGGTTTCCCTAATTGGTGCTGAGGGTAGTATGTGGATGTCTAAGCTGATTAGCTTGTGGCAGATCTGACCAATGAAGAATTGACCCTCTGGTCTGGAACACCGGTTTCCCATGTTGGTAATGACCAGGTCTAGGATATTGCTGCCCCTGGTGGGGGTGTGAATAAGTTGATCCAAGGCATTGGAATTTATGAATTCTAGAAAACGTTGAGCAAAAGAGTTGGTACACGAGTAGTTTTCCCAGTTAATGGTGGGGTAGTTCAAATCGCCCATTATTAGGGTGTTGGGTTGTACCCTAATACTTCCCAGTGTATCAAGAAATGAGAAGTGTGAATCCTGGGGCATGGTGGGGGGTCTGTAGCAAGCTACAATTTGGAATGCGGTCTTGCCCAGAGTTAGTTGCACTTGGATAATCTCGGATGCATTATGCTGTGCAACTAGCCTGGAGGTGTGGCTATCCTTAATGAATATGGACACGCCTCCGCCTTTAGTGCTTCTATCTGGGTTAGGTGGCTGAAAGGTGTGGTATGAATTGAAGCCTGGTAATACAGGGGTGCTCTCTGGAGCTTTGAACCAGGTCTCTGTCACTGTTCTCCATTTTAAGGAGTGCCTCAAGTGACTGCATTTTGAGGTTTAGACTTCTAGCATTGAGTAGCATTACCCTCAGATTTTGCTTGCTTGTACCTGTTACGGTGGTGAATTTGTCATTTGAACCTTGAAGTTTTGGGGGGGAATGAAGTGGCCTCTGGATATTATGCTTTGCACCCAAGCATTTATTTGGGCCCAGTTTCCTGGGTGCAAGGAAAAATCTGCCCCTGACTGTCTCTAAAGTTGGACAGTTGGGCAGCATTTCAGGAGTACTGAAAGGGCTTGCTGCAAAAGGGTTCTCTAAAGCCCTGGTTTTGCAGGCCCCCACTACCTGTAGGGCGGCACCTCCCATTAAATAAAGCCTCTACCTCTGTCTCTGGAGGAGTACTCTCCCTCTGATCAGGAATGGAACCTTGTGAATTCCAGAACCAAGTCTTCTTAGCCCCTCTTTGATTCCTTGAATAGGTTCGTTGAGGGGTGGAAAACTTGATTCCCATGGCAGACAAGGTCTTACCTTCTTGTTCGCTGTGGGTCAGGGCACCATTAATTGATGGTCCAAACAAAGAAGAACCATCAAAAGGAGTGTTGACAAGACACGCCTTAAAGGGCTCCATGAAATCACAAAGCCTCATTCATGCATGTCTGCGTAATGCAATGCCAGTGATGGCTGCCCTAGAGGATCCTTCTGCTGAATAGGAAATGAGTCTCATTGAAGAATTTGCTAGGGATGTAAGAGTGGTCAGCTTACATGAAACCTTACCCAGCTCCTCCTTAGGCAAGCACTCTGCCAAGGACTCTGACAGTTACTCAACCAGATTTCTCTACAGCAAATAAAATGTGCCAAGTAATTAAGTGCTCAAAGCAAAAAGGTCACAGAGGGAAAGGTACACTTCCCAAACCTATCCAGTGCTCTGGACTCCCTGTTCAGCAGGTGGACATGCAAGCTCTGTTGTACAAGCTCTTTCTTTGTAGCAGCTGCCACCACCATAGCATCAACAGGGATGCCCTTACTCCAAAAAGTTATGTCCTCGGTGGGAGAAAGTATTTTATCTGGGCACTTTGGAATAGGCTCTATGGTGTCTGGCTCCTTCCAGGCCCAACGGGTGCCAAGATCTAGAACAGTGCCGGGGGGGGGGGGGTGACTACCCAAGATGTAGACCGGCCCACCCCAAAGGCCTCCGAGATACTGACTCCTCCGAAGGAGGATTTCTGGATGAGCAGCTACCTCTCTGCTTTAAGATTTCTAAGATGTCTGCATAGGAGACATCATTCTGTGGTGATATGGGAGATCCTTCTCCCTCATCATAGTCCGCATCCTCTGTGAGGGACTCCATAGGGGAGTCCAACTGCCTCCTCTTGCATGTCCTCTTCTGTGGGATCACCTCAGTGGGATATTCAGGTGATGAGTTGGAAGGGGCCACCTCAGGTGAAAGTGTCTGGAGGTCCTTAGAGGAGGGCTGACCCTGGACTGAAATGGAAGGTTCAAGGCCCAGATCCAAAGCAGGAACACGGGGTGGGGCAGAAGTCAAAGGATCCATTGCTCTGTCCGCAGTAAAACCCGGAAAGTCGAAGGTCCCATGGACTCCCCTCCCCCACTCCATCAGAGCCGAAACCCCCGATGAAGAAAGAGCCCCAGAACTCTGACTCCCAGATAGTACATGACCTGCACTGTCGAGGGCTGAAGGTCCAAGAGGGAGGGAAAGATGTGATAAAACCAGAGCCGAATTTCACTCCTCAGATCCGGCTGTGACATCACGGATGCCAGTATCGCTCTGATCCAAGGATCTCAGACCAGAGGTAATCAAGGTCATGGCCAGTGTCGAGGAAGCAAAGGTCAAATCCCTCGAGGAAGCAAAGGCCAAATCCCTCGAGAGACTGCTGTCTTGGGGCTCCAAAACTGTTATGCAGATCAGAGAAGGAGAAAAAAGTGATAGGGACTCTCTCAGACCCACGTGGGGACAGAGCTGAAGTACCCCCTTCTGGATCTGAGCCTTGGTAATGGACCTGAGCATCTTGTCCACGTCATCATGCAGACTCCTTGAGGATCTGGAAGAAGCCATTAAAGAAAGTCTTCAGTGTCTAGGGATTTGCAGTATCTTCATCAGCAACTTGGGAGACACAAATCTAATGGACCTCCCAGGTGACTGAATGCTGGAGCCTGGATCCATGGATTTATACAGCTGAGAAGCGGTCTGAATGTTCAGATCCAAGCTGGTAGGATCTAAAGTAGTAGCCTGTCTGGAAGTAGGCTCACTGGGAGCCATCAAGTTTATCAGATCCGAGAAAGCCAACATAGATCTCGGATCCAACTCTTTGCAATTTTGACAGGAGGCTCCAAGGATGCCCTGCAGTCCTTGTGGTGGCTCTTTTTCACCTCAGACCCCAGTGAGCCTTTAGACGGGGGTTAAGTCCCTGGAGAAGATAGAGGAACAGGCAAGAAGCAGTTTCAAAATTAACTTTTTTTCCGCTCTTGTATTTCCCTAGGATTAAAACCCTCACAAATTTTGCAATGGGAATCCAAATGGGCTACCCCCGAACAATAAATACATTTATCATGTGCGTCTGCATGTGAGATTTTACTATCACACTCAGTGCATCTCTTAAATCCAGTTGGTTTATCCATCCGAGAGCCCGAAGGGACAAGAAAAGTGGAGGAAGAATAAGAAACTAATGCCCTCGTACACTTGAAAGGAAAGAGAGGAAGGATAGATGAATTATAAAATTATAAAGTTAGATATATCTTAATACTAAGAAAAAAATCACTTATCTGCTCAAAGCACTGGAAAATGCGTCTGTACGCACTAGCAGCAAATGAGATCTGAGGAGGCAGACCTAGGGGCAGAGGATCATGGGTAAGGGAGGAGCTCGAGCCTGGAAGCTAAAGTCTGTAGAAGGCAGCTAAGTCAGATCCAAGCACAGGATCCATGAGCCATCAGTGAAACAGAATGAGGGAGACATCAGATCAATATGTGTCTCTCATTAGACCCATTATAGAGCACAGCACCCCTTTTGGTATGTACCTCATAAGACATCTACAACAACCGGAAAGGCCGCAGAAATACCTCACAAAAAGGATTACCGGCCTCAAACAGAAGCCCTACGCAGAGTGTCTCAAAAAACTCCAGCTTTACTCCATCGCATATTGCCTAGGCGATCTGTGCCTAACATACAAAGCTATGTCAAACCCAGAGCTCTTGGACATGCTCCACTTAAAGAAATCCCAGTCCCTCCGAGCTACATGCTCTAGGGACCTAAACCTTCTCACCACAATAAACTTAACATGCTGGAGGGATAGATTCCTGTCCCAGAGACTTTCCATACTCTGGACCAAACTACCTATCTATATCAAACAAAGCTCCTCATTAGCACTCTTCAAGAAAAATCTTGATGATTGGATGGGAAATAGGAAATTCACCCCGGGGATAACCTCTAGGGCTCTGTTCGACAGGGGCACAGGAAAACAATTTTCTTGGGTGGCGAAGCTAGGGTACCTTTTTGGCTAGGCTTATTTAAGCCCTAGGGCCAATAGCCTAGTACCTACCTATGAACCTATAATGCCCAGAGACAGACACGAAGCTCTCAACTATGGAAAGCTGTACAGACCCCACTTTGCAGGTGCTAACACAGAATATGGCTGACTGGGATGTGAGGGAAGGGATGACCATTAGAACTTTAAAAATACACCTTTAATTACTCAGCATTGATATATTTATTAATAGAAATTAAGTTATGGAGATGTCCCCATGCAAAATTATAATGAAACTAACAAATGAAAACAGTTCTGCAACTCTGAGAGACCCCTTCAGACTGTGAGGTCCTAAGCCGTAGTCTGTTTAACTTATGCTTAAGATCCATCCCACAAATATGGCCATAAAACAAAACCTCACATTCTGCAGCCTAAGGAAAACATTTTTCAGAAAGTTCATTAATTCTTACTGGCACCTAGAATATGCAGTGAGCACAGCCAACACAATAAATATGTTTGCTCTACTTACAGATATCAATCCTCTTTTTATTAAAATAAATTACAAATGTGCAATAACAGCAACAATCATGAGCTGTTCAAGTGTGCCGTCTCAAATAAATCGCTTTCCATTTCCAGTATAAATTCCACTACGTGTCCTGCTGCTTTTTTATTCTGCAGATATTATTAATCTGTTCAAGTCTCATTTACTACATAAAGGTATTTCTTACACTGATTTTGAAAATTGGTCATTTCTACCACCTCATTACTTGATATCAGTCATCGTTCACCTATAAAAAAGTAAATATGACCACACCGTCATACAAAGGAACTGTGCTGACCAACACTGAATACACACAATTTTTATTAAAACATGTTTGTAACAAAAACAAATGAATTACTGAAATAAATAATCTTGTATAAAATCTGGCTGCTTAGTAGAACACAACAAAAAACATTTGCAGCAATGGCTATGAGGCTGGCAGCCTGAAGTCACCCAAGTCTCTGTAGCTATGGGGGCTGTGCAAGCTTTGTGATTTTTCTTTGTACCTGCTATAGACTCAATCCATCCCACACAGAATGCTGAATTCCCTGCCCAAGGCATCACTTCCCACTGCTCTGTTTATGCAACTTAACCTCAAGGTTTCTTTTCAGCAATCTGACCTTTGGCCTAAAGTGCGTCATGGGTCAGTGTTAGTGGCATCCTCTGTAACTGAGGAATGCCATTACTAAGACACACATCCGAAAGCATTGCAGCAAAACAAGGATAATTACTTCAGCAGATATCGTTTTAGTACAACAAACTTCAGGACACCCCAAAAGCTGGACTGACACGTGTGTCATGCCAGTGGAAGCATTATATAGTTTGTTACTGCAATGTGAGGGCAGAATGCCGAAGATTCACTGTGTGTACAAGTAGCACAGACCTTTAACTAACAGCATGTGCACCATGGTACCAATGAGACCAGCATGTGCACCACACCACAGTACCACTGACCCACAACTAGAGTGCACAGAAATGCAGGCAACCATTTGATGACGTGTGTCATGTTTTATTTTAACTGCAGCTTGAAACATTTATATCTGTGCAGTAAGTGACGCATCATTTCAGTGCAATGACAGCAGTCTCTTCGGTAACTGCCACAAAGTATGCATACTTGTCAGAAATACTATTACCTTGTGTCAAATTATTCACAACCGAACTTTTACCTCCTGGAGATCCAAATCATCCTTAAAATCTGAATATTACTTCATTGCTAGCTACAGAACCCCATCAATGCCCCAACCAAAAAAAAAAGACCATGGAATTTACTGTAATACCATTGAGGGGTTAAACATCAAACCAAACACCTTCTTGCTAGGTGACTTTAATTATGCATCTGGATAAGTTGTGTTTCATAGACTTCTTAATACAGATCTACCAAACATATCCCTCTCTCTAGTTAAATCTGACCACAGATCAGTTACCTTCTCTGTCAGGCTTAATAGTGCCATCACCCCACCACGAAATCAGTCTTTAGGGACTTATCCTGGACAAAATTAATTGAGCTTGTAGAAGAGCTATGCAAAATACCCAATAATCCCCCCTACAAATGGGCCCACCTAAGAGGGGTATTACTATACCATATAACAAAAGAATTAAAAATAAAGACAAATTGTAAAAAAAAAAAAAAAAAAAAAAAGTTCCCAAGACCACACAGAAACATGTTGGCAAAGAAATTAAAACCACTTTTAAATAATGCAGAGCAGATTACAGATACCACAGGAAACTACAAACCTTCCTTCAATGAAGTCAGTAAATTAACAAATTGTGTTTAACAATGCACTAAACCCGGCCACTGGGGGATGATACACTGGGGAGGGTTACATCAGGAGGGTTACATCAGGAAGAGCATCCGGTGTAAAATTGTTGCCACAGCAATATGTGGACAACAATACAGATTCCCATACCAGATCGATCGAGGCCTGGATTAACAATGACTGCCTACAGCACTGTTAGCCAACAGGGTGCTGGTGAAAATTGGGCTACTTCTGGCCGAAGGAGAATAGGAGGAAGGTATGCCCAGAGGCAGGAGAGCAGGAAGGGTAGGAGTGTGGAAGTGATGCTAGGAACTTTGAATGTTGTTAATAAGACTGATAAAGGGAGAGAGCTAGCTGATATGATGGAGAGGAGGAGAGTGTTTTAAAGGTGAAGAGTGTCAGATGAGTGATGTTTATGCAGCTGGAAATTGATGGTATGAGATGAATATTGTTAGTGCATATGATCTGCAAGTTCGGTGTGCGATGGATGAGAAAGAAAAATTTTGGAACGAGCTAGATGAAGTGGTGGAGAGTGTACCCAAGGTTGGGAGAGTGGTGATTGGAGTGGATTTCAATGGACATGCTGGTGATGGGTAGGTATGGTGTTAAGGTGAGGAATGCAGACGGTCAGATGGTAACAGATTTTGCGAAAAGGATGGACATGGCTGTGGCGAATATGTATTTAAGAAGAGAGAGGAGCACAGGGTGACATACAAGAATGAAGGAAGATGCACACAGGTGGATTATATCCTATGCAGGAGGGCCAGTCTGAAGGAGACTGCAAAGTGGTGAGAGGGGAAAGCGTAGTTAGGCAGCATAGGATGGCAGTCTGTAGGACGTTGTTGGCGATCAAGAAGAGGAGGAGGAGAGTAGGGTAGTGCCAAGGATCAAATGGTGGAAGTTGAAAGGATAAGTATAAGGTGGAGTTCAGGGAAGAGTTAAGACAGGCACTGGGTGGCAGTAAAGAGTTACCAGATAGCTGGGCAGCCACAGCAGAGGTGGTAAGGGAGACACCTAGAAAGGTGCTTAGTGTGACATCTGGACAGAGGGAGGAGGACAAGGAGACCTGCTGGTGGAATGAGGAAGTACAGGAGAGTATACTGAGGAAGAGGCTGGCAAAGAAAAAGTGGGACTGTCAGAGAGATGAAGAAAGTTTACAGGAGTAGAAGGAGATGAGGCATATGGTGAAGAGAGAGGTGGCAAAGGCTAAGGATAAGGCGTATGAAAGGTTGGACACTAAGGAGGGAGAAAAGGACCTGTACTGATTGGCTAGACAGAGGGACCGAGCTAGGAAAGATGTGCAGCAGGTAAAGGTGATAAAGGATAATGAGGGAAATGTACTCACAAGCAAGGAGAGTGTATTGAGCAGATGGAAAGAGTACTTTGAGGGGCTGATGAATGAAGAGAATGACAGAGAGAGAAGGTTGTATGATATGGGGATAGTAAATCAGGAAGTGCAATGGATTATTAAGGACCAGCTATGAAGAGGATGAAGAATGGAAAGGCTGTTGGTCCAGATGAGACATCTGTGGAAGCATGGAGGTGTTTAGGACAGATGGCAGTGGGTTTTTTAACCAGATTGTTTAACAGAATCTTGGAAAGTGAGAGGATGCCTGAGGAGTGGAGAAGTGTATTAGTACTGATTTAAGGTTGATGTGCAGAGCTGTAATAACTACAGAGGGATAAAACTGATCAGCCACAGCACAAAGTTATGAGAAAGAATAGTGGAAGCTAGGTTAAGAAGAGAAGCGATGATTAGTGAGCAACCGTATGATTTCATACCAGGAAAGAGCACTACAGATGCAATGTTTGCTCTGAGGCTGCTGATGCAGATGTATAGAGAAGGTCAACAGGAGTTGCATTGTGTCTTTGTGGACTTACAGAAAGCATATGACAGGGGTGTCTAGAGAGTTGTGGTACTGTATGAGAAAGTCGGGAGTGGCAGAGAAGTATGTAAGAGTGGTACAGGATATATACGAGGGCAGTGTGATAGTGATGAGATTTGCGGTAGGAGTGAAGAATGCGTTTAAGGTGGAGGTGGGATTACATCAATGATCAGCTCTAATAATGGACAGGTTGACAGATGAGATCAGACAGGAATCCCATGGACTACGATGTTTGCGTATGACACTCATTTGTAGTGAGAGTAGGAAACGGGTTGAGGAGACCCTGGAGAAGTGGCACTAAGCTCTAGAGAGGAGAGGAATGAAGGTCATCAGGACTAAGACAGGATGTGTGTGTGAATGAGAGGGAGGAGAGAAGAATGGTGAGGATGCAGGAAGTAGAGCTGGCGAAGGTGGATGAGTTTAATTACTTGGGATCAACAGTTCAGAGTAACACTGAGTATGGAAGTGAGGTGAAGAGTGCAGTCAGGTTGTAGTGGGTGGTGAAGTGTGTCACGAGTGATTTGTGACAGACAGGTACCAGTAAGAGTGAAAGGGAAGCTCTACAAGATGGTAGTGAGTCCAGCTGTGTTATGTGTGTTGGAGACGGCAGCACTGATGAAAAGACAGGAGTCAGAGCTGCAGGTGGCAGAGTTAAAGATGTTAAGATTTGCACTGGGTGTGATGAGGATAGACAGGATTTGAAATTAGTATAATAGAGGGTCAGCTCGGGTTGGACGGTTCAGAGATAAAGCCAGACAGGTGAGATTGCATTGGTTTGGACATGTGCCGAGGAGGGATGCTGGGTATACTGCGAGAAGGATGCTAAGGATGGAGCTGCAAGGTAACAGGAAAAGAGGAAGGCCTAAGATAAGGTTTATGAATGTTGTGACAGAGGACACGCAGGTGGTTGGTGTGACAGCACGATGCAGAGGACGGGAAGAAATGGAAACAGATGATCCACTGTGGCAACCCCTAATGGGAGGAGACAAAAGAAAAAAGTTTAAACAATGTACTGAACTCATCTATGATAATATCACACAGTCCAATCCCAAAGATACGGCCAATAAATTGGTAGACAAATTTAGCACTAACTTTACCTCACCAACCCATATTGCTTTACCAACTATTCCTGAAAATGTAGTTTGGAACAAGTCTTAGAAAACCTGTCAAAGTTTAAAAAATAATGTTTGTCTGTGACTAGATAACATCCCAGGCTGCATTCTCATCAGTGTCAAGTGTGCACTATTGCAGTCCCTACAGAAAACTGTGAAACCACAGCCTGTCTACAGGGTTTATCTCTGATGCCTGTAGAACAGCCACAGTGACTCCTCTGTAGAAGATTTTCCCTTCTACAGAACCAGACATATGCAAAGCCATGGTATGCATCATAGCAGAACTCACAGCTGCAGACAGAGGCATGTTAACTGGTCTAGACTCGGTCTGGTTTTGTGAAGGGTAGGTCCTGCCTACTGAACATAATTAACCTATATGGAAAGGTTACAGGGGCTGTGTACAATGGTCACTGTGCATGCTGCTTATCTGGACCTGGGCAAGGCTTTTGACGCTATCCCACATGTAGGTATTACTGAAAACTTGGAAAAACTTATTGTAAAAGCCTCTGTGTTGTTCACTGGATTGCAAAAGGGCTATGCAACAGATCCAAACTGCCAGTACCCTCCTCCAGTGGGGTACAGCAGGGATCAGTGGTGACCCAAATAGGCTATCCAACAGATCCCAACTGCCAGTACCCTCCTCCAGTGGGGTACAGCAGGGATCAGTGCTGACCCAAATAGGCCATCCAACAGATCCTAACTACTGGTACCCTCCTCCAGTGGGGTACAGCAGGGATCAGTGCTGGCCCTCATTTGTTTGGCATTTGTTTTGGACTCATCCAAGCCAATATATCCCTGAAGTGTGGTGGACACAGTTTGCGGATGACTGGAATCTGGGCAATGTTATCCAGTCATCCACTGATAATGAACTGCTCCAACAAGAGTTGCAGTAGGCAAATACGTTGTGTACTGAAAATGGTTTGAAGTTAAATGCACAAAAAGTATAGCAAAGTAATGTTTGACAAAAAACTGTTCCCACCGCACGTTATAAGTGGTACTCCTGTTTAAACAAAGTAATGTTTGACAAAAACCTGTTCCCACCGCACACGTTATAAGTGGTACTCCTGTTTAAACAGATAAGGTGATAACAGACATGGCTACTTATGTGGACAATTCTCTCATTTAATCATCATGTTTCCACCATGATCAGGAAATCTGGACCACTTAATTTCCAAGGAAAGATCTTCAAGTTCCCTTATCAGACCTATCTTTGAATAAAAATTACCCCTTTGGTATGTACAAACCCAAGCATATCACTCATCTGGGAAGGCTCTAACAATTTTTAACAAAATAATTAAATGTTTTAAATTCTTCAACTACCCCAATATATTAGCACAATACTCCTTGTAATCAGTAGTGCATGGCTGTTCTGAGGTGAGCAGTGTCTCACTTTTTAAGACATTTTCTTTTACTTGCGTTTGTTAACCTGGTAGCTGGACTAGTCCATTGACCATTTATGACCCAGGCCATATAGGCAACTGTAGTTAAATAGAGAAAAGTTGAAAACAAGCAACTGGGCAATTATCAGAGCTGCAGGCAGTAAAAGAACTGGACAGTAAGCAACAACACTGGAATGATAAGCATGGTGCAGAGCAGGACATTGTACCTTCAAGTACACAAAAGGAAACACAGTGGACTATCACACCTGGATTAGTAGTTCTCCATTAAGTCTTGGGAGTACTTATGATACGTCGAAGAAAAAGAGAAAAATGAACCGTCACAGGTGAAGTGACACCCCAACCTCATATGCAAAAATGAGAAAAAGGGGTTGTGAATGGAAGGAAAGATAAAATTATCAACCATGGGATGGGTAAGGCCAGTCAGGCCAGTCTACCTATAACCAAAAGGAACAGGTTAGTTCCAACACAAAAGGGGAAGCTGTCTCCACTTAAAATGGCCCACAAGTGCAGCTAGCCTCCTACCTATGAACCTATCACATCATATAGGGCAAGTTTAAGCAGCGTCTCTGAAGCTATTGCCTTTGTTTTCATTCAGGAGATAAGTGTGAAGCAACTTCTTGAAAATAATTACATCACCTGTCTGTCTAATGCCATGTAAGACCCAGGCCTATTTGACATCCTATTTCTTCACAAAAGCAGTGGCTCTACAAACACCATCAACTAGGGGCCTAAATTTACACCAACAAATAAATGAGAAACTGAGGGCTAGGTTTCTAACTCAAAATATTCCCTGGTTATGGAGCAAGTTAGCACAATAAGCCAAAGAAATTCCCTGGCTATGGAATACGTTATCACAATAAGCCAAAGAAATTCCCTGGCTATGGAGCAAGTTACCAAAATAAGCCAAAGAAATTCCCTGGCTATGGAGCAAGTTATCACAATAAGCCAAAGAAATCCCCTGGCTATGGAGCAAGTTACCACAATAAGCCAAAGAAATTCCCTGGCTATGGAGCAAGTTACCACAATAAGCCAAAGAACTTGCTCCATAGCCAGGGAATTTATCACAATAAGCCAAAGAAATTCCCCGGCTATGGAGCACGTTATCACAATAAGCCAAAGAAATTCCCTGGCTATGGAATAAGTTATCACGATAAGCCAAAGAAATTCCCTGGCTATGGAATAAGTTATCACAATAAGCCAAAGAAATTCCCTGGCTATGGAGCAAGTTATCACAATAAGCCAAAGAAATTCCCTGGCTATGGAATAAGTTAGCACGATAAGCCAAAGAAATTCCCTGGCTATGGAATAAGTTATCACGATAAGCCAAAGAAATTCCCTGGCTATGGAGCAAGTTACCACAATAAGCCAAAGAAATTCCCTGGCTATGGAATAAGTTAGCACGATAAGCCAAAGAAATTCCCTGGCTATGGAATAAATTAGCACAAGCCAAAGAAATTCCCTGGCTATGGAATAAGTTAGCACGATAAGCCAAAGAAATTCCCTGGCTATGGAATAAGTTAGCACGATAAGCCAAAGAAATTCCCTGGCTATGGAATAAGTTAGCACGATAAGCCAAAGAAATTCCCTGGCTATGGAATAAGTTAGCACGATAAGCCAAAGAAATTCCCTGGCTGTGGAATAAGTTATCACAATAAGCCAAAGAAATTCCCTGGCTATGGAATAAGTTATCACAATAAGCCAAAGAAATTCCCTGGCTATGGAATAAGTTAGCACGATAAGCCAAAGCACTACTTTGTCTGCCTTTAAGTGTAGTTTTGATGATAAGGTGAGTAAATACATTTACACCAGGATTATCATGTACTATCCTGCTTGACTTAGGAGAGAAGTACCGTTCAATGCTTCAAAACAGTGGCAAGAATATTTAAGTGCGTCATCTTGAAGGTGTATATGGCTGGACATCTTAAAATCCAGTGACTGCTTAACTAGATTTGTTCATAAAAGAAAAAGAGATCAATTCATGTTTTTCTATACCATGGCAGATCTTTTCCTGCATAACATCTAAATCCAGCTAATAGCCCGCAAAGTCGATCAGTGGAAGCAAATATTGTGGGAAGAAATAGCCAGGGAATTGTTATGGCTAGGCTTGTATAGGCCCTAGGGCCGAAAGCCTAGTACCAACCTATGAATCAGTGATATCATTCCTACCTTAATATGCCTCTCAGTAAACTTTCGGTATAAATCATGTGTACATACAGGTCAACACCTTGTGATGATCCTGCAGGGGCATGGAATCCCCCCAACCCACCAGGTAACGTGGCCCTAATCATCAGTGGTAACCACTCCTGTGCAGGCACAGCAGTCAGTTTATGTGAGGATGTGATTCCAGAACCACTGGAGGATGGGTGCTGCTCTGAATCCAGGGTTAATGGAATCCAGAACCACTGGAGGGTGGGTGCTGCTCTGGATCCAGGGTTAATGGAATCCAGAACCACTCGAGGGTGGGTGTTGCTCTGAATCCAGGGTTAATGGAATCCAGAACCACTGGAGGGTGGGTGTTGCTCTGAATCCAGGGTTAATGGAATCCAGAACCACTGGAGGGTGGGTGCTGCTCTGAATCCAGGGTCAATGGAATCCAGAACCACTGGAGGATGGGTGCTGCTCTGGATCCAGAGTTAATGGAATCCAGAACCACTAGAGGATGGTGCTGCTTGGATGCAGGGTTAATGCAAACCAGAACCACTGGAGAATGGGTACTACACTGGATCCAGTGTTAATGGGATCCAGAACCACTGCAGAATGGGTAATACACTGGATCCAGTGTTAATGGGATGCAGTCCTCACCTCTATTTTCAAATTTTTTTCTCTTCCCTATAGAGTGCACACAATGTGCCACTTTTCCACACTTTTGGCTCAGTCCCTAAATCAAGACTTCTGCAGCCCAGCCACCATAATGGAACCTCAAGGAAAAGAGGTGCCACTGCCACTCAGTTCTTCCCTTTCCTAAACGGTCCTCCCATTGCCTAGGTTTGTTACAGAACCCAGATGATTAGTAGCAGGCAAGCCCTAGAAACAGCCTTACAAAGTAACTAAAACCAGACCATAATGGCAAAAATGCTCACAGAATTTCAAAAAGTGCCTATCCAGTGATACAGCAACTGTTATTAGGTAATGAAAAGGCAGTCTTTCTTATTTGTCAGTCTAAAGCTGCTTGTACATGTTCTGTGCTTTCCTGAATTTTAATGCTGCTACTAAGCTCAGTTCTTTTATATGTCAGTCTAAAGCTGCTTGGGCATGTTCGGTGCTTTCCTGAATTTTAATGCTGCTACTAAACTCAGTTCTTTTATATGTCAGTCTAAAGCTGCGCATGCATGTTCTGTGCTTTCCTGAATTTTAATGCTGCTACTAAGCTCAGTTCTTTTATATGTCAGTCTAAAGCTGCGCATGCATGTTCGGTGCTTTCCTGAATTTTAATGCTGTTACTAAGCTCAGTTCTTTTATATGTCAGTCTAAAGCTGCTTGGACATGTTCGGTGCTTTCCTGAATTTTAATGCTGTTACTAAGCTCAGTTCCTTTATATGTCAGTCTAAAGCTGCTTGGGCATGTCCGGTGCTTTCCTGAATTTTAATGCGGTTACTAAGCTCAGTTCTTTTATATGTCAGTCTAAAGCTGCTTGGGCATGTTCGGTGCTTTCCTGAATTTTAATGCTGTTACTAAGCTCAGTTCCTTTATATGTCAGTCTAAAGCTACTTGGGCATGTCCGGTGCTTTCCTGGATTTTAATGCTGTTACTAAGCTCAGTTCTTTTATACGTCAGTCTAAATCTGCTTGGGCATGTTCGGTGCTTTCCTGAATTTTAATGCTGTTACTAAGCTCAGTTCTTTTATATGTCAGTCTAAAGCTGCTTGGGCATGTTCGGTGCTTTCCTGAATTTTAATGCTGTTACTAAGCTCAGTTCTTTTATATGTCAGTCTAAAGCTGCTTGGGCATGTTCGGTGCTTTCCTGAATTTTAATGCTGTTACTAAGCTCAGTTCTTTTATATGTCAGTCTAAAGCTGCTTGGGCATGTTCGGTGCTTTCCTGAATTTTAATGCTGTTACTAAGCTCAGTTCTTTTATATGTCAGTCTAAAGCTGCTTGGGCATGTTCGGTGCTTTCCTGAATTTTAATGCTGCTACCAAGCTCAGTTCTTTTATATGTCAGTCTAAAGCTGCTTGGGCATGTTCGGTGCTTTCCTGAATTTTAATGCTGCTACTAAGCTCAGTATCTCAACAAGAAGCTTCTTCTCTTTCTTCATTACTAACTCTTAAAAGCTAGATTTTCACTAGACGGAATGAAATGCTCAGACAAGTTCAAACACTGGTCCTGGATACTTGAGCATCAAGCACAGGTGTGATGGAAGTGAGAGACTGATATTAGGAACAGGAAGTTGCACACATTTTCCTGACCGGTAGCTTGGAAACATGCTTGAGCAGTGGGACCTGCTGACAGCGCAGCCTGTTAAAGCAGGTGCCAAGTGCAGACAACAACACAGTAACAAATGTGCCACCTGCTACAGAGAGAGTATGATCAGGGCAACAAGGGTGATGATGCTCTAGTGACCCTTTAATGTTACCATTTGGCCAGCTGAACCGAAGTCTCAGCCCGAGGCTTTTTCACTTATACAGGTGGTACCAGTCTGGGGAGTAAACTGCACTTGGGACAGGAGAAAGACAGAGGACATGTAAAGCAGCTGAAGATCAAAGGTCACAGCACATCAGAGAACTAAGGACAGCAAAACAGAATCTGACAGAATGAAGTCTAATGTGAAAAAGAATTAAGATACATTTTGTCACAGATCCCTGCATCTGACTCCATTCGAACTTGCACTGTACCCTGATTTCTTGTGTATTCACTGTTGCAGTCATTACATTTGGGTAATCTGCTGGCAGGTTGCCCTCAGTCGGCCTGATTAACAAAGTCTTGGGTCCTGTGTCGGCTGCTGTCCCTTCTTCCATGATGTCAGGTCGACAGGGGTATAAAACATGCAGCTGACGCCATTACATCAGTTTTTCTTGCCCCAGATGTTAGGTGCCCTCCAAAAATATACCTCCAAACAAAAGCAAATATACCAACAAGGCTTTTAAGCATAGTAAAAGAAAGTAGAGGTATGGTAAGAGAAAAACAGGGGGCTGGAGGGTGGGTAACCAGGACTGCAACAGTGAATACACTCGAACATCTACATTTATGGTAAGTGTACACAACTGTACTATGTTCTTCATGTTTCACTGTTGCAGTTATTACATTTGGGTAGATTCCCAAAGCTAAGGTTGGGAGGATGGATTTATACAACATTAGGACCAGCTATAAGGCCCTGCAGACAGCAGTGGCACAGCCAGCTCTGGATTTAGAGAAGAAAGGTAAGTGGTAATGCTTGGTGAACGTATGAACTGAGCTCCATGTAGCAGCTTCTAGAATGTCTCTGGTAGGAACACCTCTGAGAAAGGCTGCAGAAGTAGATGCAGCCCTGGTGGAATGAGATCTGATCCTCTGATCCCCTGGGGGATAGTTTTACCATGGTGCATATACCAGAAACTAATACAATGGCTTATCCATTTGGAAATAGTCTGCTTTGAAATAGCCTTTCCCTCTGCCCCTGCAGCAAAAGCCACCAGTAGTTGTTTAGATTTTGTCCTGTTTAAGTAAAATCTAAGTTGTTGGTGTACATCCAAGGAATGCAGAATTCGCTCCCCCTTGTTCTGTGGGTTGGGAAAGAAAGTTGGCAAATGAATAGTGTGATTAAGAGCCACACTGGATACCACCTTAGGTATGAAGGATGGACTGGTCCTGAGAGACACCCTGTCCGCATGAAAAATAATGAAAGGCTCTACTGCCATAAGAGCCTGTAATTCAGAAATCCTTCTAGCTGAAGTGACTGCTAAAAGGAAAGCTGTTTTCCAGGAAAGAAATTTTAAGTCAGCAGTAGCAGCTAGCTCGAAAGGAGGGAGAGTGAGTTTTTCCAATACAAAATTGAGGTCCCAGGCAGGGGTTGGAGCTCTCCTGGGTGGTCTTACGTTTTTGGTCCCTCTGAGATGCTGCTTTAGCAGAGGATGAGAGAAGAAGGGAGATTCTGTGTTGTAATGAGGTGAAATGGCAGAGGTATGGATTTTTATGGAAGTAAAGGACAGGCCCTTATGAAGCATCTCAGTTAAGTATTGTAAAATCAGAGGAATATTGGGCGTTGCTGTGCTTATTCCTTGTGATTGGTTCCAGGCACAGAATCTTTTCTATTTGTCAGCATAAGATTTTCTAATACTAGGCCTTCTTGCCTCCAAAATGACATCCATCTCAGGTTTGCTGAGGGATGCTAAAGGTGAATTTAGGTGATAAGCCACGCTGCAAGATCAAGAAGTTATATACTCACCATAACGTTCGTGGGCTCAGAGCAGAATATCGGCTCCGGCTCGGCCGAACTTTTCTAGCTCAAAGTCTTCTATTGGCTGGGCTAAAAAGGTATCCCATGCTGCATTGCTCTATCTCACCAGATCTAGTTTGTTGCGAACACTAACACTCATACTCCATGCATAACACCCACGGAAAGGAAGAACAAACCAAGAGTGAAGGGAATTCTGAAAACCAGTCCTAACCTCCAGATCCTCCAGGAAGGGGGAAGGTGTGTGTGTGTGTGTGTGTGTGTGTGTGTGTGTGTGGGGGGGGGGGGTAAGTAAGAATGTTAAGCGAGATGGACTACATACATCGAATGTTATGGTGAGTACTTAACTTCTTGATGTTATGTAGTCCAATCTCGCCTACCTTCTTACCTGTGGGACAGCGTCCCCAGCATCTAAATCCTGGGAGGCTCAGTGGAAAATACTCCTGAGCACTGTGGAACCAAAGGAAGACCTGCCCCTAGATACCACGTCCAACTTGTAATGAATAACGAAAGTGTGAGGAGATGCCCAAGTAGCTGCAGCACAAATATCATCCATAGACAATCTGGCCTGATAGGCTGTAGATGTAGATACAGACCGAGTAGAGTGAGCCTTGACCGGGAACGGTAGATCTTTACCCCCTGAAGAATAAATTAAGGAGATGCAACTGGATATCCACCTGGATAGAGTGATTTTGAAGACAGGAGACCCAAGTCTGTTTTCCGAAAAGGAAACAAACTGATCAGATTTTCTGAGATCTTTGGTTCTATGCAGATAAAAACGAAATTGTCTGTGTATATCCAATTGATGAAATTTAAACTCTGCCTTGTTTGAGAACTGGGGAAAAAACACTGGCAACTCAATAGATTGATTAAGATTAGAGATAAACGCCACTTTGGGAAGAAGGAAGGGTTCGGTCTGAGAGAAACCCTGTCCTTATGAAAAATCAAATATTGGGGTTTTATAGAAAGAGCTTGAATCTCTGAGATGCGTCTAGCTGATGTGATGGCTACTAAAAAGACTGTCTTCCAGGTCAAGAATTTTAAATCACAAGTAGCTGCGGGTTCAAAGGGTGGTGAAGTAAGAGCCTGCAGAACAAAATTTAAATCCAAAGGCATGATAGGTTCCGAAATAGGAGGAAGGAGTAACAGAGTGCCCTTCAGGAAAGCCTTACAGAGTCTGTCAGCCATCAGACTAGGCTCATTAGCAACATGAAAGTTAGAAATCGCTGCCAGTTGGACTTTTATGGTGGCAGATGCTGAGCCCTGATTAAAAAGCATAGACAAGAACTCCAAAACAGAAGCAATTGGAGCTGTGTAAGGTTCAATTCCTTGGGTATGAGCCCAGATTGAAAATCTCTTCCATTTGCTGGAATAAATCTTCCTAGTAGAGGGCTTATGAGAGGAAGATAAAATATGAACTACCTCCTAACTAACGACGGAAGTGGAGTAGCCAGTCTGTCAACCGGAGGGTCCGCAGAGAGGGATGGAGCTGCCCTGACATGTGTGTCAGTAAATCTGGTTATGGGTCCAGAATCCACGGCGCGTCCATGATGTAGGGATGGAGAAAGGGGAACCAAACCTGATGAGGCCAGTGTGGGGCACTCAGAATCATTCTGCTTCCCAGGGATTGCGCTTTCTGAATCACTTCTGATAGCAAGGGAACCGGAGGAAAAGCATATAGCAGACCGGTGGGCCAATCGTGGACTAGAGCATCCCTGGGTGACTCCCCCTGAGGTGGGATCAACGTGAAGTAGCTGCTGAATTTGGCATTGAGAGGGCTGGCAAAAAGGTCGCAGCAAGGCTGACCCCATCTGTGGAAGATCCATTCTGCAACTAGAGGGTTCATGGACCACTCATAAGGCATCCGAATAGCTCTGCTTAGCCTGTCTGCGATCATGTTGGACTTCCCCGGAATGTGTGTTGCCACCAGAAAACGTTGGGAAGACACTGCCCACTGCCACACTCGCATGGCCTCTCTGCACAGGGGGTATGACTTGGTTCCTCCCTGCGTGTTCAGATACCACACCACTGACATATTGTCCAAGTGGATTGCGATAGTCCCGAGAGGGAGAAAGCTCTGAAGTGCCTGGAACGCAAGAAGCACAGCTCTCATCTCCAGGACGTTGATATGCAAATGTATCTCATGCTCTTGCCACGTGCCTTGAACTGTTCTGCCTAGATAATGCCCCCCACCCCATCAGGGAGGCATCCATGGTCACCATGGCTATTGGGGGCAGTGGAATGAAGGGTTTCCCTCTGTCCAGATTGTTGGTGCAAAGCCACCAACTGAGATCCTGTTTGCACCTGTCAGTGAGTAAAATAGGGTGAGAGAGTGGAAGCCTTTGGAGAGACCACTGAGCAAAGAGGAGCCATTGAAGGAGCCTCATATATAATCTTGCTAAAGGGACTAACATAATTGTCGCAGCCATAGTCCCCAGGAGTTGGAGAACCCATCTTGCTTTCGCTCTTCTCAGAGAGAGCAGGGCATGAACTTGTTGCTGTAAGGCTCTGATTCTTTCCTGTGGTAGAAAGGCCAGCATTTGGACGGTGTCTAGTTCTGCACCTATAAAAATGACACGCTGTGAGGGCAACAAGGCAGATTTTTCCCAGTTCAATGTTATGCCCAACTGTTGGACAGACAGTGATGGTGGCATCCCTGGTCTGAATGAGTAGATGCCTGGTGGTGGTAGTGAGGAGCCAGTCATCCAGATAAGGAAACACTTGGAATCCTTGGCGTCTCAAGTGAGCCCTGGGGGCTGTGGTGAGACCAAAGGGCAGGGCTCGAAACTGAAAATGACTGGCTCCCAGCCAGAAGCGTAGGTAACTCCTGGATGCCTTATCCATTTTGATATGGTAGTAAGCATCCCTGAGGTCGATGGAGCACATCCATACTTCTTTTCCCAACAATGGGAGAATTGACTGCAATGTGACCATACGGAACTTGGACTTTTGTACGTGGTTGTTCAATCGGCTGAGATCCAATATGGGTCTCAGGTCCCCTGTTCTTTTCAGCACCAAAAAGAATCTTGAGTAAATCCCTAATCCGATCTGGTCTGAGGGGGACATGCTGGATGGCTCCTTTTTCTAGCAGCTTTGAAACCTCTAAAGCCGCGTAATCCCTTTGACTGGGTGGAACGTCCGGGATTTTCCTGACTGAAGGGGGATCTGACGAAAAGGGGATGACATAACCTCCAGAAATTATTTGTAAAACCCATTGGTCCTGGGTGATGTCCTGCCAGGCCTCCGGGTATAACGATATTTGACCCCCGACTGGCACCAGAAACGAACAGTCGGGACTCCCATCAGGAGCGATGGTAGGGCGAACCGCGAAAGTAATCGCGGTCTCCCGAGTTGCGGGGACCTCCTCTGCCTCTAGGGCGGCATCTTCCAGAATAACCTCCCGCTCCTCTGCCTCTGGAGGGGGGCTCACCTTGTGCACCGGGAAAAAACCTCTGTGATTTTTTGAACCACATCTTTCCACCCCTCCGGGCCTTAGGATAAGGCCTACAGGGAAGGGAAAAATGGACCCCTACAGCAGACAGAGTTTTTCCCTCCTGCTCGCACCTGGTGAGGGTGTCTTTCACCTTGGTTCCGAACAAAGAGGCACCATCAAAGGGGGCTTCGGTAAATGAAGACTTGAAGGCCTCCGTGAAATTACAAAGGTGCATCCAGGCCTGCTTCCTAAGGGCGACTCCTGAGCTTGCTGCCCTACTTGCTCCCTCGGTTGCATATGAAATCAGCCTCATGGAGGAGTTAACGATGGAATGGAGGGTAGACATCTGGGCGTTAACCGTCTGGGACACCGCCTCGGAAACGTTACCCATGAGAGTATCTCCAAGCTCCTTGAGGAGATATCTCTGGAGCCGTGTGAAATGAGATAAGTAGTTCAGAGACCGTATGGTAAAGGTCGCTGAAGAGAGGTATGCTTCCCGTACCGGTCCATGGTCCTAGACTCCTTGTTAGGCGGATGGACGGAGGAAGAAGTCTCGGCTAATTCCTTCTGGGTGGCCGCTGCCACCACCATGGCATCCACATGAACCCCTTTGGACAAAAATGCCTTACCCAGGGAAGCAGACAGAAATTTATTGGGTCTCCTGGGGACAGGTTCCACAGAATCAGGGTTCTCCCACACCCTCCACAAATCAAATCCAGGAGCTCGAAGGGAGGGGACACCCAGGAGGCAGAGGGCTGAGCACCGAAGGCCTTCAGGAAGACCGACTCCTCCTCGGAGGGAGCTTTGGACGGCCAGTCACCTCTTTGCTTCAATATCTCTAGGATGTCAGAGAAAAACATCCTCAGAGGATGACTTGGGGGACCCCCTCCGATTCCTCGAGGTCAGTATCTGAGGTGAGAGACTCATCCTGGGAGTCTATGTGCTTCCCCTTGCACATTCTCTTTCTAGGGGGCTCCTCAGGCAAACACTCTGAGGGCCCTCAGAAACTTAGGGACCAGTCATGGGGGTACCCTGAGGTCTTGGGGCTCTGCTGTCTAACGATAGGTGATCAGAGACCCGTGCTGGAGTGGTAGGGGACAGAATGACCGACCTGCATGATGTAGCTGATGATCTGGCCAGCGCATTCCACATGGCCTTAAAGGCTGGACCCCCGAATTCGAAGACCGACCAGCCTCCGAGGCCACGACAGGAGTCTGGGTTCCCCGAGCCGAAGCACCGAGAGGGAGACTAGGAACCGATAGCTGTCCTGAGGCCTCTCCCTCGGGCCCGACTGAAGAATCCCGAGTCCTGAATCCCATGGACAGCGCCGACGGGGTTGGAGCTGATGTCGGTACTGATAAGCCCGGAGGGGCCATCGGAACCGACCTGGAAACATCACACAGAGCTAAGCACTCCGGTTCCGAAGGCTGGGATGCCCTCAGAGGAAGAATCGCAGAAGGTTGCAGGATGGGCTCCGGAGCTGAAAACAATTTAGCCAAAACCGGTGACTGAAGGAGTCTCTGCACCACCCTATCAACTTCCACATCCGATAGTGTCCTGGAGGATTTGAAGGACAGGGAGGGAGATCGAGATCCCCTCTCAGGTGATACTTGCCTAATACTAGGTGATCGGCTCCGAATGGGTTCCAATATAATTGGAGCCGACACCGGATCCATCATCACAAACACTTCCTGCGGCCCCGAGGACAGTGGAGACGAGGATGTTGAAGCTAATTTAATTACTTTCTCCGGTGGCTCCAAGGAGACTGAAGGAGCTGGAGATCTCTTTTTAGATTTTGTGGATCTAGGTTTTGAGCTGGAAGCAGATTCCAGGCCCTCTTCGAACAAGGGTTTCAACAGTCCCTTCAGAATTAACTTATTCTTTCTTTCCTGAAGTACCCCGGGACTAAATGCAGGACAAAAGCTGCAGGACTCCTACAGATGGATTGCTCCCAGACAATAGACACATACCGAATTGTCCATCGGTAAAGGACATTTTATAGCCACACTTTGAGCATTTCTTAAAGCCCAAGGGCTTGTGCTCCTTGGAATCTTTAGACATCCTGAAAATTACCACAATCAACAAGACAAAGGATCACTGGTACAGAACCGACTGGATAAAAACAATCACAAATTACACGACAATGAGCGCGGGAAAAACTACCACTAACCAACTCTCACAAAACAATCCTGAGAAACAGACACACACAAAGGGAACTAAGACTAAAACCTCTAATTTAAACGGTTTTAGAAGTTAGAAAACAGGGAAGCAAGGGGACAGACTAGGTCCTCTAACTGAAACGGGCCTAGCCCATTGGAACAACTAGTGGGATACCACAAAACAATCCACACACACCAAAAAATTACACAGATAACACCAAACTAGAAATAGCTATTAAAATAGCTTTTGTTGGTAAATAAATTCTCTCAAGAAGAAGAATAAAAGGTACTTAGCCACAGCCAAGAGCGAGATCACGTCCAAGCTACATGAGCGGCAAACGAGATCTTGGGAGATAGAGCAATGCAGTATGGGATACCTTCTTAACCCAGCCAATAGAAGACTTCGAGCTAGAAAAGTTTGGCCGAGTCGGAGCCGATATTCGGCTCCGAACCCACGGGTAAGAATGTAGGCGAGATTGGACTACATAACATCTAAAGTTTGAAGCTGAGTATGCAGAATTTGGTTGTTCTGCTGAGACAGTAAGTAAGGGGTCTGAGGCAGGCGCCACGGTGGAAGGTGTGACACATTGCGCAGGAGTGGGTACCAGTGTTGGCGAGACCATTCTGGAGCAATCAGAATCATTTTTGGTTTGTCCTGTTTGACTTTTAGTAGAACTTTGGAGAGCAAAGGCAGAGGGGGGAAAAGCATAGACTGATAGGTTTTTCCAGATGAATGATAGAGCATCCACTTTCCAAGCTTTTTTGTGATGAGTTCTTGTGCAGAATTTGTCCAACTGATAGTTCTGGGGTGAGGCAAAAATATCTATGTCTGGACTCCCCCATTTGAGTGTCATGTTGAAAATCCGTGGTCCAGTTTCCATTCGTGTGGGTCAATGAGATTTCTGCTTAGTTCATCTGCCAGAGTATTCAGCTTTCCTGGCAGGTATTGAGCTTGTAGTTGTATTTGGTAGGTCAAGATCGTGTTCCACAATGCTATGGCTAGTCTGCATAGTGGGTAGGAATGTGTACCCCCCCCCCCTGCTTGTTTATGCACCACATAACTGTGGTGTTGTCTGTCTTTATTATTAACTGTCCTGGATGAAGGTAGTCCTTGAAGGCTGTCAGTGCATTTTGTACAGCTAGCATCTCTTTCTGATTGATATGAAGGTGCATTTGATTTGGGCTCTATTTGCCCTGAATGCACTTCCCTGCCAGATGAGCCCCCCAAGCATAGTCTGATGAGTCTGTAATTAGGGTTTGGGCGGCGGGGGGTGGAGTGAATGGCAGTCTCTTGTTTTGGTGGCAGGCCTCTGTCCACCATAGGAACTCTAGTTTCAGGCAAGTTATGTTAGGAATCATTTGTTTCCAGACTGTGACAATGTTGACTCCATAAACCTTTTATGTACCACTGAAGTTTCCTCACATGCAGTCTTGCATATGGAATTAGAAGAATGCAGGAGGCCATGAACCCCAAGGCTTGCAGAATTTGTCTTGCAGATAGCAGGGCTTTTGTGGCCACTTGTTTGAAGTAAGTCACCAATTGAATTTGCTTTTCTGGTGTTAGGTAAGCCATCTGGGCAGTTGTATTCAAGCTTGCACCTAGGAATGTATTTTTTTGAGAGGGTACCAGTCGTGATTTCTTTTCGTTTATTGTGTACCCTAGACAAGTTAGAACCCTTTTTACAAATGCCAGATGCTTTAGAAGAATGTCCTTCTTTTCTGCCTGAATTAGACAATCATCCAGGTATGGCTATATCTGAATATTTCTTTGTCTGCAAAATGCAATTACTGCAGCCAGGCACTTTGTGAAGACCCTAGGCGCAGTAGATAAGCCAAAGGGCAGTGCAGAGAACTGGTAATGCAAGTAGCCTGCTTTGAAGCAGAGGTATCTTCTGCAAGATTCCCTGATTGGGATATGCAGGTATGCCTCTTTTTAAGTCTAGAGTTACTAACCAGTCATCTTTGCCTAGCATAGGAAGTAACTGTTGAAGAGTCAGCATCTTGAATTTTGGAATGTTCAGAAATGTATTTAGAGTAGATAAGTCCAGAATTGGATGCCATGATTTGTCTTTTCTGGGTACCAGGAAAGGTCTTGAATAGAAACCTTGTCCCTTTTCCTCTTCTGGTTGAATAGCCCCCATGTTCATGAGGGACAGAGCTTTTTTTTGGGCCTCTGCCCACTGATTTGGGGGCAGGTCTGGCCATCCGTTTCGGATTGGCAATGTGTGAAAATGAAATCTGTATCCCTGGGATACTGTATTTAAAACCCATTTGTCCTGGGTTATAAGTTGCCAGTTTCTTGCATGAAGTGCCAGCCTTCCCCCGAAAGGGGCGGCTAAAAGATAAGTGCTTGGTGAGTGTACAGGGAAGTCATTGAGACTGTTTACCACAGGGAAGTGCCTTGTTTGTTCCAGATTTGGAGGTGGAGGCACCCTATTGTTTTGTTCTAAAGGTCCCTTGTGACAGAAACCTGGAGCCTTTGGAATGTCTGGGTTTGACTTGAGTGGCTCTCGAAGGAACAGGAAAGGACCAGTTCTTAGTAGGCCAGTGCCTACTAAATCTTGGAGGTTGCACTTGTAAGAAATCTTTCACAGTTTGCATAGATTTAGCTTTATCTTCCAGTCAGAAATGAACATTTTCTATTTAAGCAGTCCCATAATGTGCTGTTGATATTTAAGCATATGAAATTGACAGTTTAAAGCCCTGATTGCAAAGGTTGCAGAAGTGTAAACCTTCCTACCCCATCTATCCAGCGCCCTGGAATCTCTATCAGAAGGGGTAGGATTTTTAGCAGTAGAGGCCTTAATGCCCTTGGGCCCCTCAGAAATTGTTTCAGGATCTGCAATAGGATTTTTGAAAAGGAATTTGTGGGAGTCAGGAACCCTGTAGTATATGTCTGGCTTACAAGGAGCCGGAGGGAGAGAATCAGGAGCCAAACTAGATTCTGAAAAAACATCATCAACAATGTCTAGAACAGGAGGTATAGCCAAAGGCCTATGCTGAGGAAGTAGAAGAAAATCCCTAAGTCTCTTTTTAGATTCAGAGAAATCCTGACTTTCCCAGTGGAAATGTTCCCTTAAGGTACGTAAAGTTTCCCCAAAAGAAAAATCCTCAGGGGGAGAAGCAGAAGGAATGGAATCTTCTGCATCAGAGTCCTCATAAGTAGGTACGAAGTTTCATAATCAATGTCTTGCTTAGGCCTCTTAGGAGGAGGGGGTTGGCTACCCCTGATCAGAGTGATTAAATCTTCAGCCATTTTGATCATTTCTTTTTAGGCATAGGGGCCTGCACATGTGGCCCAGGCATCGGTTTTTTAGACACAGATTTAGATTTTGGTCTTAGTTTTGAAGATGGCGTCAGTCTAATATACAAATCTGTAGGCCTGAAACACCCTCAGAAGCCGGTGCCTGCACAGCGGCTCCGGACCCATCTAAGGTAGAGACATCCACAGGTTCCATAATTGAAGCATCTCGCGGCATACCAGACTCCGAATGGGTCTCAGTAGAGGCCTGCGAATCAGAAGTAGTGGGTATCAGGGGCTGTGAAAGCGCCTCACTGAGTACCGGCGAACTGGCGAACTGGCTTAGGAGAAGCGTCGTCAGTTTTGGACCTCGACAGTCTGTCTCTGTATTTTTCTTTGCGTTTTTTAGGTATTGCGTTAGTCGGATTGCTAACCGACGACATTTCTGGATAATTAAATTGTGAGCCAAAATATTTAGAAGCAAAAATATACAGACGTTTAATAGTGCGTTGATTAAATTTAGCACAAAACTGACAGCAAGGTACGCTGTGGTCAGGGCCTAGGCAAGGAATACAGTACAAATGAAAATCCTTATGAGGTATTTGCTTCCCACAAGTAATGCAATTAACTTTTACTGACATTGGTAAGGAGCAAGAAAAAGTTTCCCCAATGGGGTACTTAGCTTTTAGTTGAAAACTTTGGTTCTGAAACTCGAAAATGAAAATTTCAGGAGTCGGCTGACCGGCACTTGCGAACTGCTTCTGCTTCGGGCACCACGCGGCAAGAAAGACTGATGTAATGGCATCAGCTGCATGTTTTATACCCCTGATGGCTTGACATAATGGATGAAGGGACAACAACCAACGGAGGACGTAAGATTTTGTTAATCAGGCTGAATGAGGGCAACCTGCCAGCAGATTATCCAAATGTAATGACTGCAACAGTGAAACACGAAGAACATCAGGCAATGGTGTTTTCCTTGTTCAGATTGAATATGCGCTCCTCATTACAGCCACAGCCTCTAAAAAAGTCATCCCATATACAGTCCTACAGTCCATTGAAAAGAAAATCTACCTATTCATTTCCAACCCCCCCCCCACAATCATCTCAAAAGCCAGTCTCTTATAGAGTTGATCTCCTCCTGGGGTCTCTTCAAGTTACTTCATCCAGGTGCTCTTCTGCCTCTTGGTGCCAAAGTCCATAATAAAACCACACCTACAACCGCTGCAACCTCTGTCAACTAACTCCAGACACCCTAAAGTGCACAACTAACTCCAGACACCCTAAAGTGCACTGACACACCATCTCCATTCCTGCCATCCAAACTCTGGCAATCCCTCCCCCCTCAGTTGAGATCTGAATGTGGACAAAGAGAAATCCATCAAAAATCAGTCTGTATGTGCTTTTCTCCACAATCCAACTCCGGCCTCCCCTACATCACTTCGACTTTGACCCTCTGTTTTCACTTGCTGTTTTTCCCTCATTTTCTACTAAAATTAATTCAGTTTTCTACTCTGTTAATAATATTTACATATTGTTTCAGTCTTCTGTGTCATTATCGACCTTCTGTGACTACTTGAAGTTTGCGAATTAGATTGGTTTTATTTTTTTTATGAATTTATTCACCCGGGCTGCACCTGCGAATGGGCTATTGTCATCAGTGTACTACTCCAGTAAGCAGATTAAATAAATAAATAAATATGCAAAATAAATACATTAAACATACAGAAATGCTCCAAGTACCAAGTTGAGAAAAATTCTAGTATTTACAGTGTACTAAACATGAATGTCATTTCAAAGAATACTGTTAAGTGAGGAAGCACGCTGTTAAAATAAGACACATTTAACTTAAATATATGCAAAGATGAAAGAGCTTTACATTCATAAAAGGATATAGACTTATCACGGTTACATGCTAAGTTATAACAGTACTCAAAAGATAACCACAAGGCATTCTTTATCTATGTCAAGAATCTAAGTGGCAATGCTCAGATCTGCTCAGAGTTGGTGCAGAATGGCACAAAATACACTGAACCGACCGATATCGCCAACATCCTGGCAGACGGGTTCAATGCAAACTTCACCCCCCTGTCACCCCCAAAAGGGCCCATAACCATACCAGAAGAATGTAGAGCCCCTGAAATCACAGACACTCAGGTTAAAACAGCCCTCTCCAAAGCCAACAACACAGCATCAATGGGACCGGACGGTATCCCAAGCTGTGTCCTACACGAGCTCAAAGACTAACTAATCCCTCACCTAAACACACTGCTTAAACTCAGCTTCTCCACAGGCTACGTACCTATAGAGTGGCACACAGCAACGGTTATCCCACTCCACAAAGGTGGAGCCACAACAGACCCCCGGGAACTATCGCCCTATAAACCTGTCTAGCTTGGTCTGCAAGGCTATGGAGCGCATCATCATGGAACTCATTAAGAGAGACATTGGGAATCTCGAAACACTGGACTCTACACAGTTCGGGTTTGTTAAGGGCAGATCATGCCTTCTAAACCTGATGGAATTCTTTGAGACAGTTACCAAGGCTATAGACAAGGGAAAGGTGGTACACACAGCCTACCTAGACCTCACAAAGGCCTTCAACACCATTCCCCATTTTGGTATTATAGACAAGCTCATCAGCCTGACCATAACCCCCTACTTCACAAGATGGGCTGCCACTTGGCTCACGGACAGAATCCACATGGTGAGAGTTGCGGGAGCTAGGTCCGACTCTAAACCGGTTACAAGTGATGTTCCCCAGGGCTCAGTCCTAGGACCCCTCCTGTTCGGCATATACTTCTCAGAGATACAGCCAAGCACAGGAGGACTATGGCTGACCAAGCTTGCAGACACCTGCAAACTAGGGGCTATAATTGACTCCGGCTGACACAGACATCCCCCAAAAGGGTCTCACTGAGACGGATACCTGGTGGCAAAATCATGGCCTCAAGCTAAATGCCATAAAGTGCATAGTCACCCCCTTTGGAAAAAGTAACCAAAAAACTACCACATAGGTGGTAGTCCCCTAAATACGGAAGACGTAACAAGGGATCTGGGGACCCAATAGTAATCTCTCCTTTGATAATCACATTGCCAAAGTGGTTAGAAAATCCTTCTATGTGGCCCACCTAATCACAAAAGGGTTCGCATCCAGATCAAAAGAGGTCATTGTGCCCCTCTACTCATCACTCAAACCCATCATAGAGTACAACACCCCATTTGGGATGTACCTTACAAGACACCTGCAACAGCTGGAAAGACCACAGAAGAACCTCACCAAGAGGTCCCCAGATCCTTTATTACATTTTCTGTACTTAGGGGACTACCACCTATGTGGTAGTTTGTGGGCACTTTGTTATTTAAAAAGGGAATAACTATGCATTTTTTTGGCATTTAGCTTGAGGCCATGATTTTGACACCAGGTATCCATCTCAGTGAGACCCTTTTGGAGGATGTCTGTGTCAACTGGTGAGTCAATTATAGCCCCTAGTTTGCAGTCGTCTGTGAACTTGGTCAGCCATAGTCCTCCTGTGCCTGCCTGTACCTCTGAGAAGTATATGCCAAACAGGAGGGGTCCTAGGACTGAGCCCTGGGGAACGCCACTTGTAACTGGTTTAGAGTCAAACCTAGCTCCCACAACTCTCACCATGTGGGTTCTGTCCTTGAGCCAATTGGCAACCCATTTTGTGACATAGGGGTTTATGCTCAGGCTAGTGAGCTTGTCTATAATACCTGAGTGGGGAATGGTGTCGAAGGCCTTTGTGAGGTCTAGGTAGGCTGTGTGGACCAACTTTCCCTCATCTACAGCCTTGGTAACTGTCTCAAAGAAGTCCACCAGGTTTAGGATGCATGATCTGCCCTTAAAGCCGGACTGGGTAGGGTCCAGTGTTTGGAGGTTCCCAATGTCACTGTTAATGAGTTCCATGATGATGCGTTCCATAGCCTTGCAGACCAAGCTAGTTAGGCTTATAGGGCGATAGTTCCCAGGGTCTGTTGTGGCTCCACCTTTGTGGAGCGGAATAACTGTTGCTGTGCACCACTCTATGGGTACGTAGCCTGTGGAGAGGCTGAGTTTGAACAGTGTGTTTAGGTGAGGGGTTAATCGTCTTTGAGCTTATGTGGGACGCAGCCTGGGACACCATCTGGTCCCACTGATGTTGTGTTTTTGGCTTTGGAGAGGGCTATTTTAACCTGAGTGTCTGTGATTTCTGGGGCTCTACATTCTTCTGGTATGGGCCCTTTTGGGGGTGAGGGGGGGTTGAAGTTTGCACTGAACCTGTCTGCCAGGATGTTGGCAATATCGGTTGGTTCAGTGTATTTTGTGCCATTCTGCACTAACTCTGAGCAGAACTGAGCATTGCCACTTAGATTCTTGACATAGCTAAAGAATGCCTTGTAGTTATCTTTGGAGTCCTTGGCAAGTTTTCTTTCAAAGCTTGCCTTGGACGATTTTAGGAGGGATCTTAGTTTCTTGCTGATACTGATCAGGGATGTCTTCCCTTCGTGGGATTTTACTCTTTTCTGTACTAGTTTCCTCCTTCTATTGTATAGCTTGTTTATGGCAGGGGTCCACCAGACTGGTTTCCTTTTCTTGGAGGAGTGAGTATTGGTTTTGCTTTGGATAGCACAATCCATGCATTCTTGTAGGTGCCCATAGAATGCATTAGCAAAGGATGTTGCAGCTTGGACAGCGTTATCCTTTAGCATGGAAGCTTTGAAACTTTCCACCTCCATCTTAAGTAACGTGAAGCTTGCTTTTGAAAAGTTTTTCACGGTGGTTTCCTTGTCCAGGGGTGGGGGCGGAATGTGGACATCCAAAGTGATTTGTTTATGGTCAGATCTAACCAGCAAGGGGGTTGACCTCCGGTGTGGAACACCAGTCACCCATGCTGGTGATGACCAGGTCCAATATGTTGTCACCTCTGGTGGGAGTGTTGACCAGTTGTTCCAGGGCATTTGAGTTTATAAATTCTAGGAAATGTTGGGCAAGGGAGTTAGCACTTGAGTAGTTCTCCCAGTTAATGTTTGGGTACTCGAAAACACCCAATATTAGGGTGTTTGGTAGGACCTTTATGTTACCCAGTGTGTCCAGAAATGTGGACTGGGGGTCCTGGGACATGGTGGGTGATCTGTAGCAAGCTACAATTTGAATTGCAGTTTTGCCCTTTGTTAGTTGCACTTGGATAATCTCTGAAGCATCGTGCTGTGTCACTAACTGGAGGTATGGGTATCCTTGATGAATATGGATACTCCCCCGCCTTTTGTATTTCGGTCCGGGTTCTGTGGCCAAAATGTATGGTATGAGTTGTAGCCTGGTAGTGCTGGGGTGCTCTCTGGAGCCATAAACCAGGTTTCTGTTACTGCACATATATCGATTTTCTCCATACCGAGGAGTGCCTCGAGTGCATGTGTAACATGCAATCTTCCTTAGAAAAATGGAGAAACAAAACAGAAGACTGATGGTTTGGTTCAGTGAAGATTATGAGGCTACCCTGGGGATAAAAGAGGTATTGGTCCTCAGTGATATCCTGTCCTTGTGGAAAACCAAATATAGGTACTTACAAGAAATAGTGTGAAGTTCTGAAATCTTACATGCTAGTAGAAACAGTGTCTTCCAACAAAGAAATTTCAAATTGTCTGAGGCTGCAGGTTTAAATGGGGGTCTCACTATTGCCTGAAGAACAGTAATATCTCAGGGTGGGATGGGGTCCGAGGGGAGGTGAAAGGAAGAAAGTGCCCTTTAAAAAGGCCTTGGACCATTTTAAAGAAGAAATTGAAGTCTGATTTTTTCCCCCTACATGAAATCTGGAAATGCCCCTCAACTGGACATTAATTGTAGAATAGCTAACTCCATCATAAAAAATTTCATCCAGAAAAAGCAAAACAGGCAGGGAGAGGATCTAAGAAGAGATCTATGTCCCTGCTGGAAGCCCAGATAGAAAATCCCATCCACTTATTCATTTGAAAAAAACAAAACAGGCAGGGAGAGGAGTCAAGAAGGGATCTATGACCCTGTTGGAAGCCCAGATAGTAAATCCCTTCCACTTACTCATTTATAGTTTTCTGGTAGGTCTCTGTGAGGCAGTCAATATACATACAAGCTGTGACGAAAGCCTGGACTGGTAACCATGACAGCAACTGAATACCTCATGCTAACTGGAAGGTGAAGCATTCTGGATGGGTGAGAGAGGTCTGGAGCTGGATTCAGCATCTATGGTGGGTGGATCAGATGAAATCAAAGAAAAGGAAAAAAAAACACCTGTTGAAGCAAAAGGGGGTAAAAACGGGATGACCGCTGCCTCTCTCCACAATACTTTCTGCAGAAACTTCATTATGAAAGGAGTAGAAGGATAAGCATAAAGGAGACTTACGGGCCAACTGTGGACCAGAATGCCCCCTCAGAGCGAAGTAACTCTTGCTTTGCTTGTTGGAGGGGGTGGCAAATAGACTGCAGCTTGGTCAGATCCAGTAGTTGAAAATCTGCTAAGTAACACGTGTTGAGGGACCAGTTGTGAGTTAGAAGAATACATCGGCTCAACTTGCCTGCCAAGAAAGTGGACTTCCTCAGGATGTACGTTGCTATCAAAAAGCAGTAAAAGGACATCACCTGCTGCCAAACCCTCTTGGTCCTGCTTGTTTGTTGATGTATCAAACCGCAAACAAAAGGGCCAGCACCAAAGTGTTGTAGCACAAGATGTTTAATAGTTAAATAGCATCATACCGTTTTGACACACTTGCCTTCTTCAGTGAATAAACATGCCATGTCACCAAAGTACATATATAATAATTAGAACATCACTTCCTGTTAAGCCATTTCCTCCAGTGTCATTAATTCAGACAAATAATATTTATAAACACAAAATATGTTTATAAGTGATCATTTAACCCTGGTGAAAAAAGGCCTCCTAATTTAACAATCGAGTATTTTTCTTTAGTATTCAAAATAGAATGCCAGCCTAATTTATTACGTGTGTCCTCCTGGATCTTGTCTATCACAGTAAAATGAAACTAGCCGTGGTGTGTATAGTATTGTGTCTGTATAGGGCATTGGTTAATCGTTTGTTACGGATGTCACTATAATGTTCAGACATCCGAATACGTAGAGGTCGGGATATTTGTCCAATGTAGAATGCTGAACAGGTACAAGTAGCTAAATATACAACCCAGTCAGTTCCCAAAACATTGTATGTCATAAACTTGTCCCGAATTCTTACTTATAAATTGTTTGGATTTGTATATATGTTTACAAAAGGTGCAGTGGCCACAAGGAAATGAGCCCAAAAGTTTATCCCCTGTAATTGTGAGTTGATGGTGCATTAGCTTTCCACTACTACGCTTTTTGTAATGTGCAAAATGTGATCCCAATGTTTTGCCTCTGATACGAGAATTGACACTGGTTCCCTGATGCCTGGTTCAGCTCTTCATTAGCCATTAGGATATTCCAATGCTTGGACACAACTTCCCGAATGAGATTAGTATTATGACCATAAGTCGTTATAAACCCAATTGGTTCCAATTCACCCACACGAGTTCTGCCTTTATATGCAAGTAGCTGAGTCCTGTCTTGAACAGATGCCCACCGGCTAGCAGATTGTATATCCTGTTGTCAATAGCCCCTCACCTAAAACCTATGTAGCATGTCTTGCTGAGAAACTGCAAATTCTTCCTGATTGGAGCATACTCTTTTAATACGCAGGAACTGAGACTTTTGGGTATGTTACGTATGGTATGGTGTGGGTGCATACTAGCGGCATGTAACAAATTATTATAGTGGGGATATTTCCTGTAAACCTTGGTAGCAAGGAAACCATCCTGTTGTTTAGTAACTGTGACATCCAAAAGGTTGATACAGTGCATGTCACAATTCAATGTAAATTCAATACCCCATTTATTGTCGTTTAAATACTGGATAAATTCCGCCACATATTGTTGGTCTGCACGCCACACCAACCAACAGTCATCAAGGTACCTCCTCCAAATGTCCATCACATTGATGTATATGTTACTTTTGATGTCATATATAGTACAGTTGTGTACTTACCATAAATGTAGATGTTCGAGTGTATTCACTGTTGCAGCCATTACAACTGGGTTATCCTGCTGGCAGGCTACCCGCAGTCGGCCTGAATTCCAAAGTCTAGGTCCGGCGTCAGTTGCTGTCACCTCCTTCCTGACGTCAGTGCGCCAGGGGTATAAAAGATGCAGCTGACGCCATTTTCTTCAGTTTTTCTTGCCCCAGATGTCAAGTGCCCCCAAAAGGGTAGGCTAAAAATATGTCAATAAAGCATGCATGCACCAAGGTAAATTTTTCCTTCATCTACAAGCAAATACATCATATAGGTTGTATAGAAGTACAGATAAATTCCAGCAAAGATAAGGGGGGATGGTGGGAGGGTAATCTGGACTGCAACAGTGAATACACTCTAACATCTACATTTATGGTAAGTACACAACTGTACTATGTTCATCGTGTTTCACTGTTGCAGTCATTACAATTGGGTTGAATCCCAAAGCTAAGGTTGGGAGGCTGGAGCTAAATAGGATTAGGAGCGGTAATGAGGTCCTGCAGAACTGCAGTGGCAAAGCCTGCCCTGGATTTAGAGTAGACTGGTAAGTGATAGTGCTTTGTAAAAGTGTGCACTGAACTCCAGGTTGCAGCCTCTAAAATGTCTTTGGTTGGTACTCCTCTGAGGAAGGCTGCTGAAGTGGCTGCTGCTCTGGTTGAATGTGGCCTAATGCCCTTAGGCACTGATTTGCCATGTTGTGAATAGCAGAAATGAATGCAGTGGCCTATCCACTTTGAAACAGTCTGCTTTGAGATCGCCTTTCCTTGTGATCCTGCAGCATATGCCACTAGTAATTGCTCAGTCTTTCTGAAAGCTTTGGTTCTGTCCAAGTAGAAGCGCAGCTGTCTATGTCCAAAGAATGCAGAAGTCTCTCACCCTTATTCTGCGGGTTTGGGTAAAAGGTAGGCAAATGAATAGTTTGGTTAAGCGCCACACTGGACACTACCTTAGGCATAAATGTCGGGTTTGACCTCAGAAAAACCCTATCTGGATGGAAAATGATAAAAGGTTCCACAGCCATGAGTGCCTGTAGTTCTGAGACTCGTCTTGCAGAGGTTATTGCTAGGAGCAGAGCTGTTTTCCATGATAAAAATTTTATATCAGCTGTAGCGGCTGGCTCAAAAGGAGGCAGGGTGAGTTTTTCCAAGACATAATTGAGGTCCCATGCAGGTATTGGTGATCTCCGTGGAGGACTTAAGTTTTTGGCTCCTCTGAGGTACTGCCTTAATAAAGGATGAGAAAAAATAGGTGGCTCTGTATTGTAATGAGCTGAAATGGCAGAGGCATGAATCTTAATTGATGAAAAGGACAGGCCTTTGTCCAGCATCTCAGTTAAATATTGCAAAATCTGAGGAATATTTGGTACAATCGTGTCAATCCCTTGTGCCTGGTTCCAAGCACAGAATCTCTTCCATTTTTCAGCATAAGATTTTCTGGTACTAGGCCTCCTGGCCTCCAAAATAACATCCATCACCGCTTTAGAGAGAGGTGTGTTTTGAATGACTACATTATCCGCCATGCTGCCAGATTTCAGGTCTTGAGCTGGCTGTGCAGGATATGATTGTTGTGTTGGGACAGTAAGTGAGGAATCTGAGGTAATGTCCAGGCTGGGTATTGAGACAAGCTCCTTAGGATTGGGTACCAGTGCTGGCGGGGCCAGTCTGGGGCAATCAGTATCATTTTTGGCTTCTCTTGTCTGACTTTTAGGAGTACCTTGGGGAGGAGAGGCAGTGGAGGAAAGGCATATACTGTTAGGTTTTTCCAGCTGAAAGACAGAGCATCCACTTTCCATGCTTGCTTGTGATAAATCCATGTGTAGAATCTCTGTAGTTGGCAGTTGTGAGGGGAGGCAAATACATCTATGTCCGGGCATCCCCAATTCCTTGTTATCATGCTGAAGACTTGTGGATCCAATTTCCACTCATGGGGATCCATGAGGTTTCTGCTTAGTTCGTCTGCCAGAGTATTTATCTTTCCTGGCAGGAATTGTGCCTGCAGATGTACTTGGTAAGTCAATGCTGTGTCCCACAAAGTCATGGCTAGTCTGCATAGGGGGTAGGAATGAGTGCCTCCCTGCTTGTTTATGTACCACATGACTGTAGTATTGTCCGTCTTTATCAGTAATTGTCCTGGATGAAGCAGATCCTTGAAGGCGGTCAGGGCATTCTGAACAGTTAGCATCTCTTTTTGATTGATATGTAGATGCATTTGGCTTGCGGACCATGTGCCCTGAATACATCTTCCTGCCATGTGGGCCCCCCAGGCATAATCTGATGCATCTGTTGTTAATATCTGCCTGGCTGTGGGTAAAGCGAATGGCTGCCCCTTGTTGTGGAGACAGGCCTTTGCCCACCATCGAAACTCCTGTTGCAGGCAGGAAATGAGGGTAATTATTGTTTCCAGGCTGTGGCAATGTTGAGTCCAAACACTTTTTAGATACCACTGAAGTTTCCTCATATGCAGTCTTGCATATGGAATTAGCAGAATGCAGGATGCCATGAAGCCCAAAGCCTGCAGAATTTTTCTTGCAGATAACTGGGTCTTTGTTGCCAACATTTTGAAATAAGTAGTCAGTTGCCTTTGTCTGGCGTGAGATAAGCCATCTGGGCAGTTGTATTTAAGCTTGCACCCAGGAATATTATCTCTTGTGAGGGTACTAGTTTTGATTTCTTTTTGTTTACTGTGTACCCTAGGCACGTTAGTAATCTTTTTATAAATGACAGATGCTGTAGTAAGATGTCCTTGTTCTCTGCTTGAACAAGTCAGTTGTCCAAGTAAGGATATATTTGTATTCCTCTTTGTCTGCAAAATGCAATTACTGGAGACAGGCACTTTGTGGAGACCCTGGGCGCAGTAGATAAGCCAAAGGGCAGTGCAGAGAATTGGTAGTGCATTGAACCAGCTATGAATCTGAGGTATCTTCTGCATGATTGTCTGATTGGGACATGCAGGTATGCCTCTTTTAGGTCTAAGGTCACAAGCCAAGCCTTCTTGCCCAGCATGGGCAGAAGCTGCTGCAGAGTCAACATTTTGAATATTGGAATATCCAGATATGTGTTTATAATAGATAGGTCCAGTATTGATCTCCAGGCTTTGTCCTTTCTGGGCACCAAGAACAGTCTTGAGTAAAATCCTTGTTCCTGCTCTTGCTGTGGTACTTGCTGAATGGCCCTCATGTCCATGAGGGATGACACTTGCTTTTGTGCCTCTGCCCATTGATTTTTTGGCAGGTCTGGCAAACCGCTTGCCCTTGGCAGGGTGTGAAAGTGAAACCTGCAGTCTTGTGACACCATATCCAAGACCCATTTGTCCTGGGTTACTACGTGCCAATTTTGAGAAAAAAGTGCTAGTTTCCCCCCCTAAAGGTGCTGCCAGACGATACATGCTTGGCGCAGGCAGGGGAAAGTCATTGGGACTGTTTCCTGTATGGCTGTGATTTGTCTTCTCCGCTTTTGGAGGTAGAAGTACCCCACTGTTTAGACCTGTATGAGCCTTGGGGCTGGGATCTGCCTCTTTGTGGCCTGTCTGACACTGGAAAGGACCAATTCTTTGTAGGCCAGTGCCTGCTAAATCTTGGAGGCTGTACCTGTAAGAAATCCTTGACTGTTTGCATAGATTTAGCTTTGTCCTTCATTTTCTTCAACACCTCTTCTGCTTTAACACCAAACAAGGTATCATGCTGTAATGGAGCATCTAATAATTTTGCTTTAACATGATCAGGCAGATTCTGTTCCTTTAACCTAGCATGCCTCCTAATGACAGAACCTGTAACAGCGTCCCTGCAGGAGGCCTCCAGAGAATCAAAACCACATTGCAAAGTATGCTTTCCCACTTGTTCAGCTGCATAAATCCTGCATTTCTTTGCTTTCTGCACATTCAGAATTTATCAACAATTTCTGTTTAAGCAGTGACATAATATATTGCTGATATTTAAGCATAAGAAACTGACAATTTAAAGCCCTTATAGCCAAGGTAGTAGAAGTGTAAATCTTTTTTACCCATCTGTCCACTGCCCTAGAATCCCTGTCAGAGGGGGTAGAGTTTTTTTGCAGTGGCAGTCTTGACCCCTTTGGGACCCTGAGAAATAGTTTCTGGGTCAGCAGCAGGGTTCTTAAAAAGAAATTCATGTGAATCAGGAACCCTGTAGTATCTGTCTGGCTTAACAGGAGCTGGAGGTAAAGAGTCAGGAGTCAGACTGGACTCTGAAAATGCATCATCTACAATGTCTAACACAGGTGGAATAGCAAGGGGCCTGTGCTGAGGTAGTAAAAGGAAGTCTCTGAGCCTTTTCTTAGATTCTGACTAATCTTGGCTCTCCCAGTGGGAATGTTCCCTCATGGTATGCAGAGTTTCCCCAAAAGAATAATTCTCAGGAGGAGAGGCTGAAGGGATAGATTCTTCAGCATCAGAATCCTCATAGGGAGGAGGAGAGTACTCCTGCTCAGAAGAGGAATCAGAAGAAATGGAAACCTGATCTGAAGATTCATATTCTGTCTCTTGCCTAGACCTCTTATCAGGAGGGGGATGGGAACCCCTGATCAAAGTAATTAGGTCTTCGGCCATTTTGAGCATCTGTTTTTTAGGCATGGAGGCCTGTCCATGGGGCTGTTGTACTTGTTTCTTTGTTTTTAGAGGTGCTTTAGTGTTTGCCTTTGAAGCTGAAGTCGTTTTAACATATAACTGTGTAGGCCTGAAAACACCCTCAGAAGCAGATGCCTGCTCAGCGGCTCCAGACCCATCTGAGGGAATAGTTTCCGAGGTTCCAATACCTTGAGTTTCCAGCGGCCTAGTCGGCTCCACGTGGGAGTCTGAAGCGGCCTGCGGCTCTAAAGTAGCGGGCGTCAGAGCTGCAAAAGCACCTCACTGAGAACCGGCGAACCAGCGACTGGCTTAGAAGAAGCCTCTTCGTCAGTTTTGGACCTCGGATGCCTGTCCTTTTCTTTTTCTTTGCGTTTCTTTCGTATTGCAGTAGTCGGATGGCTATCAGACGACATTGTGTAATTAAATCTTCTGCCAAAATAGTGAAATGCAAAATCATTCTGACGCTTAACGTTGGTTAAATCTAGCAAAAAAAACAACAATTAGCAACGTCGTAATCAGGGCCTAGGCAAGGAATACAGTAAGAATGGAAGTCCTTATGAGGTATTTGCTTCCCACAAGAAATACAATTATTAACTTTTTCTGACATCGGTCTGGAGCAAGAAAAAAGTTTCCCCAACGGGGTATTTAGCTTTAATGAAGACTTCGGTTCTGAAATTCGGATTTGAAAATCTCAGGAGTTGGCCGACCGGCACTTGTGAACTGCTTTTGCTTCGGGCACCGTGCGGCAAGAAAGACTGAAGAAAATGGCGTCAGCTGCATCTTTTATACCCCTGGTGCACTGATGTCAGGGGAGGAGGCGACAGCAACTGACGCCGGACCTAGACTTTGGAATTCAGGCCAACTGTGGGTAGCCTGCCAGCAGGATAACCAAATTGTAATGACTGCAACAGTGAAACACGATGAACATCAGATGTTCCTCAAGGTACCCCATAAATATATTGTCATAAATCAGGGAAAAAGAAGCCCCCATTCACCGTGTCCTTGGTTTGCCAATAACATTCCCCATTGAAATAAAAAACGTTTTTAGATAATACATGTTCGGCCATACAAAGTAATAAAGTATTGAAACAGGCCGAGGAAAGATTGGCCCTCTCCAACCAATATTGGAGCGCCAATAACCCTGCCCAATGGGGAATGTTAGTATAGAGTGCCTTGACATCCAGTGTGCACAGTAACTATGTTGGTTCTAGTTGGGTTTCAGATATGATCCTAAGGAATTCAGTAGTGTCCGGGATGCGTGCTCTCACATGCTTTAGTAAAGGCTTGAGATAGTGTGTCAAAAAAATCAGACAGTGGTTCTGTCAAAGATCCTATGCCAGATACAATAGGTCTTCCTGGAAGTTTATCCAGGCTTTTATGTATTTTTGGCAAAAGGTATACAATTTGTTTTTGTGGATTGTTCACCATGAGTTGATGCATCAGACTCCTGAGTAATACCTTCCTCAACTGCTAATTCAAGAATGAATCTATCTCCTTTTTAAAGTTAAATGTAGGATCAATGGGCATGTGCATGTAGTGCTGCAGGTTGGACAATTGCCCATTCCTTTCTGCCAGACAGTAATCTGTATCCATAACAACAACAGCCCCACCCTTATCCACAGGAATGATTACAATATTAGCATTGTTTTTGAGTTCAGAAAGAGCTTGCTGTTCCCCAACTGGAAGATTATGATGCAACATAGTGGAATCACACAACTTAAAATGAAAATCTTTGAGAACTGCCTGCTGAAAAACACCAACAAATTTATTCATGGGAGGCACAAATCCTGAATTGACACCCTAAATTCTGTGGATCTTTGAGAGTATTCCCTGAAACCAAAAAACATTTTAAGGTTTAATCTGCGACAAAAATAAATAACATCATTCATCATGATATTTTCATCAATGAAAAAACCAGGGACATAATTGAGACCTTTATTGAGCAGTTTCTTTTGTTCATCTGTTAATTCAACAAAGGAAATATTGTGAATGTTATAGTCATATTCTACTGTGTCAACAACGTTTGAAGAAGTCCCTCTATTGTACTTGCGTTTGTGTTTCCTCCCACCCCTATGCCTGCTATCTCTAAAAGGTGGTCAGTATTCCGTGGTTTCTTAGGTGTTGGTGAGGCCTGTGTGTTGAGATTATCTGTGGCAGTGGCTGATGACTCATCCCCAGAAGTACTGCTTGGCTGGGAGGTCATCTTTTTTTTTCTTCAAATATAATTTTTATTGCATTTCACTTCTATTTAAATACAAGAAAAGAATGAGACAGAAAATATACATACAAGGTACTTGGAATATCACGTTTCAGTCATCCAAATACGATATACATAACGTAAATCATCAATGTTAGGGTAACAATTATACAGACTTGTCTAATAATTAAGCTGCCCTTATTGAGCTGTAAAACAGACATTTACATACAACATATTGAAAATGTGACATTAAAACATTGCAACCAGATATTCAAGTCTACCTAAATAAACATTCTGTCTTGCACTATGTGCAATATATACAGTGATGTCACCTTAATGTTCATCTTATATGTGTTTGCCATGACCTGTACACGGTTATTGTGGGTATTTCTATAATAATTGCCTTTAGTTTCCCTTAATTATGTAAAGTAATATTGATAGTGAAGTCAATTGGTCATAAATCAATTTTGTCCTAGGATTTCTAAAAGCGTTTTCCAATCTTTCTGATAATTACTTTGATGGCTAATAAGTATTTTATAGCCATTCCTTTAAATTCTTCCCATGTGATTTTACTTCTATCTAACCAGTTTTGGGCTATATATGACTTGATCATTGCACACAATGCGACTATGATGTGTTTATTTTCGTATGAGAAATTATTAGGGGATATATGTAAAATTGCCATTTCCCATGACAGGGTAGATTTGGTGTATCCCTTTTTTTCTAACTTGGTTCTTAGCGAACACCACAGCTTGTAAACATGTTTACAGCTCCAAAAAATATGAAGGGTGTCAGCAACACTGTTTTGGCATATGGTACAATAAGGGGAGTGGGAGGCATTGTTATTGATCATAATTTGGGTATAAATTAGTTTTTTAAGGGGAGTTAATTTCAAAGTAAGTTCAATAGCATCAGATTTGTGTTCATCAGGTATCTTATTATTTTCTCTTCCCAAAATTTGGAATATAGAATTGCATCTTGATATCTAATTTTGTTATTAATCTGTATGTATTTGAGAACATTTTAGATCTCGACAGTAGCAGGTTAATAGTTTGTTGATATACCTGCATGTCTTGGTTGTCTGTTTTGACATTCATAGTAATTGTGTTGATCAGGTATATTAATTGGTTGATTATGGTATTATAGCTTTTATTTACTTCAAGTTTTTGTCTAATACTGTGAACTGAGAAACTTTTGATCTGGTATAGGTCCCATACAGTGATACTTTTAATTTTTGGATACTGATTCAAGTTTAATATAGTATTGTTTAATTTAATATTAGGATTAAGGTGTACTGGCTGTCCCAATACCAAAGTATCTTTAAGATTTAGGGAGGCTACCAGCTTTTGAAATATTGCTGTGTTTCTTACTATGGGCTGAACCTTAAAATGCTTTAAAGTCTTAGAATTTAGAAAGGGTAGGGTACTGCTCTAGGGTTTAAATTGCATGAGATTAGATGACTGTAATATATTTTAATCCATAGTGGATACCATGCTTTGTTGGATGGTTCAAAATTTGCTATTTGTATAATTCGACTAGCGTTTAGTATGTTGTATGTTTGGAATTCAAGTAGGCCTAGGCCCCTTTTTAGTTTGGGTAATGTTAATTTAGTGTATGGGTGGTCATCTTCTTAACAATGGATCTAGGTCTTTTTCTCCTGGTATAAGCGGTAGTGAAATCCCCCCTATCAGAAAATGTAACATTCCTTTGGTGCTCAAAGGGCTTACCCTTTTGATAATCAGAGATGCCCCTGTTAAATTTGGGTACTTTCTTATCTTTAATCTGTTTTTCAAAAGCCAGTATGTCCTTGGTCAATTTATTAAGGCAAGTAGTATAGGTAGGTTGCCCCTCATATTTTTTCAAATCACCACAACGTAGTCTGACTTCCCCAATAATTTCATCGATCATACGTTCATAATAATTTGCTAAAATTTCAACAAAAGATAAGGAGGCTTTCTGTTGTGCTTCACACCAATCCCTTGTCAGTGCATCATCTATCCTGCCAATCAAAGGCTGTATTTTCACCCTTAACCCCCTAGGGGTAACATTTTTATTAAGATAAGCCTTAAATAGCTTGAGGTGCCAGACAGTACGTAGGGGTTACTTACCTTTACCTAACTTCTGAAACAATTGATTGCAGCCGTCAACTGGATCCCTATTCTCAATATCCAAATTATTTTCATCCTAACCAGATGGTCCAAACACCCTAATATCATTCTTATCGGCACAAAGGCCATGTAAAATTGAGTCCAGATCCATGACAATAAGCTTCACAATCACTAGTTCACCTAGTGTGTAACCCCACAAGAATATCCCAAGTCTGTGACCTCAAGATCTATAAGCTATAAATAATAGTTCAAAATCGGCCTCCGGTATAAACAGCAGATGAAATACACTAACAAGAGATAGGATAATCTGAGACAATAGTGATATCTGAAAATATCAGTGAATATTGGCCAAATGAACAAACCAAAATTGCAGAAAGAACCTACCAGTACTAAATATATAGGCCTAAAGACCAATGATCTACAAACTAGGGTCCCACAAAAATGGTATATTAAATGAGTATGGTGTAGGATGCTCCCATCCAGGCCCCAAATAATTAGGATCCTAAATATTCGGACCAAACATTACCTGGCCTGAATAATGTGATCCCAAACTTGTGAAGTACACAAAGGCCAAAGGCTCAACATAAAAGTGTAACCTGGTCAAAATGGAACAAAAAATATGGACCCTGTGGCATGTGTTACGGTAATTTGTGAGAGAACATGTATCCCACCTACAAATACAAAAAAACAGCCCTATTAATAAGTGTTGTGGTATGACGTATATATACTTGTAGGTAACATCTCACAAACACACAAATTACAGAGTCACAAGGGAATCATTTCCAAGTTAGTGTACAAAAAAATCCAAAGGAAAATTATCAGAAATTATTATTCATAAATTGTCCGACATATCTGATGTTGTTCAAACAAAATATGTATACAAAAACCTGCCCAAATCTACAAACCGAAGTTTGTAGTTACAATATGTCCTGTTCACAACTAAAATGTATGTTACCAAATCTCGAAAGGCCAGCAAAGATATGTAGTCCAAAATATCCAGTGAGGCTTACAATGATAAAGTCAAATCCAAACCCCCTACACGATCCACAGGGCTCATGAAAACATACTGTGTCCACCATACCACAAAACCTACATCCATTCTTAAGATGATGATCACCCAGTCAAGCAGTACTTCTGGGGATGAGTCATCAGCCACTGACACAGATAATCTCAACACACAGGCCTCAGCAACACCCAAGACACCACGGAATACTGACTACCCTTTAGAGTTAGCAGGCATAGGGGTGGGAGGAAACACAAACACAAGTACAATAGAGGGACTTCTTCAAACGTTGTTGACACAGTAGAATATGACTATAACATTCACAATATTTCCTTTGTTGAATTAACAGATGAACAAAAGAAACTGCTTAATAAAGGTCTCAATTATGTCCCTGTTTTTTTCATTGATGAAAATATCATGATGAATGATGTTATTTATTTTTGTCGCAGATTAAACCTTAAAATGTTTTTTGGTTCCAGGGAATCTTCTCAAAGATCCACAGAATTTAGGGTGTCAAATCAGGATTTGTGCCTCCCATGAATAAATTTGTTGGTGTTTTTCAGAAGGCAGTTCTCAAAGATCTTCATTGTAGGTTGTGTGATTCCACTATGTTGCATCATAATCTTGCAGTTGGGGAAAAAACAAGCTCTTTCTGAACTCACAAACAATGCTAATATTGTAATCATTCCTGCGGATAAGGGTGGGGCTGTTGTTGTTATGGATACAGATTACTATCTGGCAGAGGGAAAAGGGCAATTGTCCAGCCTGCAGCACTACATGCACATGCCCATTGATCCTACATTTAACTTTAAAAAGGAGATAGATTCATTCTTGAAATTAGCAGTTGAGGAAGGTATTATTCAGGAGTCTGATGCATCAACTCATGGTGAACAATCCACAAAAACAAATTGTATACCTTTTGCCAAAAATACATAAAAGCCTGGATAAACCTCCAGGAAGACCTATTGTATATAGCATAGGATCTTTGACAGAACCACTCTGATTTTTGTCACACTATCTCAAAACTTTACTAAAGATTGTGAGAGCACGCATTCCGGACACTACTGAATTCCTTAGGATCATATCTGAAACCCAACTAGAACCAACATGGTTACTGTGCACACTGGATGTCAAGGCACTCTATACTAACATTCCCCATTGGGCAGGGTTATTGGCGCTCCAGTATTGGTTGGAGAGGGCCAATCTTTACTCGGCCGGTTTCAATACTTTATTACTTTGTATGGCCAAACATATATTATCTAAAAACATTTTTTATTTCAATGGGGAATGTTATTGGCAAACCAAGGGCACAGTGATCGGGGCTTCTTTTGCCCCGATTTATGCTGATATATTTATGGGGTACCTTGAGGAACATCTGATATATGACATCACACACAACATATACATCAATGACATGGACATTTGGAGGAGGTACCTTGATGACTGTTGGTTGGTGTGGCGTGCGGAGCAACAATATTTGGCAGAATTTGTCCAGTATTTAAACGACAATAAATGGGGTAATTAATTGACACTGAATTGTGACATGCACTGTATCAACTTTTTGGATGTCACATTTACTAAATAACAGGATGGTTCCCTTGCTACCAAGGTTTACAGGAAATACCCCAATATAATAATTTGTTACATGCCACTAGTCTGCACCCACACCATACCATACGTAACATACCCAAGTCTCAGTTCCTGCGTATTAAAAGAATATGCTCCAATCAGGAAGAATTTGCAGTTTCTCAGCAAGACATGATACATAGGTTTCAGGTGAGGGGCTATTGACAACAGGATATACAATCTACTAGCTGGTGGGCATCTGTTCAAGATAGGACTCAGCTACTTACATATAAAGACAAAACTCATGTGGTTGAATCGGAACCGATTAGATTTATAACAACTTATGGCCGTAATACTAATCTCCTTCGGGAAGTTGTGTCCAAGCATTGGAATATCCTAATGGCTAATGAAGAGATGAACCAGGCATCAGGGAACCAGTGTCAATTCTCGTATCAGACTCAAAACACTGGGATCACATTTTGCACATTACAAAAAGTGTGGTGGTGGAAAGCTAATGCACCATCAACTCACCATTACAGGGGATAAACATTTGGGCTCATTTCCTTGTGGCCACTGCACCTTTTGTAAATATATATACAAATCCAAACAATTTACAAGTAAGAATTCGGTACAAGTTTATGACATACAATGTTTTGGGAACTGTGGGTCTGACTGGGTTGTATATTTAGCTACTTGTACCTGTTCAGCATTCTACATTGGACAAACATCCCAACCTCTACGTATTCGGATGTCTGAACATTATAGCGACATCCGTAACAAATGATTAACCAATGCCCTATACAGACACAATACTATACACACTACTGCCAGTTTTGTTTTACTGTGATAGATAAGATCCAGGGAGACAGATCTAATAAATTAGGCTGGCATTCTATTTTGAATACTAAAGAAAAATACTGGATTGTTTTAGGAGGCCTTTTTTCACCGGGGTTAAATGATCAGTTTTAAACATATTTTGTCATAATAAATATTGTGTTAATTAATGACACTGGAGGAAATGACTTAACAAGAAGTGATGTTCTAATTATTATACATGTACTTTGGTGACATAGCATGTTTATTCACTGAGGAAGGCAAGTGTGCCGAAACCGGTATGATGCTATGTAACTATTAAACATCTTATGCTACAACACTTTGGTGCTGGCCTTTTTGTTTGCAATTGGACTCTTTTGGCCGTTTGCACCTGCCGTACTTGCAAAGGTTTTTGTCTTTGTACTGATGTATCAAACCACCAACATATTGTCTGTTTGGATGGCAATCACACACCTGAGGAGAGAATCCTGAAAGCCCTGGAATGTTAGGAGGACTACCTCATCTGCAGGACACTAATATGAAGACTGGACTCTGTGGGAAACCACGTGCCCTGGGCAGTCTTTCCCAAGAAATGCTCCTCCTCACCCCAGCTGGGAACTGTCCATGGCCAAAGTGATCAGGGGAAGAGGGAGGGCGAGCAAAAGCTCAACCCTGAGAAACTATAAGAGAGTCCAGCCACCACTGAATATGGCCCCCTGCAAATCTAGTTGAGCCACATGGAAACGTTCATTGGTTGGAATCTCATCGACCACTGAACTGCACGAGTCCACTGCAACACTCATGTAAAATCTGGTTAGAGGAACTAAAGTGATTGAAGCTGCCATCAAGCTTAAAATGCACAAAATAGACCTTGATTTGAGTTTTGATGGGATAGTACTGACAATGCTTGATATCAAAGGGCGTGAGTCCCCAATTCTGCTAATCTGGCTATCTACAAGATGGTATCTAGATGGGCGCTGATTCACTGGTTGCAGTTTTGATTTCAGGAAGTTAATAGTCATCTCCAAATGGGAACAAAGTTGGAGCAAGGACTCCCTGGCTTGTATAAGAAGATCCCTGGTGGAAGCAGCAACAAGCCAGTTGTCCAGATGTGGGAACACCTGGAATATCTGCAGAGTTGAGCTGCAATGACTGCCATGAATTTGGTGAACACCCCAGGGTTGGGGCTGTGGTGAGACCAAAGGGCAGGGCCCTGAACTGGAAGTGACCAACTCTCAGCTGAGAGCAGAGAGATTTCCTGGAACAAGTCTATTTTTCAAGAAAGCACGCATCCTGGAGATCTATTGGGCACATCCTACCATCCTGTATTCAAAAATGGCAGGATGGAATGAATAGTGGTTATTCAGAATTTTGTCTGTTTTACATACTGATTCAGGTGCCAGAGGTCCAGAGGGGATTTTTTTGGCACCAGATCTGTGCTGATTTAGTGGGACCTCCTGGCTGACTAGCGGATCTAGCAGATTTTTCTTTTATTTTCTGTGCTGCTGCCTTCCACTGTGTGGGTAGAATACTGGGAAGTTTTCTTGAAGAAGGTGGAAGGCAAAAAAGGAAAAGGGAATTGTGTAGTCACTGATTATGATTCACTGCACCCATACATCTTGGGATAATGGTTGCCACGGCCTCAGGGTGCAGAGACAAATTCTCCCAACTGCCTCCAGAGTGCAGTAGTTGGGCAACCATTCAGTAGCACTGAAAAGGTCCGTCAGAGAAGAACCCTAAAAGCCTTGATTCTGCAAGTCCACCTCTGCACGGGGGTGACGTCCACTATGATTATTCTCTCTCTGCCTCGGAGAGGGGTCTATCACTAGAAGCATCTGGGGTGAAGCCTAGGGACTTGCGGAACCACAATTTCTTACCTTCTTTTTGGTATCTACAGAAAGTTCATTGAGCACATCCCAAATGCAGACAAGGTTTTGCCATCCTGTTCACTTCTAGACAGCATCCCTAAATTTGGACCAAAACAATGTGAATGGCATTCATAACAGGCATTAATGACGGATGTCCTAAAATGTTCTGTAAAGTCACTGAGATGAATCCACGCATGCCTGTGAACCACTACTCCCTGTGCCTGCTGCTCTCAACGTGTCATCAATGGACATGTCCTTCAGGGACTGACAGGTAGTTAGCTGTGCACTGACTGATTTCTTGTCTTCCACAGACAATGACCTAGAAAGAAGACTTGGATAGATCTTTAGCCTAGTCCCTCTGAAGGTATGTTACAAGGGCCAAGTAATTAAGATACTGAGATCAAATGTTGCTGAAGCAAACACCTGCTTTGCAAACCTATCCAATGCCCTACATTCTCAGTTAGGGGGGATGGACAGTAGATAGGACAGTAGAGATCACTTCATCAGACTCTATTGGTGGCTGCCATTGCCATTACAGAAGGACACTTGCTACAGAAGGGCCTATCTTTTGGAGAAACTAGAATTTTATCAGGTTTTCAGGGGACTGATTCAGCCACATATTTTTCCTTCCACAGCCACCTCAAAACATACCTCCCAACTGTACCAAATTACTCAATTTTTACTGAGTGTTTGGGTTCAAATAATGGGGTGCCATGATTCCTGAGTGGCACCCCTTAATTTCCAAATTTCCCGGCTTTTTAGTTTAAGTTTTTTTTTCTCGGCTGTTTAAGCTGACGTCATCACGTGCATGATGACATCAGCTCCGTGAAACAGCCTGACAGCCTGTCGGAATTGAGCTCAAGAGCTCACGTACATGCATGTCTGGCCGGCTGCTTCAGCCAAGCAGCAATGGAAAGAGAACTGCAGTGGAATAAACATTCTGCAGCGGCATTTTGCATTGAGACGTTGCTGTTCACAGCAGCCATTATATGCTTCTTATTATGCTGAGACTTTTTATGCACTGAGACGTTGCCGTTCACAGCAGCCGTTATATGCTTATTATGCTGAGACTTTTTATGCACTGAGACATTGACGTTCACAGCAGCCGTTATATGCTTCTTCTTATGCTGAGACTTTTTATGCAATGAGACGTTGCCGTTCACAGCAGCCGTTATATGCTTATTATGCTGAGACTTTTGATGCACTGAGACGTTGCCGTTCACATCAGCCATTATATGCTTCTTCTTATGCTGAGACTTTTTATGCACTGAGATGTTGCCATTCACATCAGCCGTTATATGCTTCTTATTATGCTGAGACTTTTTATGCCATTTGTAGCAGCCATTATTGTTCTGGGGACTGCAGCCGCTTCTCATTATGCTGCTGAGACTGTTTTATGCCATTCATAGCAGCCGAGAGAGCCTGACAGGCTTATGCTGTTTGCTGAGGCATTCTGCGGATTGCAGTGTGTGTGTGTGTGTGTGTGTGTGTGTGTGTGTGTGTGTGTGTGTGTGTGTGTGTGTGTGTCTGCGTGCGTGTGCGTGCGTATGTGTAATGCCCCAGGTGAATATACTTGGTGGCTAGAGGTAGGCTCAAACCTTGTACCTTGGGTACATGTCACAAGATTCTAAAGTCCCTAACCACCACCACCTGTAAAAACCTTCCAGATTTTCTACCTCATATTTTTTGTTCTGTTCCTCATAAAATGAGTGTTTCTTCCGCATTTTTGTGGCAAATCAGTAAACGACTGAATTCACTTATGACAGGCATTTGAATTTCAGACTTCATATTCTTCAGAAAATAAATGGCAACACAAAACCTTTTATTCTACCCATTTTCTAAGTTTATAAGATCAGTATTAGAAAGTTGCCCCCATTTTTGGGGCTGTATTCACCCATTATTGGCTTTGTCCAGGTTTTTTGTGCTAAGAGTTTGTGAGCTATGATGAGAAGTGATAACTGAATTCTGTATTCCCCCATTATTGGCTTTGTCCAGGTTTTTTTGTGCTAAAAGGTTGAGCGCTATGGTGAGAAGTGAAAATTGAATTCACTAAATGATAGGAAGACTGAAACTTAAATGGCTATCATTCAGGAAACTGCTGATATGTCATAGTGGTACACTGCTCTGACTGTAGTCCACAGGGTCATGGGGTTCAAGATATTTTATTCTAGCAACTTTCCAAAATTATATAAGCAATGTTTAAAATGCGTCCCTGGTTTTGGGCTTTTGTTCCCCCCCCCCCAATAAATTTTGTTTTTTTCCAGATTTCTTGTGCTACAAAGTTGAGAGATACAGTTGAGTGTCAAGTGGATTTTACAAGGAGCTGAGAGCTTCAGAGGAAGACAAGTTTAGTGTTGCTTATGTTGAGTCTGCTTGCATTGTTAATAGCACAACAGGTAGTGTACTTACTTTTGATGCAGAAGGTTGTGAGTTTTACTCCCGCAGTATGCAGATGTATTGCTGATACTGCACTGTGTTGTTGTACTTTTAAAAAGGAGGTGGGTGTAACAAGTCAAGGATGTAGCTACAGGTACAACAGAATTGAGAAAATGTCATGCACAAGGGCATTTGTGCCTCAGTGGAAAGAGCAAAAAAATATCATTAGCCCAAATTCAGGAACAGAAAATCATAATTATGATGTTCTGTCCAGCATTGTAAGAAAATATTTTTAAACAAGTACAGTACATTTTCCAGCATTCAAGATAAAACACATGTTTCCATTGCAGACAAGAGGAGAAGCAGGAGTGGCCAGTTAACAGCACTTGGATTACAGTGATAGTTTAATGCTTCAGGATGAATGTAGGAGGGGTCTGTCAGTACTTAGTCTTGGACTAAAAATCGGAAGTCTTAAAACATGCAGTTTGGCTAGTTTATTTTGATGTGCATTTACAGCTACTGAGTGCTGGTCTGATAATACAAATCAGAGTAAGGCAAGCAAAAAACAAACTAAAAATAAGTTTAATAAGCTATGCAAGATGCCCATGGGTTACACTACTGTCATTCTATTTACATATGTGTGTGTGTGTGTGTGTGTGTGTGTGTGTGTGTTTAAGTAGACTTTTATGATGGAAATGTTCTGAATTGGGCAGTTTTGTCATTAATGATTCATGCATTTTGCTTCATTGCCTACTGGAAATATGTTCAAACAATAAATTTAAAATGCGCTCTAAGTTTCACAAGTCTGCTGTATTATACAAGCAATATGATTTAATAAAAAAGTCAGGAAGGTGTATCAAAGAACATGTGTGTATGGTTATTGTTTTGTGTGCAAGGGGCCTATCTATGATTTGAAAACAGCCCAGAGGTAATCTTTATCCACCACTGGCCAGATGCATTTCCTTTGGATGTGGTGTGGCCGTGTGGGTTCCTTCCAATGCTGTTTCAATGAATGTGACTTTCAAGGGCAGAGAAGTTTTAATGATAAGTCTGTTTTCATTGTGAGACAGTATTGCTTTGTTTAGCTGATGTCTATTAGTGTTTTTGCATTGTGCTATAAAATATAAAAATAAAATCTAAATTATTACTATAGAAGTAAAGCAGTATGCACATTAGCATTTATGGTAAATGGGGTGAAATAGCCAGGTAATGGAACATTGGAATGGCTGCAGGGGGACACTGGTGCCATATTTTGGTAGTCTGTTCATCAGTTTGTGTTTGAAAGTTGATATCCTACAATTCCATTGGACTGGGCAGGTTTACATAATTATGTATGCAAATTTTATGTTAATCAGCGTACAGATTTGTACCTATTTTTCATGGGCCTTGTCCAGATTTTTGATGTTTCCAGGTTGAGAGGTATGCCTCAAAACCAGGTCTACCAGTTCATCAGCTGGAGGGACCATCCAAGAAGTAGACGGAAAGCCTTAAGTAATACTGATTTCTCCTGGAAGGCGCATCAGTGGACCATCCCCCTCCCTTTCTGCCTAAGTAGCTTAAAGATCTTACCAAAGGAGACATCTTGTGGATCCCTTCCTCTCAGTGAAATCAGTATCTTTGGTGAAGGTGCCTCCTTTTGCATGCATGCTTTCAGTGCACTTACCCAGTGGGATAACCTGGAGAAGAGTCTAAAGCAGATGGGGAGGCCATGAACTACCTTGAGGCTCTAAGGAGCTATGTGTCACAAAATGATATGCAGAGAGAAGAAAGGACCAAAGAATTTGGGGGGGGGGGCAGGGAAGCCTGCTCCCTGGACTGCGACAGCACTCTCTTGAAGGCCTCGAAAGCAGACAGTGAAATGGGTCCTGACACAGCCCCTGTAAGTTCTAAGGGACCTGACAAAGACAAGCGCATAAAATGCATCTGGCTCAGGTCCAAAGCAGACATTGGAGCTGAGCTACCAAGAGCAAATGTGCCAAGAGGAAGGGACTGATCTGAAAGCTTTGCAGTAAAGACTGACCCAGTACCCTGGCTCAGAGACCCATCAAGTTCCAAGGCATTTGGAGTTGATCGGGTCAATGAAATAGTCAGAACAGATGGAAATCTAGTCCTTCTGTTCTGACACTGGCAATAGGTTGGGATCTGCTCAGGTCTAAAGGCCCCAAAACCAGAAGGTCAGATCGGGGGAAGGAGTGACAATCAGAAGGGAGGAAGGGTCAAGTCCCAACCCTCTGACATAAGTTGGCATCAGGAGAACTTCCAGCTGGATCTGGGTCCTCAAGAACTTCCTCATCTTCGACAAAGCAGTGGGGACAAGGGCCTTGATACCCTCTGGAAGGACCATTCCTGCTTTAAAAAAAAAAGAAAAAAAAAAGTGACCTAGGCCTGAGGCTGATTCCGGGAGAACCTGGGCATGAGAACAGAGAAGTAGGAGATCTAACCCGGACAGGATCTGGAGCAGAGGCGGGATGCAGCAGCTTAGAAACCTTAGCAGCAGGAAAAGACAAGACCCAATCGATCTGGACACGCTTCCTGAAGAGTTCTTGTCTCTATGTTTTTCCTCCCATTCCTTTTCCTCCTTTCTCTTTATTGTGTTTCTCCTACCTTTCCTTTTCCTCCTTTCTCTTTGTGTTTCTCCTCCCATTCCTTTTCCTCCTTTCTCTTCGTGTTTCTCCTCCCATTCCTTTTCCTCCTTTCTCGTGTTTCTCCTCCCATTCCTTTTCCACCTCTCTCTATTGTGTTTCTCCTCCCATTCATTTTCCTCCTTTCTCTTTATTGTGTTTCTCCTCCCATTCCTTTTCCTCCTTTCTCTTTGTGTTTCTCCTCCCATTCCTTTTCCTCCTTTCTCTTTATTGCGTTTCCCCTCCAATTCCTTTTCCTCCTTTCTCTTTATTGTGTTTCTCCTCCCATTCCTTTTCCTCCTTTCTCGTGTTTCTCCTCCCATTCCTTTCCCTCCTCTCTCTTTATTGTGTTTCTCCTCCCATTATTTTTCCTCTGTTCTCTTTATTGTGTTTCTCCTCCCATTCCTTTTCCTCCTTTCTCTTTGTGTTTCTCCTCCCATTCCTTTTCCTCCTTTCTCTTTGTGTTTCTCCTCCCATTCCTTTTCCTCCTTTCTCTTTATTGTGTTTCTCCTCCCATTCCTTTTCCTCCTTTCTCGTGTTTCTCCTCCCATTCCTTTTCCTCCTCTCTCTTTATTGTGTTTCTCCTCCCATTCCTTTTCCTCCTTTCTCTTTGTGTCTCTCCTCCCATACCTTTTCCTCCTTTCTCTCTGTGTTTCTCCTCCCATTCCTTTTCCTCCTTTCTCTTTATTGTGTTTCTCCTCCCATTCCTTTTCCTCCTTTCTCTTTGTGTTTCTCCTCCCATTCCCTTTCCTGTGTTCTCTTTATTGTGTTTCTCCTCCCATTCCTTTTCCTCCTTTCTCTTTGTGTCTCTCCTCTCATTCCTTTTCTTCCTTTCTCTTTGTGTTTCTCCTCCCATTCCTTTTCCTCCTTTCTCTTTATTGCGTTTCTCCTCTCATTCCTTTTCCTCCTTTCTCTTTATTGTTTCTCCTCCCATTCCTTTTCCTCCTTTCTCTTTATTGTGTTTCTCCTCCCGTTCCTTTTCCTCCTTTCTGTTTATTGTGTTTCTCCTCCCACTCCTTTTCCTCCTTTCTCTTTGTGTTTCTCCTCCCATTCCTTTTCCTCCTTTCTCTTTATTGTGTTTCTCCTCCCATTCCTTTTCCTTTCTCTTTATTGTGTTTCTCCTCCTACTCATTTTCCTCCTTTCTCTTTATTGTTTCTCCTCCCACTCCTTTTCCTCCCTTCTCTTTATTGTGTTTCTCCTCTCATTCCTTTTCCTCCTTTCTCTTTATTGCGTTTCTCCTCCCATTCCTTTTCCTCCTTTCTCTTTATTGCGTTTCTCCTCCCATTCCTTTTCCTCCTTTCTCTTTATTGTGTTTCTCCTCCCATTCCTTTTCCTCCCTTCTCTTTATTGTGTTTCTCCTCTCATTCCTTTTCCTCCTTTCTGTTTATTGCGTTTCTCCTCCCATTCCTTTTCCTCCTTTCTCTTTATTGTGTTTCTCCTCCCATTCCTTTTCCTCCTTTCTCTTTGTGTTTCTTCTCCCATTCCTTTTCCTCCCTTCTCTTTATTGTGTTTCTCCTCCCATTCATTTTCCTCCTTTATCTTTATTGCGTTTCTCCTCCCATTCATTTTCCTCCTTTCTCTTTATTGCGTTTCTCCTCCCATTCCTTTTCCTCCTTTCTCTGTGTTTCTCCTCCCATTCCTTTTCCTCCTTTCTCTTTACTGTGTTTCTCCTCCTATTCATTTTCCTCCTTTCTCTTTATTGCGTTTCTTCTCCCATTCCTTTTCCTCCCTTCTCGTTATTGTGTTTCTCCTCTCATTCCTTTTCCTCCTTTCTCTTTATTGTGTTTCTCCTCCCATTCCTTTTCCTCCTTTCTCTTTAATGTGTTTCTCCTCCCATTCCTTTTAATCCTTTCACTTTATTGTGTTTCTCCTCCCATTCCTTTTCCTCCTTTCTTTTTATTGTTAGACTTCTCTCTCCATTGTTTTCATCTGAGGCCTTCTTTGAAGGAGGGAAGAAAATAATGAATGGAATGGGGGAACTTTTTCCCACCATGGCAGTGACATGCCCCTTGAGCACAAATTTATTACCTGTCCATCAAAACTCTGGCCCCTAAGGCAGCACAGTCCTCGCCAAGATGCAAAGCCCTTGAACAAAACACACATTTAGAATCAGCATCCTAATTATGGATATTATGCCCACAAGAAACAGACTTTTTGATGTTGGATGGCTTATCTGTCATCCTGGCACTATAAGGAAAGGAAACAAAATACCAACAGCAAAACAAACACCACCAATATGGAACTCTTAACAGCAGCAATACCACCACTCAAAAAATATAGGCAATAGACAATTTAGATAACCAGTCCTAACAACTGTTGAAGTCAGGAGAGAAAAGAGGGAAACACTAACTCTACAGACAGTACTAAATAAAAGTATTTTTGATGATAGAAGAGAAGATGAGGTGAAAACTAGAGAGACAACCCTGAAAGACAAAGAAGGGAATCAAAACACTTATTTGAACACAAAAGCTTTCCAAAAGCACTGAGTTAAGAGATCTGCAGCCATAGCGATCAAGTGGCAAACTAGACCTGAGGCAATTCAGTCTTAGGAGAGGAATTGTGGGTAAGGGGAGGAGCCTGAGCCTTGGATCCAAAGTCTAAGAGTGACTAAAGACAGATCCAATCAGATTCAAAGACCCATAAGCTGAGGAAGCACAGAAGCAACATCATCAGATCAATAAGCAGAGTTGAGTCCCTGCTAAACTTTTACTAGAGAGTTACCATTTCACTTACCCAAGAAAGAAGAATCGCAATAGGTAAACAGATCTTCATTCCTCCCCTGGAGTATCATTTTTTTCCCCAGAAACATTATCCAATACAGAAACACTGCATATGGCTGTGAACAAAAACTGTTAGACTTATGAGCTACTCATACACAAATGATCCCTACCATACCCTGCAGAAAGCAAACCATCAGCCTATTCACCTCAGGGCTAAGCGACCAGCTGTTTCATAATTTTCAAAGTTTAACCTTTAAACCACTGTCCACTCCCTCACAATGCTTCTCAGGACAGACCCTAATCTACACAAGTATCTTCAGTGTCTTTTACTACCACCATCACTTCAGGAAAACTTAGCAAGATAAATTTGCTGAGTTTTTTATGTACCCACTACCTCCACCGCCCAGTAAGAACCACCCTTTACACACTACCATTTACATAACAAAATTAATCATCCTATGCCTTTATCAACACAGGCTTTGGTCAAGAGAAGGCACTATTGCAACACCCTTTACTCCCTTAGTAACAACATCCTCCACAACATGGACACAGGCCTTTTAACTGGCTCCTTGTCAAACCAAAACATTTGATCTAGTAGAACATGATCAACTATTAAATTCACTTCTTAAAGTTAGGATTATACATTATAGCAAAGTCTGGTTCAAAGGCTTCCTCAGCAATAGAAAATTCAAAGATCATCAAAATCACCCCCCCCCCCCATCCAGCCAAAGACATTCTCCCAAGTTTCAGTTTTATTCCTACTAATATTTTCTCTATTTAAAATAATGTACCAGCAGACTTTTCACAACTCAAAAGCATATTATATGCCAAGGACACAGTCTTTAACCGGATCCATTCATCCTACTCTGACATGAAAAAAGACAAGTACAAGGAAACCTCGCCCAAGTTTTCACTGGATCATCTACAATAGCCTAAGAACCCCCCACCAAAAACAAATCTCATCTCTTACACTTTCTTATCAAAGAAGCTACCTGTAAATGTCTTCAGAGAAGTGGCACATTAATTATCATTTTCCCCATCTCCTGCAACACTCCCCAGAAACATAAACCACATTGTTGCAGAGTAAAACATATAATCCCTTCTCCCTCCGTCCTCTAGCCACCCCCACATACCAGCTGTGACACCCCTAACCGTATTTCCATCATACCTAGTGTATACAGTATGCACATGACTCCAGAGTCATCTGCACATCAGACACGGCTCACCAACAAAAACTTACTCAGGAACCTTTAACAGCAGCTGAAACATGCCTTTCTAACTCAACTCATGCTCAACCCTAAAAACACTACTACTTTCCCCCCAAATCCCTCTTCTGTGAAAAAAAAATTAAAGTCCTCTCTCCTGATAATATAACTGCTGCTGAAGTCACTTCTCATAGCAAATTATTAGGGATGACTATCTTAAATTTGACCTGCATACACAAAACTGCATAAGAGAAACTCATCAAAAACTAGGGATACTTTATACAACTAAAAAAATTCTAACCGACACAAATAAAACTACATTTGCCACTACTTGTCGTCTCCGCTCGTTTCTTTATGGAGCTCCCATCCTTACTAACCTTCAGGCATCACAAAAAATCAGAACCTGAACAATGCTATAACAAAGTTGCTAATTTTGCAAAAAATACCCCTTTCAGAACCCGCCACTATCAAGCACTAAAAAGCCTAAAATGGTTAGAACTACCCCATCAACTAACATGCACAGGTTCTAACCACCTATAAAATTATCCAGAATCCATCTGCTTGTCCAGCACTAAATAACATTCTACACAACTATGTTCCTAGTCAGTCATTATGATCCAGTGACCAAAAATTCTTATCTATCCACAAGCCTATCAAATCTGCTGGGTATTATCTGTACTCGTAAAAGGATGCCAAGACCTGGAACTCCTTACCTGTATCAATCAGGTCAATACCCTCCCTCCCATCCTTCAAAACTAATCTTAAAGACTTCCAAGCCAAAATCTGAAACTGTTCTTGCTCGACACCAGGATAAACTATAGCCCTACATGTAAACAAATACTTATTCATACCTTATACCTCATTACTCTCCCTTCTTCACTCACTTCCTTACTTCTATCAGTTTCTCTTCCCTGACTCTCTCTCTCTCTAAATATACCGTAAGCCTGTTCTTCTCTCACTTCATATTGCAATTCCTGTTTGTAAAGTAATGTCTTTTGGCTTTTCCCGGTTAGGGGTCGCCACAGCGGAACTCCGGTTGGCTAATGATTGGCAGTGGATTTTTACGGTGCCAAGTTGCCAGACCAACGCCCAACCTACAAAGAAGGCACACCCATTCACGCACGCACCTACCTGCATGTCTTTAAACATCACTTGACCATGGGGAGGACATGCAGACTCCACACAGAAGGCGCTCCAGCCGAGAATCGAACGGGAGAACTTCTTGCTGTGAGGTGAAAATGCTAACCGCTGCATTCCTGTTTGTATTACACTAATTTTCCTTTAATTTCTCCAAAAATTGGATACAATTTCTCTTGGCTATTAAATCATGGTCATATAACTTGTAGCTATTCTTAACAAGTGTTTTCATATTAGATTTAATTTGGTATAATTATTTAAAGTGCAGTTCTTTTTTTGTATCTTAGACTGCAAAATTATTGTTCTTAAAATGTTATGCGATACTTTGGTGCTTTCCTTCCCAGGCTACAGCTGAAAATGGCTCCTGTCCAATTGGACTTTCCTGGTAATCAAATGCCAGTAAATAAATAAATATGTACAATGTTTAGTAGGGGTCCCTACTGAAATGTCAGCAGCCAAAATGCTGAGTGCAGATACACAGAAATAAAGGACTGAAACTGCAGGAGAACAAAAAATGTGGAACATTGTTTTTTCTTCTTTAAATTTCATTTTTTTGCAGGAAGGCCAAGCCATCCTGCACAACTCCCCATTGTGAAGGAAGCCCGCCAAACCCCCTGAACTTATATATGCAAACACTGAGAATAGGGAATATTCCAGGAAATGGCCATCTTGGACTTAGTACATTTTTACACACACACACACACATATATATATATATATATATATATATATATATATACACACATACACACACACACACACACATATATATATATATATATATATACACACATACACACACACATATATATATATATATATATATATATATATATATATATATATATATATATATGGGTCTAGGTCATAAGATCGACAGCTCGTATGACTGAAACTCATTTGGTCGACAGCTCATTTGGCTGACAAAAAGTATTCAAGGCAAAAACCTGGGATTTGCCCCCCTCCCCACTGTTGTGCGACTGTGGAGTTGTTATATATAGTTGGGGGTGGGGGGCACAGCCCCCCACATTGGGGGGGTGTGGGGGGCAAAGCCCCCCACCTATACTTTTTGTCAGCCAAATGAGCTGTCGACGAAATGAGTTTCAGTCATATGAGCTGTCGATCTTATGACCTAGATCCATATATATATATATATATATATATATACATATACATACACATGTGCGTGTGTGTGTCTGTGCCATACCTGATTGGTCTGGTTGCTATTAGAGGCATCTACCAGAAAAAGGCTACAAGACTGCAGACCCTTACATCATCTGGGACAAGACAGTGGATCACCAAACAGGCCGTGGCCTGCTTCTCTTCTTGGGACTGGTGCTAAAACTAGCTAGTTTTAGCTAGAACTAGCCAGTTTTTAGTTTCAGCACTCAAAAATGTTTCCTTGTGTTCAGCACTCGCTCAGAACTCGTTGTAAGCACTAAAACTACAAACTACTACAGCACTCTACTTTCCTCACTTGTCAAGAGGAAAACAGTTCTTAGTACTTAAATTAATAGCACCTAACCAGGCATATCCATGGGTCAGCTTCTGGTGTGTTCTCCTGTCCACCTGATGAATCTGGGCAACTTGGGGCAATGTAGCAATTGCCTCATGTACACAGACAACCCTCTCCTCCTACCACCCAACACTACAACCTATGAGATATGCACTTATATAGCCAAAGTGGAAGCCAAACTCTCTCCAGCCAAGACTGGACTAGACGGTCAAGAGGAGAAGGTTAGTACCTGCACCACACCACACTCAAAACATAGTCCTTCAAAACCCACACTACCAAAACCCACACACAGAAACACAAAGCACACACCCACATTCATGGAGGCTCTCAGTAAAAATCTACCCAAGCAATAGACACCTCCCATGCTGAAACGCAGACAACCATCACCCCCCAACTCTACCCAAATGACACATAGCCCACATAATCAGTGTGCCACTCAACCTCAGCCCATAAGGCAAAACAAAGTACAGTTGTGTACCTACCATAAATGTAGATGTTTGAGTGTATTCACTGTTGCCGTCATTACACTTTGGTTATCCTGCTGGCAGGCGACCCGCAGTCGGCCCGAGTTCCAAAGTCTTGGTCCGGAGTCGGTTGCTGTTGCCTCTTCCCTGACGTCAATGCGCCAGGGGTATAAAAGTTGCAACCAACGCCATTTTCTTCAGTTTTTCTTGCCCCAGATGTCAGGTGCCCCCAGATATGAAGGCTGAAAAGATATAAATATGCCAAACAACCAAGCATATATTACTATAAACATTTCCTTCATCTACAAGCAAATACACCACATAGGTTGTATAGAGTTGAGAAGTACAGAATAGCCCCAGCAGAGAGGGGGATGGTGGGTGGGCAACCTGGACTGCAGCAGTGAATACACTCGAACATCTACATTTATGGCAGGTATACAACTGTACTATGTTCATCGTGTTTCACTGTTGCAGTCATTACACTTGGGTAGAATCCCAAAGCTGAGGTTGGGTGGCTGGGTCTAGATTGGATTAGGCGAGGCTAACAAGCCCTGCAGAACTGCGGTGGCAAAGCCTGCTCTGGATTTGGAGTAAAGAGGTAGGTGGTAGTGCTTGGTAAAAGTGTGCACTGAGCTCCAGGTTGCAGCTTCTAATACGTCTTTGGTTGGTACCCCTCTGAGGAAGGCTGCTGAAGTGGCTGCTGCTCTGGTAGGAGGCCTAATGCCCTTAGGCACAAATTTGCCATGTTGTGCATAACAGAAGCGGATGCAGTGTCCTATCCATTTGGAGATTGTCTGCTTTGTAACAGGCTTTCCTTGTGATCCTGCAGCATATGCTACAAACAGTTGCTCAGTTTTTCTGAAAGCTTTTGTTTTGTCGAAGTACAATCGTAGCTGCCTGTGTATATCCAAAGCATACAGAAGTCTTTCCCCTTTATTCTGGGGATTTGGGTAGAAAGTAGGCAAATGAATAGTTTGGTTTAAGGCCACATTGGAGACCACTTTTGGCATGAATGTTGGGTTTGTTCTAAGAGAAACCCTGTCTTGATGAAAAATGAGGAAAGGTACCACAGCCATCAATGCCTGTAACGGAGACTCTTCTTGCTGAAGTTATTGCTAGGAGCAGAGCAGTTTTCCACGACAAGAATTTAAGGTCAGCTGTGCTGGCTGGTTCAAATAGAGGCAGTGTTAGCTTTTCTAAAACAAAATTGAGGTCCCAAGTAGGTACTGGTGCTCTCCTAGGAGGTCTTATATTCTTTGCCCCTCTGAGGTACTGTCGTAGTAGGGGATGTGAAAAAATAGGAGGATCCACATTGTAATGCACTGAAATGGCAGAGACATGGATTTTAATAGATGAAAAAGATAGGCCTTTGTCCAACATCTTAGTCAAGTATTGCAAAATCTGAGGTATATTAGGGACCAGTGGGTCGAGCCCTTGTGCCTGGTTCCAAGCACAGAATCTCTTCCATTTTTCTACATAAGATTTCCTAGTGCTGGGCCTCCTGGCTTCCAAAATTACATCCATAACAGCTTTAGAGAGAGGTGCAGTCTGAGTGGCTACATTATCTGCCATGCTGCCAGGTTTAAGGTTCTGAGTTGACTGCAGAATCTGATTGCTTTGCTGTGTCAGAAGATGAGGGATTTGAGGCAGAGGCCAAGGTGGGCCTTGGGACAAAGTCTTTAGGATTGGGTACCAGTGCTGGCGTGGCCAGTCTGGTGCAATCAATATCATTTTTGGCCTTTCTTGTCTGACTTTTAGAAGCACCTTGGTGAGAAGAGGCATTGGAGGGAAGGCATAGACTGTCAGGTTTTTCCAGCTGAATGATAGAGCATCCACTTTCCATGCTTGAGAGTGATAAGTCCTTGTGCAAAATTTCTGTATTTGGCAATTGTGAGGGGAAGCAAAAAGATCTATGTCTGAGTGTCCCCATTCCCTTGTTATCATGTTGAACACTTGTGGATTTAGCTTCCATTCGTGAGGATCCATGAGATTTCTGCTTAGTTCTTCTGCCAGTGTATTTTTTGTTCCTGGCAGGAATTGTGCTTACAGATGTACCTGGTAGGTCAGTGCTGTGTTCCACAAAGTCATGGCTTGTCTGCATAGTGGGTAGGAATGCGTTCCCCCTTGCTTGTTTATGTACCACATAACTGTGGTATTGTCCGTCTTTATTAATAGTTGTCCTGGATGTATTAGGTCCTTGAAGGCTGTCAGGGCATTCTGTACAGCTAGCATCTCTTTTTGATTGATGTGAAGATGCATTTGTTCCTTGGGCCACGTGCCCTGAATACATTTTCCTGCCATATGTGCTCCCCAGGCATAATCCGAAGCCTCCGTTATTGTCTGCCTGGCTGTAGGTAACGTGAAAGGCTGTCCCCTTGTTGAGGTGACAGGCCTGGGACCACCATCGAAACTCCTGTTGTAGGCAGGGGATCAAGGATATGAGTGTCTCTAGGTTGTGACAATGCTGAGTCCAAACACTTTTTAGATACCATTGTATTTTCCTCATATGCAGTTTTGCATATGGAATTAGTAGAATGCAGGATGCCATGAAGCCCAGGGCCTGCAGAATTTTTCTTGTAGGGAGCTGGGTCTTTGTAGCCATCATTTGAAAGTAATGAGTCAGTTGTCTTTGTTTGTCTGGCATGAGAAGCCATCTGGGCAGTTGTATTTAAGCTTGCACCCAGGAATATTCTCTCTTGAGAGGGCACTAGTTTTGATTTCTTTTCGTTTACTGTGTACCCTAGGCAAATTAGCAATCTTTTTACAAACGCCAGGTGCTTTAGAAGAATGTCATTGCTCTCTGCTTAAATAAGGCAGTCATCCAAGTAGGGATATATTTGAATTTCTTTTTGTCTGCAAAATGCAATTACTGGTGCCAGACATTTTGTGAAGACCCTGGGCGCAGTAGATAAGCCAAAGGGCAGTGCAGAGAATTGGTAATGCATTGAGCCTGCTATAAATCTGAGGTATCTTCTGCACGACTGTCTGACTGGGACGTGCAGGTATGCCTCCTTGAGATCCAAAGTAACTAGCCAAACCTCCTTGCCCCGCATGGGCAGAAGTTGTTGTAGTGTTAACATTTTGAATTTTGGAACATCCAGGAAGGTATTTAGGATCGACAGGTCCAGTATTGGTCTCCAGGCTTTGTCTTTTCTGGGTACTAAGAAAAGTCTCGAGTAAAATCCTTGTCCCTGTTCTTCTTGTGGAACTTTTTGAATAGCTCCCATATCCATAAGAGCAGCAATCTGTTTTTGTGCCTCTGCCTATTGGTTTTGTGGCAGGTTTGGCATACTTTTAGTTTTGGAAGCTTGTGGAAGTGGAACCTGTACCCCTGAGAAACTATATTCAGCACCCATTGGTCTTGGGTGATTCATGTGCCAATTTTTTGAGAAAAGTGCTAGCTTTCCCCCTAGGGGTGCTGTCAACTGGTAAGAGCTTGGCATTTGCAGAGGGAAGTCATTGTGACTGTTTCCTATAAGGTTGTGACTTGTCTTTCTCCTCCTTTGGGGGCTGAAGCACCCCATTGTTTAGGTCTGTAGGAACCTTGGGGCTGAGATCTGCCTCTTGGGCATCTGTATCTGCCTCTTTGTGGCCTGTCTGACACTGGAATGGACCAATTTTTTGAAGGCCAGTTTCTGCTAAATCTAGGTGGTTGAACCTGTAAGAAATCTTTCACCATTTGCATTGACTTTGCTTTATCCTCCATTTTCTTTAACACCTCTTCTGCCTTAACACCAAACAAAGTATCATGCTGTAGTGGAGCATCCAATAATTTTACTTTAACATGGTCAGGTAAACTTTGTTCTTTCAGCCAAGCATGTCTTCAAATAACTGAGCCTGTAACTGTGGCTCTACAAGAAGCCTCTAATGAATCAAAACCACATTGCAGAGTATGCTTTCCCACTTGTTCAACTGCATGCAATAAATCCTGCATTTCTTTACTATCAGGACTTTCTATATTTGTAATCATTTTCTGCTTTAACAATGACATGAGATACTGTTGATATTTAAGCATGTGAAACTGGCAGTTTAAAGCTCTTACAGCTAAAGTAGCAGAAGTGTAAACTTTTTTCCCCCATCTGTCCAGAGCTCTGGAATCCCTATCTGAGGGGACAGGATTTTTGGCAGTAGAAGCTTTAACCCTTTTAGGACCCTGAGAAATTGTTTCTGGGTCTGCAGCGGGGTTTTTGTAAAGAAATTTATGAGAGTCAGGGACCCTGTAGTACCTGTCTGGCTTTACTGGTGCAGGGGATAAAGAATCAGGAGACAGACTGGATTCAGAAAAAACATCTACAATATCAAGCACAGGGAGGATAGCCAGGGGCCTGTGCTGAGGCAATAAAAGGAAATCTCTGAGCCTTTTCTTGGATTCTGAGTAATCCTGGCTCTCCCAATGGAAATGCTCCCTCATGGTGTGCAGGGTTTCCCCAAAAGAATAATCCTCAGGCGGTGAGGCTGAAGGAATGGACTCTTTAGCATCAGAGTCCTCATAGGGAGGGAGAGAATAGCCCTGATCAGAGGAAATAGAAACCTGATCATTGGAATCATAATCAGTGTCTTGCCTAGGCCTTTTGTCAGGAGGGGGATGGGAGCCCCTGATTAAGTAATAAGGTCTTCGGCCATTTTAAGCATCTGTTTCTTTGGCGTGGATGACTGCTCTGGAGAATGCTGCACTTGTTTCCTTGGGCCATTTTAAGCATCTGTTTCTTTGGCATGGGTGACTGTTCTGGAGAATGCTGTACTGATTTCCTTGCCTTTAATGGTGTTTTTGACTTTGCCTTTGCTGCTGTAGTAGCCTTAATTGTAAGCTGTGAAGGTCTGAAGACACCCTCAGAAGCCGGTGCCTGCTCAGCGGCTCCAGACCCATCTGAGGGTATAGTTTCTGTAGGCCCAATACCTTGAGTTTCCACAGGCCTCGGGGCCTCCTCGTGGCTGTCGGTTACGGCCTGCGGCTCTGAGGTAGCGGGTGTCAGGGGCTGCGAAAGCGCCTCACTGAGAACCGGCGACTGGCCTAGAAGAGGCTTCGTTGTCGGTTTTGGACCTCGGATGCCTGTCGTTTTCTTTGTCTTTGCGTTTTTTATACATTCTGGTCGTCGGTTGTTCCGACGGCATTATATAATTCAATCTTCGTCCAAAATAATGTAAAGCAAAATCAAACTGACGTTTAATAGTGCGTTTACTGAATCTAGCACAAAACCGACAACTAGTAACGTCGTGATTAGGGCCTAGGCAAGGAATGCAGTAAGAGTGAAAGTCCTTATGAGGTATTTTCTTCCCACAACAAATACAATTATTAACTTTTACTGACATCGGTATGGAGCAAGAAAACTTTTCCCCAACGGGGTACTTGACTTTATTGAAGACTTCGGTTCTGAAATTCAATTTTGAAAATCTCAGGAGTCGGCTGACCGGCACTTGCGAACTGCTTTTGCTTCGGGCACCGCGCGGCAAGAAAGACTGGAGAAAATGGCGTTGGTTGCAACTTTTATACCCCTGGTGCACTGACGTCAGGGAAGAGGCGACAGCAACCAACGCTGGACCAAGACTTTGGAACTCGGGACGACTGTGGGTTGCCTACCAGCAGGATAACCCAAGTGTAATGACTGCAACAGTGAAACACGATGAACATCGTACCCAACACACTAGTCATAGGTGACTCAATAGTCAAGCACACTGATGTCCCACTCACCAGGCTAAACAAGGAGAAAGTTACTGTCAGCTGCCTGCTGGGTGCCAGGATCCGCCACATAACGCACACACTCAGGTCACCCCACAAGTACAAATATGACTCTGTCATTGCCCATGTTGGTGTGAATGACCTGAGACATACCTCCCTGGACTACATGAAAAGAGACATGGAGGAGCTCTTGGATCTTGTAGCCCGGCAGGGTATGACCCTAGCCCTGAGTAGCATCCTGCTATCACCCCAAATGATACCACAGTACAAGGACAAAATGACTGACTTCAACAATTGGCTAAGCTACTGGTGTCATTCTAAGGGGATCCAGTATCTGTCTACCTGGGACGACATGGTCGACAGAGCACGATGCTTTGCCAGAGATGGCCTGCACCTGTCGCCCCTGGGATTCTGGATACTGGCTAAGGCTCTTGCCACCCTACAGTGCCTTTTTTAGGCAAGGTTCAAATGATAAATTCACCACTGTAACAGATACGAGCAAGCAAACTCTGAAGGTAATGCTACTCAATGCTAGAAGTCTAAACCTCAAAATGCACTCAGTCGAGGCACTCCTTAAAATGGAGAGCTTCGACATCTGTGCAGTGACAGAGACCTGTTTCAAGGCTCCAGAGAGCACCCCTGCATTACCAGGCTATAATTCATACCACACCTTTCAGCCACTTTACCTGGACCAAAACACTGAAGGTGGAGGCGTGTCCATATTCATTAAGGATATCCACACCTCCAGGCTAGTTGCTCAACATAATGCATCCAAAACTATCAAAGTGCAATTAACACTGGGAAATACTGCAATCCAGGTTGTAGCTCGTCACAGACCCCCATCATGCCCCAGGATTCCCACTCTTCATTTCTTAAGATACTGGAAAATATTAAGGTACAACCCAATACCTTAATTATGGGCAATTTCAACTACCCCACCATCAGCTGGGAAAACTACTCATGTACCAACTTATTCGCTCAACGTTTTCTGGAATTCATAAATTCCAACGCCTTGGGTTAGCTTGTCCACACCCCGACCAGGGGCAGCAATATCCTGGACCTGGTCATTACCAATATGGGTAGCCGGTGTTCCATGCCAGAGGTCAAATCCTCACTGATCAGATCCACCCACAAGCTAATCACCCTAGACATCCATATCCCACCCCCACCATTAAGGAAAACACCGTCAAAAACTACTCCAAAGCCAACGTCATGCTTCTTAAGACAGAAGTGGCAAACTTCAAAACACCCATGCAGATGGAAAATAGAGGTACGACTGCTGAATCTTACACAAATGCACTGTATAAGCACATACACAAGTGCCTGGATCGTGCCATTCCCCAACAGAACCAAGACGCTATCCTCCAAAAAAAAGGAAGCCAATCTGGTGGTCCCCTGCCATAAACAAACTCCACAATAGAAGGAAGAAGCTGTTGCAAAAAACAGCAAAATCCCAAGATTTGAGGAACTCCCTGGTCAGCCTCAGCAAGAAGCTGAGATCCCTCATAAAATTCTCCAAAGCCATTTATGAAAATAAAATCGCCACTGACTCCAAAGACAACCACAAAGCATTCTACAGCTATGTCAAGAATCGCAATGGCAACACTCAGATCTGCTCTGAGCTACAGCATAATGGCACTAAATACATAGAACCAACCAATATTGCCAACATCCTGGCAGATAGGTTCAGTGTTAACTTTACCCCCCCCCCCCCCACTCTCCAAAGGGCCCATCTTAATACCGGAAGAATGCAAAGCCCCTGTAATCATGGATGAACAAGTAAAGACTACACTCTCCAAAGCCAGGAACACAGCATCCATGGGACCAGACATCATCCCAGGCAGCGTACTGCAAGAACTACAGAATGAACTGGCACCCCACCTAAGTACCCTGTTCAATCATAGCCTCACTTCAGGCTATGTGCCTACTGAATGGCGCACAGCGATGGTTATCCCACTCCACAAAGGGGGTGCCACCACGGACCCTGGAAACTACCGACCCATTAGCCTGACAAGCCTGTTCTGCAAGGCCATGGAACGTATCATCTTGGAGCTTATAAAAGACATAGGTAACCTCCAAACCCTGGACCCCACTCAGTTTGGGTTTGTAAAAGGTAGATCATGTCTACTAAACCTGATTGACTTCTTTGAAGCAGTCACTAGAGTCGTACATGAGGGCAAGGTAGTGCACACAGCCTATCTTGACCTCGCCAAGGCTTTCGATACCATCTCCCACTATGGAATTATAGATAAACTCTCTAAACTGGGCATAAATCCCTATGTCACAAGATGTGACATAGGATCCACACAGTAAAAGTAGCCGACTCCAAATCTGACTTCAGACCAGTGGATGAGTGGAGTACCACAGGGTTCTGTCCTGGTTCCTCTCCTGTTTTCTCTGAAATGCAGGTCAACACAGAAGGTCTTTGGCTAACAAAGTTCGCAGATGACTGCAAACTGGGAACCATAATAGAATCACCTAATGATGTAGACATTCTACAAAAGGGCCTCACAGAGACAGATGTCTGGTGTCAAAGTCATGGCCTCAAGCTCAGTGCCAAGAAGTGCACTGTCATCCCATTTGGGAAAAACTCGGTACCCAAGAACTACCACATAGTCGGGTAGCTCACTAAACAATGAAAGTGTGATAAGAGACCTCGGGACACAGGTAGACAGTAGTTTCTCCTTTGATAACCACATTGCCACAGTAGTCAGGAAATCCTTCTATGTGGCACATCTCATCACAAAAGGGTTCTCCTCTAGAAAAAAGGAGGTCATTCTTCCTCTTTACTCATCCCTCGTCAGACCCATTATAGAGTACAATGCCCGATTTGGCATATATCTCACAAGACACCTACAACAATTGGAAAGGCCACAGAAATATCTCACTAAGAGGATTACCGGCCTCAAACAGATGCCATACACAGACAGTCTCAAAAAACTCCAGCTCTACTCCGTCGCACATCGCCTACTCAGAGGCGATCTCCGCCTAATATACAAAGCTATATCAAACCCAGAGCTGTTGGACATGCTACACTTAAAGAAATCCCAATCTCTCCAAACCACATGCTCCAGGGACCTAAACCATGTCACCACAACAAACAGAACATGCTGGATAGATTCCTGTCCCAGAGACTTCCCATACTCTGGAACAAACTACCCATTCATGTCAAGCAAAGCTCCTCGTTGGCCCTGTTTAAGAAAAATCTTGACAACTGGATGGGAAATAGAAAATTCACCCCGGGGATCACTTCTGTTGCACTGCTTGACAGGGGCACAGGAAAATAATCTTCTTGGGTGGCAAAAGCCAGGGAACCTTTTCGGCTAGGCTTATACAGGCCCCAGGGCTGATAGCCTAGTACCTACCTATGAATGTATATAGATTAGATATAGATACATACATACATTAGATACATACATTTATTTATATATATATATATATCCGAAAATAAAATCTTCGTACCAATGCCAAAGTCCTCCAGACCAGAAAAACAGCTATCAGCAAACAGAAGAAAGGCAGAATACTGCTGTATTGACTTAGTTTTAATAAAAACACACAGAGAAATCCAGTAGTTAGCGCTTTCGGGTTAAAACCCTTCTTCAGACATACAAAAGCATTTAAAAACACCTTTTAAATACAGTAGCAACCAATCAGACATTAATAAAAACATCCAATCAAACATTAGTAAAAAAACACGCCTCCTCTGTAGGGCGGGTTTGAGAGGAACCATGTCATTAAGGCCAGGATTCCTATGTGCCATAAGCTCTATAATCCAGCGTGACTCCAAAGATTCTGTAAGTGCCTTAACATCCCCTCCTCTATTACCCAGTGTAACATTAGCCACAGCTTTAAACACAAAAGTGTGAGTAGGACATACCTCAACATGTTTATACAAAGCATTATGAACATCTTTGTTCCTAACGGAGGACAGATGTTGGAGAATCCTAACCTTAAACATGTTGTTGGTCATGCCCACATAAAAACTAGAGCACTGAGTGCACTCTCCTATATACACAATATTAGGAGTCTTACAAGTGGCTCTGCCATTAAATTCAAAGATCCTACCACTTACTGGATGTATAAAAGTGTTCATTCTATTGATATACGGGCATGCTTTGCAATTACCACATGGAACACTACCCCTCTTACTTATTAGCGGCCTGGGGACGGCCAGGCTCTTTTCCCCACATAACAAGTCCTTAAGATTTTTATTTCGCCTATATCCATAATTAGGGATGGGCTATTATATCCTTAAACTATTGTCGCCCTAAGAATATTCCAGTTCTTATTCACTATATCCCTGACATCACCAATATTACTACTATAGGTAAAATATAATTTCGGATACTCTACATTTAATCTGGGATTTGCCCTTACCATCACTTCTCTATCCTCACTTCTCAGCCAAGGTTTAAACCTACTTTTCCTATTCTGTGTTCCATTAGCTACAACACGTTTCACTAGATGTTCCTTATATCCCCTCTTCTGGAAGCATTCCTTCAAACCATTAATCTCATGCTCAAAGTTAGATTCATCCAGGCTTAACCTGGATGTCCTACAAACTTGCCCCTGTATGATATTGGAGAACATATAGCGGGGGTGCATACTGTCGAAACTCAGTAAGCTGTTCTTCCAGCATTCTTTCCTATGCAAACTAGAAGAGAAACCCTCATCAGTACGTGTTAAGCTAACATGAAGAAAGTCTATACTGGAATGAGAGTAAGTCGGGGTAAACTTTAGGAAAGAAGGGGTGGAATGTAGATAATCAACAAAATTCCGCAGGGATCAATGATCACCTCTCCAAAACACAAATATGTCATCTACAAATCGTGTATAGGCCACCACATACTTCATCCACTCAGCACAACCTAGTATCAAATTCCTTTCCCAAAAAGAAAGAACCAAGTTAGCATAGGTAAGGGGTGCCCATGGCTACCCCTTGTGCCTGCCTATAAACCTGTTGACTACCTATAAATACATTATTTTCCAACACCACAGATAAGAGTATCTGTACCAAGTCTATCTTAGAGTCTAGCTCACCCAAATCTCACATCACACTTCCAACCGCCTGTATCCCATACTCATTATTAATTACCGTAAACAGGCTCTGTACATCCAAGGTAGCCATTAACAACCCTTCTTTAAAGTATAACTGATTAACTTTCTTTACAGTCTGTAAAAACACCCTGTATCTTTCAAAACATTGGGCAATTTATCCAGTAGAGACCTAAGTGTATGTTCCAACCAAATCGAAACATTTTCCGTCACCCACCCCCTCCCAGAAACAATTGGTCGGAGAGGTGGTTCCTCCAATGACTTATGGATCTTAGGCAAAGCCTTAAACATAGGGGTAACAGGCTTTTTTACCAATAAAAATCTAAATAGGTCTTCACTAATCTTAAATTCTAAACATAAACTATTAAGGCAATTATGCACTTTTTCAATGATCATTTTAACTGTTAAGGGACTAATCTGTATATAAGTGTTAACATCCGACAACAAGAGCTGAATCTTAGAATCATAGTATGCTGTATCAAGCACAACAACTGCTCCTCCCTTATCAGCCCTTTTAATAACCAAATCTCTATTATTAATTAAGTCAGAGAGTGCTTTCTGTTGGGATTGAGTTAAATTATAGTATTTACGACAGTCACTGGCCCTAAAATACTCTTGTAGATCTCTTTCACAGCTATCAATGAAGAGGCACATGGCAGGTGAAAAAGGGGGAACATAACAGCTAGGTTGCCTCAGCTGAGCACCTAGCGTTTCAGTATTATTATTAAACACACATTTTAAAACTAAATTATGACAGAACATCATTAAGTCTAATACAATCTCATTAAAGACGCTGGTCCTACCTGGCACAAAGGACAAGCCCTTGTTGAGCACAAAACTTTCATCCTCTGTTAACAAATGCGAAGATAAATTATAAACAATGTCATGAGAAACATTAAGAGTCAAACCACAACCTTCCTCCTTTTGTCCGGATCCCTTCCTTTGCTTAGGGATCTTTTCCATGCACCTCGCTTCTTTACAGGTGCCGGAAGGTTCTGCAAAAAACCCTGCCTTCCCTGTGGTTGTTTAGGACGCGCTCCTAAATCTGGCCCTTCAGAATTTAAATCAACCACGGACGTTGACGGTTCAGCAGCGTTTACCTCAATATTGTTTAACTCAGTATTAGCTCCTGACACATAGGGGGTCAGAACCAAAGATCTATCTCCCATTAAAGTATGAGAATTAGAAGCTACTGCATCCACATAACACAGCGGCTCCGTGTTATTGCCAGCAGGCCCTTGTTTCGCTTTAGGTACATTTCTAGTCGTATCCTCCTGAGAAAACTCCATTGCACTAACTGGCTCCTTCTCACCTTGCTGACGTCGACCAGATCTCGCATCATCCGCTACTTCACGTCCCAAAGCAGATTGCTTGTAGCGCGGCCAAACAAAAATATTACCGGAGGAGAAATCCATATGATCTCTCCTCAACTTATTAGTTTTCTGTATGCGCAACTTCTCATTTCCTTCAGCAAGAGTCCGAAACAGCTCATTCAGGCGTGTACGATGGGTAGAATCAGTATAGTCTCTATCCACTATACGTTGTAATTCTGCCACTTCCAATCGCAGCTTAGTAACCTCAGGTGCAAAAAAGTTCTTGATTATATCCATATATTTGAAACTGGTCTCAATATTAAGGGACTGCCATTGTGCTAATAACTCAGGGTAACGATCCCCCTGAGTCGGCATGCATAAAATATGCATACCACGCGGAACAATGCCATATTGTTGGCAAGCATCAAAATGGTAAGCTTGCCATGTCAGTCTTTGCAGTCTCCCCATCTTATAGCTCAAGTCTCTCACAAGGTCTTCAAAGTTCTTATCTGCAGCCACCGGAACTTTATTTTTAACAGGGTCCATCCTGTTAACCACAAAACCTAGATTCAAAAGCGGATTTTCTTGAACCAGAAAATCAAGAGAGGTGGCTTTAGGGAGAACAGTACTTCTCAGTTCATCATCATCATTGCTAATTCTTCCTATAGGCTGTTCAGCCACTTTTTTCGCTACAGCATGCATGGCACGATAGGACAAGCAAATGTAAATCCGAAAATAAAATCTTCGTACCAATGCCAAAGTCCTCCAGACCAGAAAAACAGCTATCAGCAAACAGAAGAAAGGCAGGACACTGCTGTATTGACTTAGTTTTAATAAAAACACACAGAGAAATCCAGTAGTTAGCGCTTTCGGGTTAAAACCCTTCTTCAGACATACAAAAGCATTTAAAAACACCTTTTAAATATAGTAGCAACCAATCAGACATTAATAAAAACATCCAAACACTTTTATACAACCAGTAAGTGGTAGGATCTTTGAATTTAATGGCAGAGCCACTTGTAAGACTCATAATATTGTGTATATAGGAGAGTGCACTCAGTGCTCTAGTTTTTATGTGGGCATGACCAACAACATGTTTAAGGTTGGGATTCTCCAACATCTGTCCTCCATTAGGAACAAAGATGTTCATAATGCTTTGTATAAACATGTTGAGGTATGTCCTACTCACACTTTTGTGTTTAGAGCTGTGGCTAATGTTACACTGGGTAATAGAGGAGGGGATGTTAAGGCACTTACAGAATCTTTGGAGTCATGCTGGATTATAGAGCTTATGGCATATAGGAATCCTGGCCTTAATGACATGGTTCCTCTCAAACCCGCCCTACAGAGGAGGCGTGTTTTTTACTAATGTTTGATTGGATGTTTTTATTAATGTCTGATTGGTTGCTACTATATTTAAAAGGTGTTTTTAAATGCTTTTGTATGTCTGAAGAAGGGTTTTAACCCGAAAGCGCTGACTACTGGATTTCTCTGTGTGTTTTTATTAAAACTAAGTCAATACAGCAGTGTCCTGCCTTTCTTCTGTTTGCTGATAGCTGTTTTTCTGGTCTGGAGGACTTTGGCATTGGTACAAAGATTTTATTTTCGGATTTACATTTGCTTGTCCTATCGTGCCATGCATGCTGTAGCGAAAAAAGTGGCTGAACAGCCTATAGGAAGAATTAGCAATGATGATGATGAACTGAGAAGTACTGTTCTCCCTAAAGCCACCTCTCTTGATTTTCTGGTTCAAGAAAATCCGCTTTTGAATCTAGGTTTTGTGGTTACCAGGATGGACCCTGTTAAAAATAAAGTTCCGATGGCTACAGATAAGAACTTTGAAGACCTTGTGAGAGACTTGAGCTATAAGATGGGGAGACTGCAAAGACTGACATGGCAAGCTTACCATTTTGATGCTTGCCAACAATATGGCATTGTTCCGCGTGGTATGCGTATTTTATGCATGCCGACTCAGGGGTATCGTTACCCTGAGTTATTAGCACAATGGCAGTCCCTTAATATTGAGACCAGTTTCAAATATATGGATATAATCAAGAACTTTTTTGCACCTGAGGTTACTAAGCTGCGATTGGAAGTGGCAGAATTACAACGTATAGTGGATAGAGACTATACTGATTCTACCCATCGTACACGCCTGAATGAGCTGTTTCGGACTCTTGCTGAAGGAAATGAGAAGTTGCGCATACAGAAAACTAATAAGTTGAGGAGAGATCATATGGATTTCTCCTCCGGTAATATTTTTGTTTGGCCGCGCTACAAGCAATCTGCTTTGGGACGTGAAGTAGCGGATGATGCGAGATCTGGTCGACGTCAGCAAGGTGAGAAGGAGCCAGTTAGTGCAATGGAGTTTTCTCAGGAGGATACGACTAGAAATGTACCTAAAGCGAAACAAGGGCCTGCTGGCAATAACACGGAGCCGCTGTGTTATGTGGATGCAGTAGCTTCTAATTCTCATACTTTAATGGGAGATAGATCTTTGGTTCTGACCCCCTATGTGTCAGGAGCTAATACTGAGTTAAACAATATTGAGGTAAACGCTGCTGAACCGTCAACGTCCGTGGTTGATTTAAATTCTGAAGGGCCAGATTTAGGAGCGCGTCCTAAACAACCACAGGGAAGGCAGGGTTCTTTGCAGAACCTTCCGGCACCTGTAAAGAAGCGAGGTGCATGGAAAAGATCCCTAAGCGAAGGAAGGGATCCGGACAAAAGGAGGAAGGTTGCGGTTTGACTCAATGTTTCTCATGACATTGTTTATAATTTATCTTCGCATTTGTTAACAGAGGATGAAAGTTTTGTGCTCAATAAGGGCTTGTCCTTTGTGCCAGGTAGGACCAGCGTCTTTAATGAGATTGTATTAGACTTAATGATGTTCTGTTGTAATTTAGTTTTAAAATGTGTGTTTAATAATAATACTGAAACGCTAGGTGCTCAGCTGAGGCAACCTAGCTGTTATGTTCCCCCTTTTTCACCTGCCATGTGCCTCTTCATTGATAGCTGTGAAAGAGATCTACAAGAGTATTTTAGGGCCAGTGACTATCGTAAATACTATAATTTAACTCAATCCCAACAGAAAGCACTCTCTGACTTAATTAATAATAGAGATTTGGTTATTAAAAGGGCTGATAAGGGAGGAGCAGTTGTTGTGCTTGATACAGCATACTATGATTCTAAGATTCAGCTCTTGTTGTCGGATGTTAACACTTATATACAGATTAGTCCCTTAACAGTTAAAATGATCATTGAAAAAGTACATAATTGCCTTAATAGTTTATGTTTAGAATTTAAGATTAGTGAAGACCTGTTTAGATTTTTATTGGTAAAAAAGCCTGTTACCCCTATGTTTAAGGCTTTGCCTAAGATCCATAAGTCATTGGAGGAACCACCTCTCCGACCAATTGTTTCTGGGAGGGGGTGGGTGACGGAAAATGTTTCGATTTGGTTGGAACATACACTTAGGTCTCTACTGGATAAATTGCCCAATGTTTTGAAAGATACAGGGTGTTTTTTACAGACTGTAAAGAAAGTTAATCAGTTATACTTTAAAGAAGGGTTGTTAATGGCTACCTTGGATGTACAGAGCCTGTTTACGGTAATTAATAATGAGTATGGGATACAGGCGGTTGGAAGTGTGATGCGAGATTTGGGTGAGCTAGACTCTAAGATAGACTTGGTACAGATACTCTTATCTGTGGTGTTGGAAAATAATGAATTTATAGGTAGTCAACAGGTTTATAGGCAGGCACAAGGGGTAGCCATGGGCACCCCTTACCTATGCTAACCTGTTTTTTTCTTTTGGGGAAAGGAATTTGATACTAGGTTGTGCTGAGTGGATGAAGTATGTGGTGGCCTATACACGATTTGTAGATGACATATTTGTGTTTTGGAGAGGTGATCATTGATCCCTGCGGAATTTTGTTGATTATCTACATTCCACCCCTTCTTTCCTAAAGTTTACCCCGACTTACTCTCATTCCAGTATAGACTTTCTTCATGTTAGCTTAACACGTACTGATGAGGGTTTCTCTTCTAGTTTGCATAGGAAAGAATGCTGGAAGAACAGCTTACTGAGTTTCGACAGTATGCACCCCCGCTATATGTTCTCCAATATCATACAGGGGCAAGTTTGTAGGACATCCAGGTTAAGCCTGGATGAATCTAACTTTGAGCATGAGATTAATGGTTTGAAGGAATGCTTCCAGAAGAGGGGATATAAGGAACATCTAGTGAAACGTGTTGTAGCTAATGGAACACAGAATAGGAAAAGTAGGTTTAAACCTTGGCTGAGAAGTGAGGATAGAGAAGTGATGGTAAGGGCAAATCCCAGATTAAATGTAGAGTATCCGAAATTATATTTTACCTATAGTAGTAATATTGGTGATGTCAGGGATATAGTGAATAAGAACTGGAATATTCTTAGGGGCGACAATAGTTTAAGGGATATAATAGGGCCCATCCCTAATTATGGATATAGGCGAAATAAAAATCTTAAGGACTTGTTATGTGGGGAAAAGAGCCTGGCCGTCCCCAGGCCGCTAATAAGTAAGAGGGGTAGTGTTCCATGTGGTAATTGCAAAGCATGCCCGTATATCAATAGAATGAACACTTTTATACACCCAGTAAGTGGTAGGATCTTTGAATTTAATGGCAGAGCCACTTGTAAGACTCCTAATATTGTGTATATAGGAGAGTGCACTCAGTGCTCTAGTTTTTATGTGGGCATGACCAACAACATGTTTAAGGTTGGGATTCTCCAACATCTGTCCTCCATTAGGAACAAAGATGTTCATAATGCTTTGTATAAACATGTTGAGGTATGTCCTACTCACACTTTTGTGTTTAGAGCTGTGGCTAATGTTACACTGGGTAATAGAGGAGGGGATGTTAAGGCACTTACAGAATCTTTGGAGTCACGCTGGATTATAGAGCTTATGGCACATAGGAATCCTGGCCTTAATGACATGGTTCCTCTCAAACCTGCCCTACAGAGGAGGCGTGTTTTTTACTGTTTGATTGGATGTTTTTATTAATGTCTGATTGGTTGCTACTATATTTAAAAGGTGTTTTTAAATGCTTTTGTATGTCTGAAGAAGGGTTTTAACCCGAAAGCACTAACTACTGGATTTCTCTGTGTGTTTTTATTAAAACTAAGCCAATACAGCAGTGTCCTGCCTTCCTTCTGTTTGCTGATATATATATATATATATATATATACACATATACATACACACACATTAAATTATCTATATATTCCCCCATTATTGTATATAGGTGTCAGGGTGTCGCTTTAACAGTGACAATTATCTGGAGCCAAGGTTTACACCACCAGGTGGCTAGCCCTGCCACGGTAGTCCTTCCATACCACACACTCGCATGTGCACTCAAACTTTTTTTTTTTCAGCAAGTCAATCTCCATTCTGTGTTTAGTACCTCGTTTCAGCAGGCTCCGACATTTCAAATGGTTACTCTTTAATAGTGTTACTACCCTCTGTATGACTTGTGTGGTTACAGAGGCCATTAAGAAGTTGGCTTCAAATCAGATTTGTTTCATATACACAGCTCCAACTATGACAAATCTTAACATGGGGATCTTTGCATACAAGAATCTATCTTATATACCTTTGTTTTACTAGTCTCATGCCTGTATTGTCTTTCTCTGGCTAAATATGAAAATTGTTTACTTGGATCAGTGCTCTATTCCATTTAAGAAATGAACATAAAATAAAATACTAAACTCTGAGAAACTGAAAACATCTGTCAAATGCACCAATTCTAGTGTTTTTAGAGCCCAAACAATTAAGACAATAAGACAATTTCATTGCCAGCTAAAGACTTAACTTTACCTCAGAAGCCAAATGTCACTGATTATCTGGAAAAACACAATATTCTCTCTCTCTCTAAAATGTTGTTAATTTTTGATGTTAACTCATCCAAGGCAGACGATAATATATGAACCCGCTATGAGAAGTGAAACTTGCTGTTTACAAGGCTTGATACTTTATACACCACTGTAAAACCCGCTATGAGAAGTGAAACTTGCTGTTTACAAGGCTTGATACTTTATACACCACTGTAAAACCCGCTATGAGAAGTGAAACTTGCTGTTTACAAGGCTTGATACTTTATACACCACTGTAAAACCCACTATGAGAAGTAAGACTTACTGTTTACAAGGCTTGATACTTTTTACACTGCTGCAAAACCCGTTATAAGAAGTGAGACTTAATGTTTACAAGGCTCGATACTTTATACACTGCTGTAACAGATTGTGTCACAATCTGAGCTGCTCAACAGGTACCACACTTTCTTTGGTGGAGGTAGTGGCGAGTTCTATTCCAACACCAGATACTTGGATTATTTTTTCCTGTACTGACACTGCATCATACTGTCCTTTAGATGAGACATGAAACTGAGGCTCCATCTGCCTGAGTTGATGGCAGCTCAGGTGGATCCAAAAGATCCCATGGCACTTATTGAAAAAAAAAAGAGAAGTTCCTTGTTGCCCTGACCAAATTTCCCCTAGTCTCCACAGAAAAGAGGTCACTGGCCTAGAAGGACTTAACCAGTGAAAAAGATGTAAATAAAATTAGTGTTATCACACATTCATAGACATTCCAAGGCCACTGAGTCTGATGGCCATTCTCACCTTGCCAGTATTCTCCCTCAGGTAGCTCCTCCTTTCGCTAGGAGGGTCATGCGGTCAATCTGGAGTAAACTGTGGAGATCCATCCAGTCATGTGAGGTTTCAGTGGTGTTGGGTTATAAACTTGTCCCTACACTTTATCTGTTGGTGAAGATTTAGGTCCCCTGATCCACTATTGGTAGAGATATTGGACTTGCCGGGAAGAAAGAGGTCCAAGACGACTGTGTTTATAATGGCGTGGTAGGCGAGACAGAGATCTACTCTCAAAAGTCTGCAAGACGCTAAATAAAGGGATACAGCGTCTTGTCTCTCTTGCTAGGTTATGGACTCACGGCTGTGATCCTTTTGATTAGCAAACTTTGGTTTCCAATTGTTTGATATGCTTAATGAAATAAATTCCTAAGGGGGCTTTGTACTCTACATTTGGCATGACCAATTCTGAGTATAAGGGAGCAATTACCTCTTTAGACCTTGAAGATATTCCTCTAGCAATTAGCTAGGCTGAATAAAAGGAGTTCCTGACAACCACTGTTACGAAGGAACAATCAAGCCAAGTAGCTAGGCCCCTAACTACACTTCCATTTTGTAGAGGTAGGGGATGTCTAGAAAAGTGCTGATGATACACTTCTTAGCATTCAGTCTGAGTCAAGCTTTAGTACATCAAGAATGTGCTATGCAGAGTTCATCCTGGAGAGTCTGGGTGCCACAGGGTGACTCAATATCACCAGCTTACAGCCAACTGCTCATCCTTACCCAAAGGTCTTGGCTCTCTTCTTTAGATATGAAAAGTAAACAAAAAGGAGACGTCCCACTACCACGCCCTGAGGCACACTGTTGGTCACTTTCTTCCTTTCTGATGAGGCACCTCCAACACACACAGCGTCGGTTCTCTTTCACAGGCAGGTGGCTATCCAGCTTTCTGTATATCTGGGTCATTTTATAAACATTTAGCTTTTGCATGATGCCAGTATGGGGAACAGTGTCAAAGGCCTAAGTTGGGTTAAGATATTCCAAATGCATTGCATGACCACCATCTTTTGAAGAAATTTATTACATTAAACAGACAGGATTGACCCTTCACAAAACCAGACTGTTGGGGTTAAGCTGGGTTCAAGTGTAACAAAATTCCTGACATCACAGTTTATGAGATCAGTTATAATTTATCTTCATATCGGTCATCCTACTTGAAATCAAGTATGGGTAAAAAAGGATATTAGATCAATTACAATGAATGAAATGGTGTACTTAAAAATTTTGACTATCTCTTCAGACTCCTGACATTAAAAGTTAAAGTGCATCAGTTTAACATCATAAACCTTTAAAAAGCAGGACTGCACAACTGAAGTGAAAGCAGCAGTATCAAGAATTTATGAGCCAAGGTAGTCGTATCAAATGGCCTACAGGTAAGAATAAGAAATGAGCCAAGGTAGTCGTATCAAATGACCTACAGGTAAGAATAAGAAATGAGCCAAGGTAGTCGTATCAAATTACCTACAGCTAAGAATAAGAAATGAGCCAAGGTAGTCGTATCAAATGACCTACACGTAAGAATAAGAAATGAGCCAAGGTAGTCATATCAAATGACCTACAGGTAAGAATAAGAAATGAGCCAAGGTAGTCGTATCAAATGACCTACACGTAAGAATAAGAAATGAGCCATGGTAGTCGTATCGAATGGCCTACAGGTAAGAATAAGAAATGAGCCAAGGTAGTCATATCAAATGACCTACAGGTAAGAATAATAAATGAGCCAAGGTAGTCGTATCAAATGACCTACAGGTAAGAATAAGAAATGAGCCAAGGTAGTCGTATCAAATGACCTACAGGTAAGAATAAGAAATGAGCCAAGGTAGTCGTATCAAATGACCTACAGGTAAGAATAAGAAATGAGCCAAGGTAGTCGTATCAAATGACCTACACGTAAGAATAAGAAATGAGCCATGGTAGTCGTATCGAATGGCCTACAGGTAAGAATAAGAAATGAGCCAAGGTAGTCGTATCAAATGACCTACAGGTAAGAATAAGAAATGAGCCAAGGTAGTCGTATCAAATGACCTACAGGTAAGAATAAGAAATGAGCCAAGGTAGTCGTATCAAATGACCTACAGGTAAGAATAAGAAATGAGCCAAGGTAGTCGTATCAAATGACCTACAGGTAAGAATAAGAAATGAGCCAAGGTAGTCGTATCAAATGACCTACAGTAAAGCAGCAATGTCAGGAAACAGTAACAAGTCTTTCAGGATTGCAGGTAGGCACCATAAGTGCTGACACCAGAAACCAAAATGCTGTCTCTCTCATTACAAACAAATGGCAACACCCCAATGTAAAGTACACCTTGTGGTTCTGGAGACTTCATGTCTGCAAATACAGAGAAATGATGGCCTTTTAATGTAAAGCAGCACAAATGAGACTGGCTCTTCTTCTGGAATCACATCAGAAGAGCTAATATAGGCCTGAGAAAAAGAGGTGGAGAGGGGACACCTGAGAGAACCAGAGAGAGTCAACGGAGTCAAGAAAGTCAGCACTGCTCAAAAATATGGAAGCTTGAGAAGACAATTACAGTCTTAAGGCCTACAGAGAGTCTTGACAAATCTGAAGAAATATTTTAACAAATACAGTGGCTCCATGGGAAGGTTTCATAAGAACACAAGGTCAAAAATAGGAAAGGTGTTCATGCATAACAAACATTTTTACAATGGTTTGAGGCATGAACTTCAGATTAATTAGGACCTGCAAGTTATGTACTTATGGCAGTACAGATTAATGCATCTAGCTATGGTGGTGAAGGTTGACAAACCAATGCTGTACAAAGTTCTTCTTCAGCCCCTCTGATGCTCAGAACAGACATGAGGAGGCGAGTATAAACATTAGATGAAAAGGATCATATTCTGTCTCTGCCTTTTTCTGTCCAGGACTGCTTATATACAACTCGAATGTGTTTATCTGTTTTGCTAACAATCCCTTTGATTGTTACGACACAAAAACTGTAAGCACAGCAGCGACAGCTCAGTTCAGTAAAATGATTAAAAAAGAGCAGACCTGTAGCTAACGCGGCAGCAAAATGTGCAGGTAACATGAGGCAGCAAAATGTGCAGGTGACATGAGGCAGCCAGAAATGCGCAGGTGACACGAGGCAGCCAGAAATGTGCAGGTGACACGAGGCAGCAAAATGTGCAGATGACACGAGGCAGCCAGAAATTTGCAGGTGACACAAGGCAGACGATAATATATGAACCCGCTATGAGAAGTGAAACTTGCTGTTTACAAGGCTTGATACTTTATACACCACTGTAAAACCCGCTATGAGAAGTGAAACTTGCTGTTTACAAGGCTTGATACTTTATACACCACTGTAAAACCCGCTATGAGAAGTGAAACTTGCTGTTTACAAGGCTTGATACTTTATACACCACTGTAAAACCCACTATGAGAAGTAAGACTTACTGTTTACAAGGCTTGATACTTTTTACACTGCTGCAAAACCCGTTATAAGAAGTGAGACTTAATGTTTACAAGGCTCGATACTTTATACACTGCTGTAACAGATTGTGTCACAATCTGAGCTGCTCAGCAGGTACCACACTTTTCTTTGGTGGAGGTAGTGGCGAGTTCTATTCCAACACCAGATACTTGGATTATTTTTTCCTGTACTGACACTGCATCATACTGTCCTTTAGATAAGACATGAAACTGAGGCTCCATCTGCCTGAGTTGATGGCAGCTCAGGTGGATCCAAAAGATCCCATGGCACTTATTGAAAAAAAAAAGAGAAGTTCCTTGTTGCCCTGACCAAATTTCCCCTAGTCTCCACAGAAAAGAGGTCACTGGCCTAGAAGGACTTAACCAGTGAAAAAGATGTAAATAAAATTAGTGTTATCACACATTCATAGACATTCCAAGGCCACTGAGTCTGATGGCCATTCTCACCTTGCCAGTATTCTCCCTCAGGTAGCTCCTCCTTTCGCTAGGAGGGTCATACCGGTCAATCTGGAGTAAACTTGTGGAGATCCATCCAGTCATGTGAGGTTTCAGTGGTGTTGGGTTATAAACTTGTCCCTACACTTTATCTGTTGGTGAAGATTTAGGTCCCCTGATCCACTATTGGTAGAGATATTGGACTTGCCGGGAAGAAAGAGGTCCAAGACGACTGTGTTTATAATGGCGTGGTAGGCGAGACAGAGATCTACTCTCAAAAGTCTGCAAGACGCTAAATAAAGGGATACAGCGTCTTGTCTCTCTTGCTAGGTTATGGACTCACGGCTGTGATCCTTTTGATTAGCAAACTTTGGTTTCCAATTGTTTGATATGCTTAATGAAATAAATTCCTAAGGGGGCTTTGTACTCTACATTTGGCATGACCAATTCTGAGTATAAGGGAGCAATTACCTCTTTAGACCTTGAAGATATTCCTCTAGCAATTAGCTAGGCTGAATAAAAGGAGTTCCTGACAACCACTGTTACGAAGGAACAATCAAGCCAAGTAGCTAGGCCCCTAACTACACTTCCATTTTGTAGAGGTAGGGGATGTCTAGAAAAGTGCTGATGATACACTTCTTAGCATTCAGTCTGAGTCAAGCTTTAGTACATCAAGAATGTGCTATGCAGAGTTCATCCTGGAGAGTCTGGGTGCCACAGGGTGACTCAATATCACCAGCTTACAGCCAACTGCGCTCATCCTTACCCAAAGGTCTTGGCTCTCTTCTTTAGATATGAAAAGTAAACAAAAAGGAGACGTCCCACTACCACGCCCTGAGGCACACTGTTGGTCACTTTCTTCCTTTCTGATGAGGCACCTCCAACACACACAGCGTCGGTTCTCTTTCACAGGCAGGTGGCTATCCAGCTTTCTGTATATCTGGGTCATTTTATAAACATTTAGCTTTTGCATGATGCCAGTATGGGGAACAGTGTCAAAGGCCTAAGTTGGGTTAAGATATTCCAAATGCATTGCATGACCACCATCTTTTGAAGAAATTTATTACATTAAACAGACAGGATTGACCCTTCACAAAACCAGACTGTTGGGGTTAAGCTGGGTTCAAGTGTAACAAAATTCCTGACATCACAGTTTATGAGATCAGTTATAATTTATCTTCATATCGGTCATCCTACTTGAAATCAAGTATGGGTAAAAAAGGATATTAGATCAATTACAATGAATGAAATGGTGTACTTAAAAATTTTGACTATCTCTTCAGACTCCTGACATTAAAAGTTAAAGTGCATCAGTTTAACATCATAAACCTTTAAAAAGCAGGACTGCACAACTGAAGTGAAAGCAGCAGTATCAAGAATTTATGAGCCAAGGTAGTCGTATCAAATGGCCTACAGGTAAGAATAAGAAATGAGCCAAGGTAGTCGTATCAAATGACCTACAGGTAAGAATAAGAAATGAGCCAAGGTAGTCGTATCAAATTACCTACAGCTAAGAATAAGAAATGAGCCAAGGTAGTCGTATCAAATGACCTACACGTAAGAATAAGAAATGAGCCAAGGTAGTCATATCAAATGACCTACAGGTAAGAATAAGAAATGAGCCAAGGTAGTCGTATCAAATGACCTACACGTAAGAATAAGAAATGAGCCATGGTAGTCGTATCGAATGGCCTACAGGTAAGAATAAGAAATGAGCCAAGGTAGTCATATCAAATGACCTACAGGTAAGAATAATAAATGAGCCAAGGTAGTCGTATCAAATGACCTACAGGTAAGAATAAGAAATGAGCCAAGGTAGTCGATCAAATGACCTACAGGTAAGAATAAGAAATGAGCCAAGGTAGTCGTATCAAATGACCTACAGGTAAGAATAAGAAATGAGCCAAGGTAGTCGTATCAAATGACCTACACGTAAGAATAAGAAATGAGCCATGGTAGTCGTATCGAATGGCCTACAGGTAAGAATAAGAAATGAGCCAAGGTAGTCGATCAAATGACCTACAGGTAAGAATAAGAAATGAGCCAAGGTAGTCGATCAAATGACCTACAGGTAAGAATAAGAAATGAGCCAAGGTAGTCGATCAAATGACCTACAGGTAAGAATAAGAAATGAGCCAAGGTAGTCGTATCAAATGACCTACAGGTAAGAATAAGAAATGAGCCAAGGTAGTCGTATCAAATGACCTACAGTAAAGCAGCAATGTCAGGAAACAGTAACAAGTCTTTCAGGATTGCAGGTAGGCACCATAAGTGCTGACACCAGAAACCAAAATGCTGTCTCTCTCATTACAAACAAATGGCAACACCCCAATGTAAAGTACACCTTGTGGTTCTGGAGACTTCATGTCTGCAAATACAGAGAAATGATGGCCTTTTAATGTAAAGCAGCACAAATGAGACTGGCTCTTCTTCTGGAATCACATCAGAAGAGCTAATATAGGCCTGAGAAAAAGAGGTGGAGAGGGGACACCTGAGAGAACCAGAGAGAGTCAACGGAGTCAAGAAAGTCAGCACTGCTCAAAAAATATGGAAGCTTGAGAAGACAATTACAGTCTTAAGGCCTACAGAGAGTCTTGACAAATCTGAAGAAATATTTTAACAAATACAGTGGCTCCATGGGAAGGTTTCATAAGAACACAAGGTCAAAAACAGGAAAGGTGTTCATGCATAACAAACATTTTTTACAATGGTTTGAGGCATGAACTTCAGATTAATTAGGACCTGCAAGTTATGTACTTATGGCAGTACAGATTAATGCATCTAGCTATGGTGGTGAAGGTTGACAAACCAATGCTGTACAAAGTTCTTCTTCAGCCCCTCTGATGCTCAGAACAGACATGAGGAGGCGAGTATAAACATTAGATGAAAAGGATCATATTCTGTCTCTGCCTTTTTCTGTCCAGGACTGCTTATATACAACTCGAATGTGTTTATCTGTTTTGCTAACAATCCCTTTGATTGTTACGACACAAAAACTGTAAGCACAGCAGCGACAGCTCAGTTCAGTAAAATGATTAAAAAAGAGCAGACCTGTAGCTAACGCGGCAGGCAGCAAAATGTGCAGGTAACATGAGGCAGCAAAATGTGCAGGTGACATGAGGCAGCCAGAAATGCGCAGGTGACACGAGGCAGCCAGAAATGTGCAGGTGACACGAGGCAGCAAAATGTGCAGATGACACGAGGCAGCCAGAAATTTGCAGGTGACACAAGGCAGCCAAAAATGTGCAGGTGACATGAGGCAGCCAGAAATGTGGAGGTGACATGAGGCAATCAGAAATGTGGAGGTGACATGAGGCAGTCAGAAATGTGGAGGTGACATGAGTCAGCCAGAAATGTGGAGGTGACATGAGTCAGCCAGAAATGTGGAGGTGACATGAGGCAGTCAGTAACTGCTGCACAAGTCCTGTTTCTGGGTCAGTAACTGCTGCATAAGTCTTGTTTCTGGGTCAGTAACTGCTGCATAAGTCTTGTTTCTGGCTTCTGCATTAGTATGCACTAAAGCATCTAAGGTACTGTGTCAGTATGTAAAAGTGTCAGCAATGCAAGAGCAAAAATCCAGCCCAAGGCTTAAGGAACAGCTCCAGAGTGGGCACAACACATCAGTATGCTCAGATTCCACATTTGTTAAAGGAACATTTGGTTTTCATCACATTTAAGTTGGCAGACTAGGAAAATATGCAAAAAAATACAACAACTCAAGAAACAAAGTTTTCAACAATAACAAACTGCAGGGAACACTTCTTGCAGTATATAGATGTACAATTTGTAAGGGACAGATGCAAAAACAGCAGCGTACCAGTGTCCTTGTGCCATCTTTGTAGTTTTGGATGTACAAGTAATCATGAAACAGCATCATCTGTAAATGAATGATGACCACAGCAAGATCAAAAACAGGTGTGGAAATATGTCCACCACCCAGCAGGGCTAACGGATGTCTAAGGATAAGTTATGTCTACCCCCCAGGCAGGGCTAATGGATGCCTGAGGACGAGTCAGTAGACACAGCCCACCATTCCCTGACACAGTCTAAAAAGCTCCCATTTCATTCACGTGTCAAGGAAGTTCAAATCCTGCACTCTGCCAACTTTCTCTCGATGCAAACAGCCAGCCTTGATATTACATCTGACTTTCATGAGCAGAGTAACTGACTTGCAGATTACTTGTTTCAAAAACAAGGAATGTTACAGTGCAGCTGTTTAAGGAATATGCGATCTAGTGAGGTAGAGCCAAGCGAAGTAAGCAGCTTACATATCGCACATTCAAGGTGACCTCTGCTTTTCTTTAATTCTTGGTCCCTCATACACTGCCAAATGTAGATGACAGAGCCAACCACGCATTTGTAAACAGTGAAACTAACTGGGTCAAAGTTTCAGAGACGGCAGCGTATCCCTTGCACCGACCAGTATCAGCTTCATGTTTACTCCTGTCCACTGCAAAGTGCCACTGTCAAACACATGGATAACCACGTAGAATTAGCAAAATACAAAGTATTTCTATTAGACTTCATTTCTTTCTACTGTTCGCTCTGTATTCTGATTACATCATGACGACATTTTCATGAGACATGGTTACAATGGTATTCCACCACAAAACAGTAAAGACAGTCCAAACAAGCAGGGCTCATCAGAATGAAATGACCAGCAATTTCTCCAAATTGTTAATGCTTCAACAATTTTGTAAGATGATTTTAAAACGTATGAACTGTGGTTATATAAGAAACAGGACAGCACTTGCGGTATAAAAAAAAAAGGCACAGCAACTGTCCAGCATCACAAATTCTCAAAACTCTCCCACTTCATTATATACTACATGGGCACACACTTCTCTTGTTTCTAAGTGAATTTACAGCAGATTTGTAGTTTGACAATGTGTGTGTGGTCTGAACTTAGGACTTTATATTTTTCCGGAAACTGTGTTTCATTCTTCATTGTTTTGAGACATACAATTAGCTTTTAAGTACATCATCTTTTCTTCCCAAGTTATTAAGATGACTTCACATAAAATGGCAGAGTTGGGCAACACAGAATTAGCAACTAGTAGGAAAACTGCCAGGCATGAAACAAAGCTGCTCTCTTTCTAAAACAAGCATGATATTTGCAGTAACCACAAACCTTCCCTTACAGTAAACAAGTGAGCACAGCTCCTGGTCCCCACAGAGTATGTCTGCCTCTGTTCCACAGATGGTAGGTACCAGTGGGCAGGACAATGAGTGGAGCACAAAAACAGCTGCCCACGTTTACGATCATTTCAAATGCACACTGTAGTCATTTACACACAACTCTGATCTGGCACAGAAAATATGGCTTTGTGCAAGGTTCAAGACTGATTTGCACAAAAACAACAATTTGTAAATGACAAAGGAAGTGATACATTGAACTAATAAAATCAAAGTTATTGAATGAGTACATTATAAACAGAACAGATGCTTTGTGCTAATACATACAGCATGTATGTGAATGTATATATGTGCTGTGTGTGTATATGTATGTATATATATATATATATATGTATATATATATATATATATATATATATATATATATATAGACACACACACACACACACACACACACTTTCATATGTGTTTGTAATTCCTGAAAGCAACGGAAGAGAGAGCTTATTCCACTTACAGAATGACGCAAACTGCAGACAGGGTCTAGGACTGGTGAAGAGAAAGCAACTGTCCAATAACAGGACAGAAATGAGCTGTGTACAATGTAGCCACTTGTGGGCAGCATATGATCCAGTTCACAAAAAGTGGCTAATGAGTGGGATTCAATGGCAGGTTATTAAACATACACACACAGGATTCAGGGCTAAATCTTAACATGTAGGTACTTGTGAAAAGAATTCAGGATTGCCTACCTGAACAAGTTTACTTGAGAATAAGGGTGATGCGAGGAATATATATTATGGTCGTGTGCATAATGACTACTCAGTCTGCTTATAGTGCGCATAATGACTACTCAGCCTGCTAATAGTGTGTATAATGATTACTCGGGCCTGCTAATAGTGTGTTAAATGACTACTTGGCCTGCTAATAGTGTGTATAATGACTACTTGGCCTAATAGTGTGTATAATGACTACTCGGCCTGCTAATAGTGTGTATAATGACTACTCATTCTGCTAATAGTGTGTATAAGGACTATTCAGCCTGCTAATATAGTACAGCACCTTGGAGACAGGACTTCAACCTGGTCTCTGTTTACTCAGGAGTCTTGACTGTTTCTTAACATAGACTAAAAGGGCTAGTTCTCGAGGTTTTTAATTGACTCTAAGTTGCCTTACCCATTATGCAGTTTTCCACCTTGCATAAAATCTAATTACAGAAGAACAGAAAGAAGGGTAGTGTTAGTTACCAAACAAACATTATTTGTGTTCATAAGTTGGTACTAGGCTATCGGCCCTAGGGCCTATACAAGCCTAACCATAACAATTCCTTGGCTATTTCTTCCCACACTATTTACTTCCTTGGACCTCTGTCTAGCAGGGCAACTGACATGATCCCCGGGGTGAATTTCCTTTCTCCCATCTAATCGTAAAGGTTCCTTTTGAAGAGGGCTAAAGAGGTGCTCTGTTTGACATGTATGGGCAGTCTATTCCAGAGTCTGGGGAGTCTCTGGGTCAAGAACCTATCCCTCCAGCATGTTGTGTTTATTGTGATGACAAGGTTTAGATCCCTGGAGTGTGTGGCTTTGAGGGATTGGGATTTCTTTAAGTGTAGCATCCAACAGCTCTGGGTTTGACATGGCCTTGTATGTTAAGTAGAGATCACCTCTGAGTAGACGATATGCGACAGAGTATAGCTGGAGTTTTTTTAAGGCGGTCAGCATAGGGCATCTGCTTTAGGCCTGTGATTCTTTTAGTGAGGCATTTCTGTGGCCTTTCCAGTTGTTGCAGATGTCTTGAGAAGTACATACAAAACAGGGTGTTGAAATAAACAGCCCATGCAGGTCTTGAACCCAAGACCCTGCACATCATAGCCCATACAATTTACCAGTAAACCATCTACTCTGTTAAGCTACATATAGCTGCAAATAAGACACCAGTTTAGATTTAGTTGTGATTACTAAATGCTCTGTTTATGAAAGACCTGTTGCTTTTCTAGCTGTTCCCCTCCAAGCCTCCAACGTTCTGGTTAGATAACTGAAGAATCAACATACGTGTTTACCAAACCAGCTGATCTGTAAAAAGGCTTTCTGTAATACCTATCTAGGATTTTCTCATTTGATATCCACGTTTGTTAATATCAGGATTTTCCTCCAGATCCTATGCTTGTAGAAGAACAGGCGCTGGCCAATGCATGTGACATCATGCATCAGCGGGGAGGGTGTGCTCAGGCCCTATGCATCCCCCAGTTTACCTCCCCTCAATGAACATACTAAGCACAATCTAAAAGTCAAAAAAACACATGTAAAATTATGTTAATGATGTAGCTAAGTTAATAACCGTGTGAAGCAGCAATAAATAACATTGATGAAAGAAGGTGGAGGTAAATTTCATAAGAAGTGGATAAGTGAGATGAACCATTGTCTGTTCGGGGAGGGTAGCGAGAACACAAGGGAGCTTTGGTTTCAAAAGCAAAGCTGATGGTTATGAAGAGTAAAAGGTAAGGCAGCACAGCATGCATGGTGCCAGGAGAAAGGAAAAGGGAGAAGTAGAGTGGAAAAATGATAAGAGAATACCAGGAGAATATGAAGGAGGGATTGCACAGTTCTTAATGCCATTAAGTAAATTCTGGTTCTAGGCTGGTCCACAATACAAACTAATTTCTATCAAATGGAAAAGGACATTAGAATAATAACAACAACAGACGACTGCAAACTGGGCGCCATAGTGGAAAGTGCATCGGACACGGATATCCTTCAGAAAGGACTCACGGAAACAGATAGCTGGTGCTAGAGCCATGGCCTGAAGTTAAACGCCAAAAAATGTATAGTCATACCCTTCGGGAAAAACAAGGTAACCCCAAGCTACCATATAGGTGGCAATCCACTAAGCACAGAAGAGGTTATCAGGGACCTGGGGACCCAGGTTGACACTGGCCTTTCTTTTGACACTCACGTTGCTAAAGTGGTTAGAAAGACCTTCTACATTGCCCACCTGATCATGAAGGGATTCACATCCAGATCTAGTGAGGTCATTGTTCCCCTGTACTCTTCACTTATCAGACCAATGATCGAGTACAATGCCCCATTTGGGATGCATCTCACCCGACATCTGCAGCAATTGGAGAGACCCCAAAAGTTCCTCACCAAAAGGATAAAGGGACTCCAAAATCTGTCATATGCTGCCAGATTGAAGAAACTCCAGCTCTATTCAGTCGCATACAGTCTGCTCAGAGGTGACATGTGCCTGACATAAAAGGCCATGTCCAACCCGGAATTAATGGACATGCTCCTCCTCAAAAAATCCAAATCCACCAAAACCACTAGAGCAAGCGACTTAAACCTTAGCACGGATATAAATAGGACGTGCTGGAGGGATAGATTTATCACTCAGAGACTCCCTATGCTGTGGAATAAAATCCCGGTCCATGTGAGGCAGAGCACCTCGCTGGCTCTGTTCAAGAGAAATCTTGACCTGTGGATGGGAGATCATAGGTTTACCCTGGGAATCATCTCTGTGTCACTGCTGGACAGTGGCACAACAAACTAATGGGCACAGTATTTTTTCATATAAGGGGTGGCGTAAGCCACAAAACTTTGGGCTAGGCTTATAAATGCCTTAGGGCAGATAGCCTAGTATAAACCTATGAACCTATGAACTGTGCCGACCACCACAGAAAATAATGTGCACTATGCATGGGGACAATTAGAGTAATAACTGTATCAACTACCAGTGAAAATAATGTCCACCATGCATGGGGACAATCAGAGTAATAATAATTATACCAACCACCAGGGAAAATAATGTGCACCATGCATGGGGACAATCAGAGTAATAATAATTATACCAACCACTTGTACATGGAAAAGTTTTCTTGTCAAAGGTTGTAAAAAAAGAATGTTCCTTGCAAAAACTGCATTTTCTACAAGGTCGAGTCCCAGTAACACTGTCTTGGTATAGTTTTACCACAAAAACAGTCACCAGCCCACACAGGTTCCAGAGTTCTGAATAAATCCAAAAGCAAGTAAGCAAGTAATGATGAAAACACAGAAAAAACTCAGGTACGACCAAGGTTTCCAGTTTCAATTGAAGTTTTAATGTTAAAACATAAGCACTTTCGCAGAAAAATCTGCTTCATCAGATGCTAATAAATACAACTAAAAGGTGCTTCTTTTTATACAACCTCTAGCAAGCACTAGTAGTCACATGATACAAATTAGGTAAAAACAATCATCATAGGGTGTAACTTGAGCCTACTACCCTACTGAATGAAAGAAATGCTTGCAACCAGGCACTATCAATAGAAGGCACTTATGAAAAATATATAAAAAATTCACACATACACACATATATAAATATATATATATATATATATGTAATACACAGTCTTAAATGCAACTTTAGATATAACATTTGTATAAGTGCATGTATAAAAATATGCATAAAAATACATACATAAGTAAGCACACTTTATTAGTGATGCATGTAAAAAGAAAAAAAAACAAGGGTCTGGATTTAAGCTTGGGTTTAAGTGGCACATATTCATTTAAACCATGCCCTGAATCTCCCCTAAGTCTAATAATCCATCTGGCCTCTAACTGCTCAGTCATATTACGTACATCTCCCCCCCGATGATGTCAAAAATTCTGCCTATGGCCATAAACTTAAAAGTGTGTTCAGAGTTGGTACAAACAACATGCTTGGCCAAAGCACTAACTTTATTTCTCCTACTGATATAGTAAATATGTTCTGGAATCCTTTCTTTGAAAGGTCTGTTTTGCCTATATAAAAGTCCCTTAAAAGGCAGTTATGTCATCCCAAGAACACTTTTCAGTCTTATAGAGCACTTGGAACATATCCATGTGGTAAATGCAACTATTGTAAATACACTGACAACATAGCTAGCTTTGAACATCCAGACCAGAACAGTGTTTCACTTTCAGGTGCAAGCCACGTGCGACAGCCAACACAGTTTATACACTTCACAGGCACGTTTTAGATGAGTGTGATAACGCAGTTTTAAGTTTCTTGTTTTATATAACACCCCAACTTACATCACAGGAGGAGATAAAAGAAAGTAACGCAGAAAATGGAAACAAAGGGCATTTTGTGTTTCCTCCAGGCGTAAATATGTTAAGCATTAAGCCGATTTTGAGAGAGTTACATGATCAGATTAATTAATTTGAAACTGTTGAGGACAAACTCTGTCTTCTGGAACTCATGCACTTTCAAGAACAACATATGCTGGATTTAGAGGGCATTCTGCTTTCTGACCCCAAACGCAAAGACGGAAGTGAAGAGACTGTATACAAACATCTCTTACGATGTTTAGAAGGAAATACGGGTCAGTTCTAAGGAACACTGAACTTTCGAAAAAATAGACAGAGTTCCCTATGAACTAGGACCTGCAGCTTCAGGGTCCTGTATGATGAGGTAATGGTCATTAAAAAGAAACAGACAGTGACCCTGTAACACAAGCATCTTTCAACAGATGAATTTTAAAACTATCACCGCCACAAACTTGAAGGGAACAGGGGATGAAGTCTGTCAAAGTAGTCAAAAATTAAACTCCAGCAGCAAGGAGGTGGCGGCTGTCACAGCAGAATGAAGGTGCACCCCCCTTAAAAGGCTGCTTAACCAACGGCTGATGGAGCACAGCTCTGTAGACTACAAAGTAAAGATGTCCACAAGTGCTGACAACGTCAACCCTGACACAGATCGATATACAGATTCCTCAGGCAGATCAGAATAATATGGGTGCCAGCTAAAAGAGGTGACATGAAACAGCTCTTCACCCAAAAGGAGAAGCACTTCCACTTGCAAGGATGCATTCAGTTAGTGGAAGGCTTCCTGATGGCTTCAGATGTCCCCCAGGGAATAGAAAAGAAGTCCAGAAAGATCACAGAATCCAAATCAGAAGTCAGGCTTCAAAGGTTGAGACAGTGATCTCCCCAACCATGAGAGGGAGGTTTTGACCTGTACAAGGAAGCTTTCCTATACTGCCAGAGGCTAGACAGCCTGAAATCACACTACCCTTGCCTATCAACAGACAATAAGGAGTTGGCCTTTCTTGTCTGCATTTTGTAATTAGGTGCTATGTCAGATGAAAGATGGGAAGGGGTAAAGGAATCTCCCCTTCCAAGAAAGCGAGAAAACATCCACAGTGAGCTCCTCTTTGCCATCATACAGCTAGCAGAGAAGGAAGACATTCTCCAGTACAGTGACTACATTCACCTTCAGGGTGCCCTCGTCTCTGAAAATCCAAAACAGCCATGTCCTGCAAATACCTTCAGCTCCAGGTGAGGATGGGAGGAGTCACTTAGGAGGCTGCAGCCATGTTCATTACCTCTAGGCAGATGAATGGACTTGACTGATGCCTCTGTATGTTGCTCAATATCCCAGCGACATCATCAGTCTTCCAAAAAAAAACCTCTCAGCAGTGTACAGCACTGCTTCGATAGTACCACATGACAGAAACTGCAAGACATAAGAACCTCTGGTCAGTACCCCTCCATTCCCACTGTCCACGGCTGGGAACACTGCATGTAGTACCAACCCTCCTCTAGGGCTGGACTGCTGGACTTTCACTAAACAGAGAAGGAGCAGAGATAGGCTTTCCAACACCCTGTTCAAACCTCCATCAATACCAGCACCAGAATTGAATGCAGGAAAGGAAGGTTCACACAAACTTGTGGAGACTCTCCATCACTCTAGGGCACAGAGGTGGGTATCTAACACCAGGACAAGATCTGTGCTCATCAGGTTCACAATGAAACTGACAGAGACTGCCAACCATTCCAGGGCCCCGATACCATGTGCATGAGGTTCACAATGAAATTTATAGATACTGCCAACCATTCCAGGGTCCACATGCAGGGCCCCGATACCAGGAGGTCTGTGTGCATGAGGTTCAGAATGAAATTGATAGATACTGCCAACCATTCCACGGCCCAAAGGCAGGGCTCCGATACCAGGAGGTCTGTGTGCATGAGGTTCACAATGAAACTGATAGATACTGCCAACCATTCCTGGGCCCAAAGGCAGGGCCGCGATACCAGGAGGTCTGTGCACATGAGGTTCACAATGAAACTGATAGATACTGCCAACCATTCCTAGGCCCAAAGGTAGGGGCCTGACATCAGGTGATGTGTGTGCATGAGGTTCACAATGAAATTGACAGACTGCCAAAAATATCTGGGCCCACATGACAGTTGCCTGACACCAGCAGATCTGTGTGCATAAGCCTCACAGTGAGACTGATGGAGATCTCCAATCATTCGACAGCCCAGACGCACGGGCTTGACAAAATTTGGCCATTATTCCCCAAGGTACAATAACGGGGCTAAGCTGGGCATAAATTAACACTTCACAGGAGCACTGGTATTTAAATGACAGCTTTGAAGCGCATGCAAAATGTTTTTAGATCATGCACCAACAAAAACTGAGATGAAGGGAGAATTTTAACAAATGGTTAATGAAATGATTTGAGTTATTAGGGAAGATAGAAATTTCATCAGAAGAGATAGCTAGGGAGTGGGATACAATGAAAATGGAGTTTAAAAACATAGCTGAATAAGAGAGAAAGAAATATAGGAAGGAAGTAGGAATTACTTAGGCGTGTCAAAAGGTAAAGCACTGCAGAAGAAGGGGAAATCGCATACCAACAAGAAGAGAAACAATCGTTGAGCATGAAAGGGAGAATACGAGTATCTGTATAATACGCGTGAGGGTCACGATCATACAAAAACTCTCAGTACATCACCTTACGCAACATAAGCACAAGGGGTTGGTGCCAAACATAGGGAGTGCACTACAAGAAAAATAATCAGAGATCTTATAAAGCTATTAAGAGATATTTCAAAAATTCTACGGACATCTGTATAAAGCAGAGGAATGGGTAAACCAATAAAAAGGCACATACGGAAATAACTATGAAGATGTAACTACGCCAAGGTTAGAGAAAGATGGAAGCTGAATACGGAAATAATTATGAAGATATAACTATGCCAAGGTTAGAGAAAGATGGAAGCTGAATACAGAAATAACTATGAAGATGTAACTACGCCAAGGTTAAAGAAAGATGGAAGCTGAATACGGAAATAATTATGAAGATGTAACTACGTCAAGGTTAGAGAAAGATGGAAGCTGAATACGGAAATAATTCTGAAGATGTAACTATGCCAAGGTTAGAGAAAGATGGAAGCTGAATACGGAAATAATTCTGAAGATGTAACTATGCCAAGGTTAGAGAAAGATGGAAGCTGAATTACGGAAATAATTCTGAAGATGTAACTATGCCAAGGTTAGAGAAAGATGAAAGCTGAATACAGAAATAATTATGAAGATGTAACTATGCCAAGGTTAGAGAAAGATGGAAGATGAATACGGAAATAATTATGAAGATGTAACTATGCCAAGGTTAGAGAAAGATGGAAGCTGAATATGGAAATAATTATGAAGATGTAAACTATGCCAAGGTTAGAGAAAGATGGAAGCTGAATACGGAAATAATTATGAAGATGTAAACTATGCCAAGGTTAGAGAAAGATGGAAGCTGAATACGGAAATAATTATGAGGATGTAACTACGCCAAGGTTAGAGAAAGATGGAAGCTGAATACGGAAATAATTATGAAGATGTAACTATGCCAAGGTTAGAGAAAGATGGAAGCTGAATACGGAAATAATTATGAAGATGTAATTATGCCAAGGTTAGAGAAAGATGGAAGCTGAATACGGAAATAATTATGAAGATGTAACTATGCCAAGGTTAGAGAAAGATGGAAGCTGAATACGGAAATAACTATGAAGATGTAACTATGCCAAGGTTAGAGAAAGATGGAAGCTGAATACGGAAATAATTATGAAGATGTAACTACGCCAAGGTTAAAGAAAGATGGAAGCTGAATACGGAAATAATTATGAAGATGTAACTATGCCAAGGTTAGAGAAAGATGGAAGCTGAATATGGAAATAATTATGAAGATACAACTATGCCAAGGTTAGAGAAAGATGGAAGCTGAATACGGAAATAATTCTGAAGATGTAACTATGCCAAGGTTAGAGAAAGATGGAAGCTGAATACGGAAATAATTATGAAGATGCAACTATGCCAAGGTTAGAGAAAGATGGAAGATGAATACGGAAATAATTATGAAGATGCAACTATGCCAAGGTTAGAGAAAGATGGAAGATGAATACGGAAATAATTATGAAGATGTAACTATGCCAAGGTTAGAGAAAGATGGAAGCTGAAGAATTAATAGGACAGCAAGAGATGAGATAAAAATGTTGATGTACAATCGATCTACAGGGAAGTCACCAGGAACAGATTGTATTTCTGTGGCAGTTTGGAGAGATGAAAGTAATAAAATTCTGGAAGTTTTGTCAAAGAACATTTAAAAAAAATGGGGGGGGACAGTACCAACATCTTGGAAGAAAGCTGCTATTGCTGTATTAGTCAATGATGGTAAAAGGCCCATCAATCGCAGTTTAATGCAGACCAATTTAAATTTTAAACCACGATTACAAAATGTTATGTAAACACTCACCAAAACTAACCACTACAGGTGAATGTGAACTTGCAGAGAGGGCAAACATTAGATAATACTAACAGAACGACGATGATTCATGAAGGCAAACATTAGATAATACTAACAGAACGACGATGATTCATGAAGGCAAACGTTAGATAATACTAACAGAACGATGATGATTCATGAAGGCAAACGTTAGATAATACTAACAGAACGATGATGATTCATGAAGGCAAACGTTAGATAATACTAACAGAACGATGATGACTCATGAAGGCAAACGTTTGATAATACTAACAGAACGATGATGATTCATGAAGGCAAACGTTTGATAATACTAACAGAACGATGATGATTCATGAAGGCAAACGTTTGATAATACTACCAGAACGATGATTAATGAAGGCAAATGTTTGATAATACTAACAGAACGATGATGATTCATGAAGAATGCAGACTGTAAGAAAATGCTGCTATTGTTTATTGTTCTTGAGACAGAGAAAGCACTTGACAGAGTCATCAGGGATTTTATGAGTAGGGTAATGGTAGCATGTGCATTCCCTGATCGAACAATAGGGTTAAATAAGGAAGATAAATGATGGGTTAGAGGTGGGAATTAAGGTGAGAGAGTTACTCTCCAACAAGCTGGAATATGAAGAGAGGAACCAGTCAGGAATGTACTCTTTCCTTTTTGTTATTTATTTTAGATTTAGGACCATTAACAGAAAATAAAGGACTATAACTGGTACGGTAATCAAGAATAGTTGTCTATTTGCAGATATTACTTAAGACATGCAGGTAGGTGCGTGCGTGAATGGGTGTGCCTTCTTTGAATGTTGGGTGTCAGGCTGGCAACTCGGCACCGTAAAAATCCACTGCCAATCATTAGCAGACCGGAGTTCTGCTGTGGCGACCCCTAAACGGGAAAAGCCGAAAGACTAAGATTTTGTACTTAATAAATTCAAAAAAGGACAGTTCAGTTTTATGGAACATTCTGAGACACTTTCAAGTATTTCTCGAACATAAAATAAATGAAGCTAAAGCAAAGACTATAGCAGTAAGCTATGTACCCACATATGAACTTATTCAATAATATCCACACTTATGGGAACAAGATAAATGAAGTAGGTATTCGGATAAAAAGGATTCTATTCTGCAGCAAATGGTATGCGAGAAGAGACTATACAAAATATAATACAAAAACACAGAAGCTGGAAGCTTTAGATTACAGATGTGGAGAAGTATAACAGCACAATAACCTCTTACCGCTAATTATTTGTTCAGTAAGAACATTGTATGTTGTAACAAAATAAATAGAGACAAGCAGTGAAGATGTTTTACTCTCTAATTTTATATACAGGTCAGGTAATTCTTTTTCAATCAGAAGAGACGTTGTGGGTAATAATTAACAGAAAGTTTAAGGAATACGTCTGACTGGGAAGAGAGCAAGAGGTAAGTGAAATAAGTTGATTCATGTAATACAAGGCAGTTTACTCGATTTAAAGGAATACTTGAGAGCTATGCAGTTGCGGCTCATGCATACAACTCAAGAAGATTATAAATCAGCGTGGAAAGGAATGATAATGAAACTAGGGGGTGGGGTGCAAGAAATAAGGAAACGGTAGGACTTTGGATGCAGAGCCTTAACGGGAATAACAACCATATATGATAGTATATTTATAAGGTAGCAAAACACTACAATTCTAAATACCAAGCCAATACAGAAATGGAGGAACGAGATTTTACCAATAGGGATGACTGCAAGTAGAAAAAAGGTAAGAGGGGCCTGGAATTTATTAGAGAAAATTAGCAAAGGATTTAAGGTACTGGGAGCAAATAACTAGGGAGGAAATGTATTAGTGTGTGATGAGGCCAAGCAGAACATTGGACTGCAGGTGACAGACTGCCTTCCATACCAGGAATTGATATCAGAGTACAGGCAGAGAAATGGATAGGGGGAGTGCTACATGAAAACGCAGCTCTGGGCATTTTACATGACTCTAGAACACAAGCTGCTATTAAAAAGAGAGATAATATAACTCTAGAACACAAGCTGCTATTAAAAAGAGAGATAATATGACTCTAGAACACAAGCTGCTATTAAAAAGAGATAGTATGACTCGAACACAAGCTGCTATTAAAAAGAGAGATAATATGACTCTAGAACACATGCTGCTATTAAAAAGAGAAATAATATGACTCTAGAACACACACTGCTATTAAAAAGAGAGATAATATGACTCTAGAACACAAGCTGCTATTAAAAAGAGGGATAATTAGTAGGGCATGCAAAATATTTCTTGTTAACTGTAAGAACCAATCAGAAGAGCTAAAAAAGGCTTGGGAACAATAGAAAGATAGGTCACAAGGGAACGTTGTTAGGCCATCTGTAAGGTTCCCATGTATGCAACAAAGTTCAGAAGGTGTAGGATTTTTCCGTGGAAGTGTTTGCACAAGTATTTTATACCACGAGCAGACTTCCTAGAACAGTGACGTTGATATCATTCTCCAGAAAGGGAGGTTAAAATGTCTCTTTTGCTACTTCAGATGATATGAAAGTTATCATGGATGGGGAGAGTGAGACCAAAGGATAGCCACCATTACCAGCAGCAGAAAATCTGACAGCACATGCCAAACGGTTTTGGAATGAGGCTCCCACAGAACAATATAATGGTAAGAAATGGGGACAAAATGAAAATGGTTAAAAACATTCACATGGTGGAAATAACAAAAGAGCTAAATGTCACTAATGCTTTTGTGGGTAAACAGTCTTTGGCGGAGTCTTTAGTGCTAAATTTATCTACTATAGACATTTTGGAAGCTGCTATACTGGTTTTAAACTTGGGTTTGAAATTTATACCTACAGTACTGCCTCATTTACATATTTTAAAATGTGAACTTTTTTGTTTTGGTAGAAAGTTGCACCTTATGGACTTTTTTGAAAACCAAACTGATAATGTGCTCTCTGATGTTGATAGTAGTGCTGTTACTTCGTTTTTTTCTTGTACAAACAAAAGCAGTAGTTTGAGAATGTGCAAAATAATGCACAGTGTTTTAGTATTAGAATTTTAGTATTTAGAATTAAAAGTGAAACAATGTTTATGCAAAAAAATAATGCACATAGTGTTTTAGATACAAGTAGAATTAAAAGTGAAACAATGTTTATGCAAAAAAAAATAATGCATATAGTGTTTTAGATACAAGTAAAATTAAAAGTGAAACAATGTTGATGCAAAAAAAAATAATGCATATGATGTTTTAGATACATGTAGAATTAAAAGTGAAACAATGTTTATGCTACCCTTTAGGACTGAAAGTGTTCGAAGTTTTATGGCAGTTCTGAATCATAGTGTGGAAAATTTATTTCATGTTTTTTTAAAAAAAAAAAAATCGACAAACTGTTTAATATAATTTCAGTAAGGAACAATGGTTGGCTTTTAAGATGTTATGTGAAGATTGGAGGGTGGTTATTAAACCTGCCGATAAAGGAAATAAAATTGTAATTAAGAATCATGTACAATATGCTAATATATGTTACGCAAATTTAAACAATACAGAAATATATGAAAAAACTAATGTGAAAATTTACTATAAAGCAATAGAAGATTATTTAAGTTTGCCTGATAGAGATTTTCGTTTGGGGTATTTTACTAAACAGGATTTAGACAAAAAGTTTGGTATAGCTAATACTTGTATTGCAAATTGTCTTCCAAAAATACACAAAGGAATTAATAATATGAGCAGTCGACCAATTGTTTCAGCTAAAAAGTATTTTCTAAGAAACATGGGAATTTTCTTAAATTAATTTTTAAAGCCTTTCGTTTTAAAAATTCCCTTATAAATTAGAGCGAGACAAGATTTTCTAGAAAAGATTAAGGATGTAATATGGAAGGAGAATATGTAGTGGCTATGTTTTGAGGTAAAACGTTTATATACGAATATTAAAGATTCTGTAGGGATTCAGGCTTTGTATTACTTTTTAGGAGATGCCCCTTTAACACATTATACTGTGGAATTAGTACCGTTTTGTGTTCAAAATAACTACATTTAATAGGGAAGTCTTTCACCAGTTACAAGGCATTGCCATGGGGGTGGCTTTTGCCCCCTGTATGCTAACTTAGTAATGGCTAAATCTGAGATAGATAACTTACATCATTATCCATTTTTAGGTCATATGTAGTGAAATATTTCTAGTACACAGATGATTTGATATTTTTAGGTGATGGAGGGGGAAATGAAGTTCAATTTATTCAGGATATACAGCTGAACAATTTTAGTCTTAAATTTGATGGGATACAAATGGGGAGACAAGTAGCTGTTTTTGGATATTAATCTATTGGGAAAAATAGGTGAACAAATGTACCACAATATACAGAAAATTAAAAAATGACAATATGTTTTTATATGGTACGAGTTGTCACCCTCCACATCTTATGTCCATGTTACATATAATGAGTTTTTATGGATAAAAAATTGTGTAGTTTGAATTATGTTTTTGAAAAGGAAATACAACATATGGTTGATAATTTTAGCATGAGGAGATATAGTAAAGATGTGGTAGAAAGCTCAAGGTTAAAAGTTTTAAATATACATTATAGTACAGACTTTTTAGATAAAGGCAGATGTACAATTCCCCATGGAAAACATTCTGAGGGTAATTACTGGAAGATTAACAAAAAATTACAGTAAAGAGATTTATTTTGTTACAACATACAATGTCCTTACTGAACAAATAATTAAAGAGGTACGAGGTTATTGTGCTATTATACTCCGAGATAAATGTTTGAGGGGTTTAGTTAATGGTACTCCACATATATCATATTAAAGAGGACAGAACTTGACGCACATGGTGGCACAGGGTAAATTTATTCCACCAAATGATAGTTTATAATGTAATATTATTTTAAGAATGGGTACACTTAAATGTCAAAAATGTTCTGTTTGTAAATATATTTTTTTTTACCATCAATGGATTTAAATTTTATCCAAGTGAAGCTTTGTCATGCAATACTGAAAGAATAATATATATATTAAAGTGCACATCATTTATTTTGTATTGGACAAACTTACAGATCTTTTAAAATTTGTCTGCAAGAACATGTTAGAGATACTAAGAACAAAAGGATGGAGAGTCATTTGGGTGCACATTTTAAACAGTTTCATGATGCCAAACCTGAATATGTAAAAGGATGTATTTTGGAAACAGTCAGTTTAAATTTAAGGGAATATGTTGATATTAAAAATAAATTATTGTACAAAGAAACTATTCATTTTAAAGTATAATACTTAGGCCTGAATAAGGAATGTAATTGGAAGTATATGATTAGGTAATTGTATATGTTAATTGTTTTTCTGTGACTATTTAAACCACTGATTTTGAAGTTCTCTTTTACTCTTCGAAGGCTTTTGGCCAAGGCGCTATGTCTGGAGAATAAACTTATTTACTGGAGTTCGTAGTTGTGGTTTTGGTTTTTACAGTACTTTTCCTTGGATAGACAACAAATTTGGAAGACATTTTTGGGAATACGATAAGCAAGCAGATTTTAAAAATTCCTTACAGAATATTTTGTCACATATGATGAGGCAGCCAAGGGTTGTAACTAAGGAAACGATTATTTTGAGCTGGGACAAGGGATCTAAATTGCCTAGACATAAGGCTTTGCTAAGTCTAATGTTGTCAGCAACCAAAGACATAATTACTAGAAAATAGAAAATACAAATCTAATGCAACTGTAACTGAAGTAATGAATGTTGTGATGGAAATAAAAATTCAAGGTGGGACTTTTAGAAAAGGGAAAGAGCAAATTACATAGGAATTAAATGGAATTTGCGATAGCAATGCATACAAAATAATGTTCAGGAGGCAGAGTGAGGCTTAAGGGGAAGGTAATAACTGAGAAATTAATGTAATAGAATGAATGATAAATGTTAAAAATATATACGTATACTACATGAAAATAACTGTGGTTACGGTTTTTCTGTTCCATTACTGTAAGTGCACACTTCACTTAAAAAATTTTGTTTAATATAGATGTTACATGAAAGACTATCTTGGCCCAAATTAAACCCAGAAGGATTAGGAATGTCAATACGTGGACAACCTGCTGCATATTCCGACCTAGGATGCCGAGAATATGACCTGGTCATTCTTTATGCTCAGAAATAAGAAACAGGAGTGACCAATGAAAACTATCTTTATATGCAGGCAATTCTCAACTGAGACAAGATCATGAAGAAATTTTTTCCAGTTTGTAGAAATGCCTCTGAACCTGCAACCAAGAGTGCAATGAAAAAAGGAATTATCCTAGGATGTCACCTAATTAGGCCACTAGGAGCCAAGTGACCACTTAAGGGATCACGCGCAACTCAGTCTTCTGCAAAACCTACTTCACAGTGGCTAGCAACCTGGCAGACACTCGTGTTCAGAGGAAGACCAATCGGCAGCAATTTCAGCAGGAAATGATATCCAGAGCAAACTGGAAGGTTTAGCACTTGAATTTGCTTATTTGTGCTCAGCACTTGTTGTTAGCAGTAAATAAGCTACAAATTACTACAGCACTCAACCTTCCTGTTTACCTAGAGGAAAATAGTTTTTGTACTTACTTTTCTCACTTGCTTAGAGAAAAACAGATCTTATACTAACACGTCCCTCACTTGTCTAGAGGAAAGTAGTTTTTTTTATTCAGGCATGTCCAAGGGTCAGCTCTCAGTGTTCTCTCCTGTCTATCTGATGAATCTGGGCATCTTGGGGCAATGTAGAAATTGTCTCATGTACACAGACAACCCTCTCCTCCTACCACCCAACACCGCAACCTGTGAGAGAGGCATTTATCTAGCCAAACTGGAGGTAAAGCTCTCTCCAACCAAGACTTAACTTGACAGTCAAGAGGAGAGGTAACCACTTGCACCACACCACACTCATCACATAGTCCCACTAAACCTACACCACCAGAATCCACACAAAGAAACACAAAAACATTTGCAGAGGCTCTCAATAATAATCTGCTCAAGCAACAGAGACCTCCAAAGCAGAAACACAAGCAACCTCCACCCCCCCCCCCAACACAACACAAATGACACATAGCCCACAGACTTGGTGTGCCACTCAACCTCAGCCCATAAGGCAAAACAATGTACCCAACACACTAGTCATAGGTGAGACTCTATAGTCAGGCACACTGATGTCCCACTCACCAGGCTAAACAAGGAGAAGGTTACTGTCAGCTGCCTGTCGGGTGCCAGGATCCACCACATAACTGACGCATTCAGGTCACTCCATAACAAGTACAAATATGACTCTGTCATTGTCCATGTTGGTGTAACGACCTGACACGTACCTCCCTGGACTACATGAAAAGAGACATGGAAGAGCTCTCCGATCTTGCAGCCCAGGCAGGTATAACCCTAGCCTTGAGTAGCATCCTGCCATCGCCCAGAATTATACCACATTACAAAGACAAAATGATTGACTTCAACAATTGGCTAAGCTTCTGGTATCATTCTAAGGGGATCTACTGTCTGTCTGCCTGGGACGACATTGTCGACAGACCACGATGCTTTGCCACAGATGGCCTGCACCTGTCGCCCCTGGAATTCCGGATACTGGCTAAGGGTCTTGCCGCTCCCATAGTGCCTTTTTTAGGCAAGGTTCAAATGACAAATTCTCCACCGTAACAGGAACAGGCAAGCAAAAAAGTACAGTTGTGTACACTTACCACAAATGTAGATGTTCGAGTGTATTCACTGTTGCAGTCCTTTCAAAGGGGTTATCTGTCTCCCGGTAGCCCTCAGTCAGGCAGAATACCAAAGTCCTTGGTATATGACGTCAGCTGCCTCCGGATTAAGCCTGACGCCAGGACGTCCGGTATAAAAAGACAGGCAGCCAACGTCATTTCCTCAGTTTTTATTGCCATAACTGTCAGGAGCCCCCCATAAAAAAAGACCAGGTAAAGAAAACATCCAGTCTGTGCCCTAGGAAAAAGGGGATGGAAGGGGAGGAAACCAGGACTGCAACAGTGAATACACTCGAACATCTACATTTTTGGTAAGTGTATACAACTGTACTATGTTCATCACATTTTACTGTTGCAGTCCTTACAAATGTGTTGATTCCCAAAGCCCAGGAAAAAATAAAAAGTGAGTCAGAAAGTACAGTTGTGTACACTTACAATAAATGTAGATGTTAGAGTGTATTTACTGTTGCAGTCATCACACTTGGGTTATCTGCTTGCAGTAGCCCTCAGTCAGCCTGATTAACAAAGTCTTGGGTTCCCATCTCCCATGACGTCAGGTAGTCAGGGGTATAAAGCATGCAGCCGATGTCATTAGATCAGTTTTTCTTGCCCCAGATGCCCCCATAATGGGAAGCAATTATATATACATAAGGTTACACCTCCAAAAAAAAGCAAATACACCAAAAAGCTTTAGACATAGTAAGCAAGAATAGAGGTATAGCCAATAGACGTCACAGGGCTGGAGGGAGGGTAACTAGGACTGCAACAATGAATAAACTATAACATCTACATTTATGGTAAGTGTACACAACTGTACTATGTTCTTCGTGTTTCACTGTTGCAATCATCACATTTGGGTAGATTCCCAAAGCTAAGGATGGGAGGAGGAAATTAGATAGCAATAGGACCAGCGATAAAGCCCTGCAAGATTGCAGTGGCAAAGTCGACCCTGGATTTAGAGAAAATTGGCAAATAGTAATGCTTGGTGAAGGTATGTACAGAACTCCAGGTAGCAGCTTCTAGGATGTCCCTGGTAGGGACACCTCTGAGAAAGGCTGTAGAGGTAGATGCAGCTCTGGTAGAATGTGGTCTAATCCCCTGTGGGGTAGGGCCTTCCATAGTGCTTATAGCAGAAATGAATGCAATGGCCTATCCACTTAGAAATTATTTGTTTTGAAATGGCCTTCCCCTCTGCCCCTGCAGCAAATGCAACTAGCAGTTGTTCAGATTTCCTGAGAGGTTTAGTCCTGTCCAAATAAAATCTAATTTGTCTGTACACATCCAAGGAGTGCAGAATTCTCTCCCCTTTGTTCTGTGGGTTAGAAAAGAAGGTTGGCAAATTAATGGACTGATTAAGGGCCACATTGGATACCACCTTGGGCATGAAGGAGGGACTGGACCCGAGGGACACCCTATCCGCATGAAAAATGATGAAAGGCGCCACTGCCATGAGGGCCTGCAATTCAGACACTCTTCTGGCTGAAGTGATGGCTAAAAGGAAGTCTGTTTTCCAAGAAAGGAATTTCAACTCTGCATTTGCAGCAGACTCAAAAGGAGGTAGAGTTTTTCCAATACAAAGTTAAGGTCCCAGGCTGGGGTAGGAGCTCTCCTGGGTGGTCTTAAGTTTTTGGCCACTCTGAGGAACTGCTTCAACAGTGGATGAGAGAAGAGGGGTTGTTCTGTGTTGTAATGAGCTGAAATGGCTGAGGCATGAATTTTGATGGAGGAAAGGAAAGGCTCCTGTGCAACATCTCAGTTAAGTATTGGAGAATCTGAGGTAAATTGGGCGCTGCTGTGTCCATCCCCTGAGTTTGGTTCCAGGAACAGAATCTTTTCCATTTTTCAGTGTAAGATTTTCTAGTACTAGGCTCCTCCTTGCCTCCAAAATGACATCCAACACTTGTTAACTGAGGGATGGTAAAGGAGAGATCAGGTAATTAGCCAGGCTGCCAGGTTCGGTGTTTGAAGCTGTGGGTGCAGAATCTGGCCCTCCTGCTGAGACAGCAGGACAGGGTTCTGAGGCAGGTGCCATGGTGCTAGCAGTGACACATTGCGCAAAAGGGGATACCAATGCTGGCGTGACCAGTCTGGAGCAATCAGTATCGTCCTTGGTTTGTCCTGTTTGATCTTTAGTAGTACCTTGGAGAGAAGAGGCAGAGGAGGAAAGGCATAAACTGAAAGTTTTTTTCAGGTGAAGGGCAGGGCATCCACTTTCCAAGCTTATTTGTGGGGAGTCCTTGTGCAGAATGTTTTCAAATGGTAGTTCTGGAGGGAGGCAAATAGGTCTATATCTGGGCTCCCCCATTTGTTTCTCAACATGTTGAAAATCCTTGGTTCCAGTTTCCACTGATGTGGATCAATGAGATTTCGGCTTAGATCGTCTGCCAGTGTGTTTAGCTTTCCTGACAGGAATTGAGCCTCTAGGTGCACTTGGTAGCTCAAGGTGGTGTTCCACAGAGCCATGGCTAGTCTGCAGAGGGGGCATGAGTGGGTTCCCCCCTGCTTGTTTATGTACCACATAACCGTGGTGTTGTCCATCTTTACCATTAATTGCCCTGGAAGGATGTGGTCCTTGAAGGCTGTCACAGCATTCTGTACAGCTAACATTTCTTTCTGATTGATGTGCAGGTGCATCTGACTTGGGTTCCATTAGCCCTGAATGTACGTCCCTGCCAAGTGAGCCCCCCCATGCATAGTCTGATGCGTCTGTTGTTAGGGTTTGGGCGGCAGGGGGTAGAGTGAATGGCAGTCCCTTGTTTTGGTGACAGGCATCAGCCCACCAAAGGAACTCTGTCTTTATACAAGGAATGATAGGAATCATTGCTTCTAGATCCTGAGAATGCTGACACCATAGGCTTTTTAGATACCATTGCAGTTTCCTCATATGCAATCTTGCATATGGAATTAGTAGAATACAGGAGGCCATGAACCCTAGGGCTTGCAGTGTTTTCCTTGCAGATAGTTGGGTCTTTGTGGCTAGTCGTTTGAAGTAGGCTGTCAAATGAACTTGTTTTTCTGGCATGAGAAAAGCCATCTGGGAAGCTGAGTTTAAGCTTGCTCCCAGGAATACAATTTGTTGGCAGGGTACAAGATGTGATTTCTTTTTGTTTACAGTGTACCCCAGGGAAGTTAGCAGTTTCTGAACAAATGCCAGATGATTCAATAGTATGTCCTGGTTTTCTGCCTGAATTAGACAATCGTCCAGGTATGGGTATATTTGAATATTTCTTTGCCTGCAAAATGCAATGACTGGAGGTAGGCACTTTGTGAATACCCTGGGTGCAGTAGATAAGCCAAAGGGCAGTGCAGGGAACTGACAGTGCGTGTATCCTGCTTTGAAGCGTAGGTATCTTCTGCAAGATTCCCTGATTGGGAAGTGCAGGTATGCTTCTTTTAAATCCAGTGTTGCCAACCAGGCATCTTTGCCTAGCATTGGAAGCAGTTGGTGAAGAGCTAACATCTTGAATTTTGGGATCACCAAAAATGTGTTTAGGATAGAGAGATCCAGTATAGGATGCCAGGAGTTGTCTTTTCTGGGCACCAGGAAAAGTCTTGAGTAGAAACCTTGTCCCCGTTCCTCTTCTGAGACAGGTTGAATAGCCCTTATGCTTGAGAGCAAGAATTTGCTTTTGAGCCTCCACCCACTGATTTGGGGGTAGGTCTGGCCAACCTTTTGGTGTTGGTAAGGAGTGAAAGTGGAATCTGTATCCTTGGGAAACTATATTTAAAACCCATTTGTCCTGGGTAATGAGTTCCCAATTTTTTGCCTGCTGGGCAATCTTCTCCCCTAAGGGAACAGTCAGTTGTGCAGGGCTTGGAAGATTTAAAGTTAAGTCATTGAGACAATTTACCATAGAGGGGAGTCGTGCCACTCCCTGCTTTGGAAGTGGGAGCCCCCCACTGCTTAGCCTTGTGAGTACCTTGGGACTGAAGCCTCGGTGTTCTACTGGTTCTGGGTTTGGACTGAGAAGGCCTGGAAGAGGCAGGAAAGGACCAATTTTTTGAGGGCCAATGCCTACTAAATCTGGGAGGCTGTACTTGCAGGAAATCTTTAACAGTTTGCATAGATTTAGCTTTTTCCTCCATCTTTTTAAGTACTACTACTGCTTTATTGCCAAACAGGAAGTCTTGGTTTAAGGGAGCATCCAGCAATTTAGCTTTAACATGATCTAGCAAAAATTGCTCCTTAAGCCAAGCATGCCTTCTAAATACAGACCCAGTGACAGCAGCCCTGCAAGATGCCTCTAGAGAATCAAAACCACATTGCAAAGTATGTTTTCCAACTTGTTCAGCAGAATGCATTAAATCCTGTAAATCTTTATTTTCAGCACAGTCAGGAATCAACATCAATTTCTGTTTAAGCAATCCAATAATATGCTGCTGATACTTTAACATATGAAACTGGCACTTTAATGCCCAAGGTTGCAGAAGTGTATACCTTCTTACCCCATCTATCCAGCGCCCTGGAATCTCTATCAGAGGGGGTAGGATTTTTGGCAGTAGTAGCCTTAATGCCCTTACGTCCCTGTGAAATGGTCTCGGGATCCCCAGTAGGATTTTTTAAAAGGAACTTGTGAGAGTCAGGAACCCTGTAATAGCTATCTGGTTTTCTGGGAGCAGGAGGTAAGGAGTCAGAGGCCAAGCTAGATTCCGAAAAGGCATCATCAACAATATCCAGTACAGGTGGGATAGCTAAAGGCCTGTGTTAGGGCAGGAGTAAGAAATTCCTAAGCCTCTTTTTAGAATCAGAGTAATCCTGCCTTTCCCAGTGGAAATGCTCCCTAACAGTACGCAAGGTTTCACCAAAAGAGAAACCCTCTGGGGGGGGGGGGGCAGAGGGAAGAGTCTCCTCTGCATCAGAATCCTCATAGGTAGATAAGGGTAAATCTTGGTCAGAGGAAAAAAATTTCAGAATCCTGATCAGAAGAATCATAAGCAAAGTCCGTCCTAGGTCTCTTAGAGGGGTAAGGTTGGCTTCCCCTGATTAAAGTAACAAGGTGTTCAGCCATTCTTATCATTTGTTTTTTAAGCATAGAGGCCTGACCATGCGGTCTGGGCATCGGTTTTCAAGGCATGGATCGAGTTTTAGACCTTGAAGAAGAAGATGGCGTCAGTTTAATATGCAAGTCAGTAGGCCTGAATACACCCTCAGAAGCCGGTGCCTGCACAGTGGTTCCGGACCCATCCAAGGTAGAGACATCCACAGGTTCCACAGTTGAAGCATCTTGCAGCATACTGGACTCCGAATGGGTCTCAGTAGAGGCCTGCGAATCTGAAGTAGTGGGTATCAGGGCCTGTGAAAGCACCTCACTGAGTACCAGGGAACTGGCGACTAGCTTAGGAGAAGCGTCATCGGCACCTTTGGACTTATGCGGTCTGTCTCTGTCTTTAGCTTTGCGTTTTTTCAGGATGTCGGTAGTCGGGTGGCTTACCAAAGCCATTTCTGGATAATTGAACAGAGTACCAAAATATTTAGAAGTGAAAATATACAGACGACGAACAGTTCGTTGTTTAAATAAGGCACAAAACTGACGTCGTGGTCAGGGCCTAGACAAGGAATGCAGTACGAATTAAAATCTTTATGAGGTATTTGCTTTCCACAAGAAATACAATTACTGACTTTTACTGACATCATTTTAGATCAAGAAAAAGTTTCCCCAACGGGGTACTTAGCTTAGTTGAAGACTTCGGTTCTGAAACTCGAAAACAAAAATTTCAGGAGTCGGCCGACCAGCACCTGCGAACTGCTCCTGCTTCGGGCACCGCATGGCAAGAAAGACTGATGTAATGACATCGGCTGCATGCTTTATACCCCTGACTACCTGACATCATGGAAGATGGGACAGCAACAGACGCAGGACACAAGACTTTGTTAATCAGGCCGACTGAGAGCTACTGCATGAGTATGTTCTGTCCTCCTTGGGGGAGGCTTACCATGCTGTTTGTAGCAGAAATGGATGCAGTGTGCTATCCATTTGGAAATGGTTTCTTTGGAGATAGCTTTGCCTTCTGCCCCTGTAGCAAAGCTAACCAGCAATTGATCAGAATTTCTGAAGGATTTAGTCTTGTCCAGATAGTATCTGAGCTATCTGTGCACAACTAGAAAGTGAAGAATCCTTTCACCCTTGTTTTGGGGATTAGGAAAGGTGGTGGGCAAATGAATGGATTGGTTGAGAGCCACACTGGACACCACCTTGAACATGAAGGATGGGTTAGTTCTGAGGGATACCCGGCCTGCCTGCAAGATGATGAAGGGTTCCGCAGCCATGAGTGCTTGCAGATCAGAAACACTTCTGGCTGAAGTGATGGCCAGAAGGAATGCCGTCTTCCAGTTGTAGCTATGCAGAAGAAGCTGGTTCAAAAGGAGGCAGGGTGAGCTTTTCCAAAACACAGTTAAGTTACCAAGCTTGTGTTGGTGCCCTTCTGGGGGGGGCTCAAGTTGCTAGCCCCTCGGAGGAACTGTTTGATCAAAGGGTGTGAGAAGAGGGGCTGCTCAGTGGGAAAATGAGCAGAAATAGCACAGGCATGAATTTTAATAGAGGAGAGAGAGAGAGAGACCACTGTAGGTCAGCTAAGTAATCCAGGATGAGAGGGATGGAGGACTGTGCAGTATTGCTCCCCTTAGCCTGGATCCAGGTGCAGAACCTTTTCCATTTATCTGCATAAGACTTTCTGGTGCTAGGGCATCTGGCATCATGGATAACATCCAGAACTTGTTTACTGAGGATGGCAGATTGGTTCTGCATTAGGGAATAAGCCAGGCTGCCAAAATGAGTGTCTGCAATTGGGGATGCATGAATTCCCCTTCCCTCTGAGTTACAAGGTTTGGAATCTGAGAAAGATGCCATGGAGGCAGCGGGGACAGGCTGCACATCAAGGGGTACCAGTGTTGTTGGGGCCAGTCTGGAGTTATAAGAATGGTCCTTGGTTTTTCCTCGCTTATTTTGAGCAGTACCCTGGGATGAGAGGTAGGGGAGGTAAGGCACAGACAGAAAGGTTGAACCAGGGGAGGGACAGGACATCCACTTTCCAAGCCATGCAGTGATGTTCCCTGACGCAGAATTTGCTGAGCTGATGGTTGGTGTGTGAGGCAAAAAGTTTGACCTTCGGGGTTCCCCATTTTTAAGTTATTAGGGTGAAGTTACGTCTGTTGAGCTGCCACTTGTGTGGGTCCAGAAGGTTTCTGCTTAACTGGTCTGCCAGGGAATTGAAAGGGCCTGGTAGGTATTGAGCTAACAGGTGTAGTTGCATGGAAGAGGCTGTGAGCCAAAGGGTCATGGTCAGCCTGCATAGAGGGTAGGAGCGAGTCCCTCCCTGCTTGACATACCACATCACAGTGGTGTTTGTCTCTTTTGATCAGTAGAACCTGTGGAGAAAGAAGGGGTTTGAAAGCTATCAAGGTGTGCTGCACAGCCATCATCTCTTTTTGATGTGCAGGGGGGATTTGCTGTGGGCTCCATTGGCCCTGTATGCACCTGCCATCCAGGTGTGCACCCCAAGCGTAGTCTGATACAACTGCGGTGAGGGTCTGGGTGGCAGGGTGTGGGGAGAAGAGCAGTCCCTTGTTGTAGGAACATGCTGTTGCCCACCAAAGAAAATCCTTTCTGAGGCAAGGAATTATAGGTAGAAGGGTTTCCAGGTCTTGAGAGTGTTCACACCAAAGGCTCTTTAGGTACTATTGAAGTTTCCTCATATGCAGTCTGGCATATCGAATGAGGAGTATGCAAGATGCTTTGAACCCCAGAGCTTGCAGGATTTTCCTTGCAGAAAGCTGAGGCCTGGTGGCCAGCTGAGAGAAGTAGCCTGTCAGGGAAATTTTGTTTCTCTGGTGTAAGGTATGCCATCTGGGATGCTGTGTCCAGACTTGCTCCCAGGACAATTATCCTTTGGGTGGGCACCTGTTTTGATTTCTTTTCGTTGACTGGGTACCCTAGGGAGGTTAGTAGAGTCTTTACAAACACCAGGTGCTTGAGCAGCTTTTCCTGGCTGTCTGCCTGAATAAGGCAGTCATCTAAGTATGGGTAAATTTGAATATTTGTCTGCAAAGGGCAATGGCCAGAGCCACGCATTTTGTGAAAACTCCGGGAGCAGCAGATAAGCCAAAGGGAAGCGCAGAGAACTGAAAGTGTTGAGATCCTGCCCTGAAGCGGAGATATTTTCTGCACGATTCCCTGATAGGAAAGTGGAGGTAGGCCTCTTTTAGATCTAGGGTGACTAGCCAAGCATCCTTGGAGAGCAAGGGGAGCAGCTGCTGCAGGGTGAGCATTTTGAATTTTGGGATCGCCAGAAAGGTGTTTAAAATGGATAGATTGTGGATGGGGCGCCAGGTGCCCTCTTTCCTGGGCACCAGAAAAAGCCTGGAGTAGAAGCCTTGGCCTATCTGTTCTGCAGGAACATGCTCTACTGCCCTCAAAGAGGGCAGGGAATGGATTTGCTTCCGAGCCTCTGCCCACTGACTTGGTGGTAGATCTGGGAACCCTTTTGGGGTTGGAAGGGTGTGGAAGTAGAATTTGTATCCCTGAGACACAATGTTCAGAAAGTACAGTTGTAAACACTTACCATAAATGTAGACATCAGACTGTATTCACTGTTGCAGTCATCATATTTGGGTTATCTGCCTGCAGGTAGCCCTCAGTTGGCCCTAATACCAGAGTCTTGGGATTTCTGTGTCGGACGCTGTCGCTTCTTCCCTGACGTCAGGGGTATTAAACATGCAGCCGTTGCCATTACATCAGTTTTTCTTGCCCCAGATGTCAGGTGCACCCACAATAGGAAGCAATTATGTGGTACGGTACACCCCCATCAAAAAGCAAATACACAAGAAAAAATAAATATACCAACAAGGAAATGTAGAGCCAAGAGAAGTCAGGGGGCTGGAGGGAGGGTAACCAGGACTGCAACAGTGAATACACTTGAACATCTGCATTTATGGTAAGTGTACACAACTGTACTATGTGCTTTGTGTTTCACTGTTGCTGTAATCACATCTGGGTTGATCCCCAAAGATAAGGAAGGGAAGAGGAAGTTAAAGAGCATTAGGACCAGATATTAAGCCCTGCAAGACTGCAGTGGCAAATCCAGTTCTGGATTTAGAAAACATAGGCATGTGGTAATGCTTGGTGAAGGTATGCACAGAGCTTCAGGTAGCAGCTTCTAGGATGTCCCTGGTAGGGACTCCTGTGAGAAATGCCGCAGAGGTAGATGCAGCCCTGGTGGAATGTGATCCTATCTCCTGTGGGGTAGGTTTTCCATGGTGCTTGTAGCAGAAATTATTGCAATGGGCTATCCATTTAGAAATTATTTGCTTTGAAATGGCCTTCCCCTTTGCCCTTGCAGCAAAGCCAACTAGCAGCTGTTCAGATTTTCTGAGAGGCTTAGTCCTGTCCAAACAGAATCTAAGTTGTCTGCGCACATCCAGAGTGTGCAGTACTCATTCCCCTTTGTTTTGTGGATTAGGGAAAAAAGTAGGCAAACAAATGGACTGATTTAGGGCCAACCTAGACACCACCTTGGGCATAAAGAAAGGATTAGTCTGGAGGGAAATTATCTGCATGGAAGATAATGAAGGGTTCCCACTGCCATGAGGGCCTGTAATTCAGACACTCTTCTTGCTGAAGTGATGGCTAGAAGGAAGGCTGTTTTAGGAATTTCAACTCTGCTGTTGCAGCTGGCTCAAAGGGGGGAAGAGTGAGCTTTTTCAATACAAAGTTAAGGTCCCAGGCTGGAGTGGGAGCTCTCCTGGGGGGGTCTTAAATTTTTGGCCCCTCTAAGGAATTATTTTAGCAATGGGTGAGAGAAGAGGGGTGGCTCAGTATTATAATGTGCTGAAATGGCAGAGTCATGAATTTTAACTGACGAGAAGGATAGGCACTTGTGGAGCATTTCTGTTAATTACTGAAGAATATGAGGTAAGCTGGGCACCATTGTGCCCATCCCCCGTGACTGGCTCCAGGAACAGTATCTTTTCCACACTCCAGCATAGGATTTTCTAGTACTAGGCCTCCTTGCCTCCAGCACCTGCTTACTAAGGGATGCTAGAGTAGAGCTCAAGGAATTGGCCTGGCTGCAAGGTTCAGGGTTTGAAGCTGAGGGTGCAGAATCTGGCCCACCTGCTGGGACAGCAGGGAAGGGGTCTGAGGCAGGTGCCATGGTTGCAGCAGTGTCGTACTGCGCAAGAGGGGTAACAGTGCTGGCATGGCCAGTCTGATGCAATCAGTGCTGTCCTTTGCTTGTCCTGTTTGATCTTTAGTAGAACCTTAGAGAGGAGAGGAAGAGGGGGAAAAGCATAAACCGAGATGCTTTCCCAGGTAAAGGACAGGGCATCCACTTTTCAAGCTTGACTGTGGGAAGTTCTTGTGCAGAATTTGTTCAACTGGTAGTTCTGAGGGGAGGCAAACAGGTCTACCTCTGGAGTCCCCCATTTGTTCCTCAAGAGGTTGAATATTTTGGGTTCTAGTTTCCATTCGTGTGGGTCCATGAAATTTCTGCTCAAGTCTGCCAGTGAATTTAGTTTGCCTGGCAGGAATTGTGCTTGTAGGTGCACTTGGTTGCTCAAGGCTGTGTTCCACAGAGCCATTGCTAGTCTGCAGAGAGGGTACGAGTGGGTTCCTCCCTGCTTGTTTATGTACCACATAACTGTGGTGTTGTCTGTTTTTACCAATAGCTGTCCTGGAAGAATACGGTCTTTGAAGGGTGTCAGAGCATTCTGTACAGCTAACATTTCTTTTTGATTGATATGCAGGTACATCTGTCTCGGGTTCCATTTGCCCTGAATGCACTGCCCTGCCATGTGAGCCCCCCATGCATAGTCTGATGCATCTGTTAGGGTTTGGGTGGCAAGGGGTAGAGTGAAAGGGAGTCCATTGTTATGGTAGCAGGCCTCTGCCTACCAAAGGAACTCTGTCCTCATACAAGGAATGATAAAAATCATTGTTTCCAGGTCCTGAGAATGTTGACACCATAGGCTTTTTATATACCATTGGAGTTTCCTCATATGCAGTCTTGCACATGGAATTAGTAGAATGCAAGAAGCCATGAACTCCAGAGCTTGGAGATAGCTGGGGTTTTGTGGCCAATAGTTTCAAGTAGGTTGTCAAATAAACGTGTTTCTCCGGAGTGAGGAATGCCATCTGGGAAGTTGTGTTCAAGCTTGCTCCCAGGAATAAAATCTGTTGGCAGGGTACTAGGTGAGATTTCTTTTCGTTGATGGTGTGCTCCAGTGAGGTTAGAAGTTTCTTTATGAATGCCAGATGTTTTAATAGCAAGTCCTGGCTTTCTGCCTGAATCAGACAATCGTCCAAGTATGGGTAAATTTGAATATTTCTCTGCCTGCAAAATGCAATGGCTGGAGATAGACACTTCGTGAACACCCTGGGTGCAGTAGATAAGCCAAAGGGAAGTGCAGAGAACTGAAAGTGCATGAAGCCTGTCCTGAAACGTAGGATCCTCCTACTGGGATTTGCAGGTAAGCTTCCTTTAAGTTTAGGGTTGCCAGCCAGGCATCCCTGGCTAGCATAGGAAGAAGCTGTTGAAGAGTTAGCATTTTGAATTTTGGAACCACCAGAAAGGTGTTGAGAATAGAGAGGTCCAGGATGGAACGCCAGGAGTGGTCTTTTCTGGGCACCAGAAAAAGTCTTGAATAAAAACCTTGTCCCCTTTGTTCTGCTGGGGCACGTTGAATAGCCCTGATACTGAGAAGAGAGAGACCCTGCTGTTGGGCCTCCCCCCATTGATTTGAGAGTAGGTCTGGCCAACCATTTGGGGTTGGTAGGGTATGGAAGTGGAATCTGTATCCTTAGGAAACTATGTTCAAAACCCATTTGCCCTGGGTAACGAGTTCCCAGTTTTTTGCATGCAGGGTGAGCTTTCCTCCTAAAGGAGCAGGCAGTTGAGCAGGGCTTGGAAGGGTTAAGGTTAAGTCACAGCGCCATTATTCCATAGGGGGGTGGCTTACTACTCCCTGCTTAGGAAGTGGGAGCCCCCCACTGCTTAGATCTGTGCATAGCCTGAGACTGTAGCCTAGGTGGTCTGCTGTTCCTGGGTTTGGACTGAAGGCCTGGAAGGGACTGGAAAGGACCAGTTCTTTGAAGGCCAATGCCTACTGAATCTGGGAAGCTGTACTTGTAGGAAATCTTTAACGGTTTGCATAGATTTAGCTTTTTCCTCCATCCTTTTGAGGACTACTTCTGCTTTGTTGCCAAAAAGACGGTCTTGGTTTAAGGAAGCATCCAGTAATTTAGCTTTAACATGATCCGGCAAGTTTTGTTCCTTAAGCCAAGCATGCCTTCTAAGTACAGACCCAGTGACAGCAGCCCTGCAAGATGCTTCTAAAGTGTCAAAACCACATTGCAAAGTATGCTTACCAACTTGTTCTGCAGAATGCATTAAATCTTGCAATTCTGTGTGTTCAGCACAGTCAGGAATCAACATAATTTTCTGTTTAAGTAGTCCCATAATATGCTGCTGATACTTTAACATATGAAACTGCAATTTAAAGCCCTAATGGCCAAAGTAGCAGAAGTGTACACCTTCTTACTCCATCTGTCTAAGGCTCTAGAATCTCTATCAGAAGGGGTAGGATTTTTGGCAGCAGTAGCCTTAATGCCTTTTGGTCCTTGGGAAATGGCCTTCAGATCCACAGAAGGATTCTTGAAGAGGAACTTGTGAGAGTCCGGTACTCTGTAGTACCGGTCAGGTTTTCTGGGAGCTGGAGGTAAAGTATCTGGAGTAAGGCTAGATTCCAAGAAAGCATTATCTACAATGTCCAGAACAGGAGGGATAGCTAAAGGCCTGTGTTGAGGCAGGAGTAAGAATTCCCTAAGTCTCTTTTTGGACTCAGAGTAATCCTGGCTTTCCCAGCGGAAATGCTCCCTAAGAGTATACAAGGTTTCACTGAAAGAAAAATCTTCTGGAGGGGAAGCAGAGGGAATGGAATCCTCCGTATCAGAATCCTCATAAGTAGATAAGGGCAAATCCTGGTAATCAGAAGGAACAGAGATATCAGATTCCTGATTAGAAGAATCAGAAAGAAAATCAGTTCTAGGTCTCTTGGAGGGGGAAGGCTGGCTTCCCCTAATTAAGGTAATAAGGTCTATAGCCATTCTAAGCATTTGTTTTTGAGGCATATGGGCCTGAGCCTGTGGTTTGGTAGTCTGTTTTCTTGGCGTAGTGTGAGTTTTTGGCCTGAGGGATTTGGAACTTCTGGATGGAAACAACGGCATTGGTTTAATATGAATGTCTGTAGGCCTGAATACACCCTCAGAAGCCGGTGCCTGCGCAGTGGCTCTGGACCCATCCAAGGTAGAGACATACGCAAGTTCCATAGTCGAAGAAGCATCTCGCGGCATACCAGACTCCAAATGGGTCTCAGTAGAGGCCTGCGAATCTGAAGTAGCGGGTATCAGGGGCTGCAAAAGCGCCTCACTGAGTACCGGTAGACTGGCGACTAGCTTAACGGAAGCGTCGTCGGCAGCTTTGGACCTATGTGGTCTGTCTCTGTCTTTATCCTTACGTTTTTTCATAAGATCAGTAGTAGGATGGCTTAACGAAGCCATTTCGAAGTAAGTAGAGTACAAAAGTAATTGGCTGCAAAAATGCCACGATGATGAATAGTTTGGGCGTTGAACAAGGCACAAAACCGACACCGAGGGACGTCATGGTCTGGGCCTAAACAAGGGATGCAGTAAGAATGAAAATCTCTATGAGGCATTTGCTTTCCACAGGTAAGACATTTGTTAACTTTTACTGACATCAATTGGCGCAAGAAAAAGGATCCCCATCAGGGTACTTACCTTTTTTGAAGACTTTGTGTCTGAAACTCGAAAACGAACATTTCAGGAGACGGCTGACCGGCACTTGCAAAATGCTTCTGCTTTGGACACCGCATGGCAAGAAAGACTGATGTAATGGTGTTGGCTGCATATTTTATACCCCTGACGACCTGACGTCAGAGAAGAAGCGACAGCAGCAGACGCAGAAATCCAAAGACTCTGGTATTCAGGCCAGCTGAGGGCAACCTGCAGGCAGATAACCCAAATGTGAAGACTGCAACAGTGAAACACGAAGAACATCCCATCCGTCCTTGGTAATGGTGGCCCAGGTGCTTGATTGAAAGGAGAGTTTTCTTCCTAGGAGTAAGTGAAGGTGGGCAGAGGGGAGGTCGGGAGGAGGTGAATCACTGAGTTCTTACCATAAGGGGGTGGCTTAGAACTCTCTGGTTTTGAAGTGGAGGTATTCCACTGCTTAGATCTCTGCAATCCCCTGGTGCTGCCATCTGAAAGGTTCTGTTTCCAAGGGGTCTAGGCTGGGCCTGTTTACTCGGAGCAGGAAAGGACCAGTGCTTGGAGGGACAATGCCTGCTGAAACTATGGGGATGGACCTGTAAGAAATCTTTAACTGTTTGCATAGATTATGCATTTTCTTTCATCTTTTTTAAGACCTCCTCTGCCTTAGTGCCAAATAAGTTATCTTTGTGCAAGGGGGCATCCAACAATTTAGATCTGACATGGTCTGGCAGGGGTTGTTCCTTACGCCATGCATGTCTTCTAATAACAGATCCAGTGACTGTTGCCCTGCAAGAAGCTTCTTGGGCATCAAAACCACAGTGCAAAGTGTATTTAGTTACTTGACTTGCAGAATCCATTAAGTCTTGCAAATCTTTACATTCCTCCCAAGCAGGAAAGGAAGACATTTTTGTTTAAGGAGTTCCAAGGTATGTTGCTGATAATTTAAGCATATGGAACTGACAGTTTAGTGCCCTGATAGCAAGAGTAGCTGAGGTGTATAGTATTTTACCCCATCTGTCCACTGTTTGGGAATCCTTGTCTGAGGGGTTGGGATTCTTAGCAGAGGTTGCTTTAATTCCTTTTGGCCCTTGAGAAATGACCTCTGGGTCAGCTGTAGGATTTCTAAAAAGATATTTGTGTGAGTCAGGAACTCTGTAGTACCTGTCTGGTTTTCTGGGAGCAGGAGGTAGGGCATCAGGAGTCAAGCTGGATTCAAGGAAAACATCATCCACCACATCCAGGACTGGGGGGATGGCCAAGGGTCTGTGTTGTGGAAGGTCAAGGAATTCCCCGAGTCTCTTTTTAGACTGAGGGTAGTCCTGACTCTCCGATTGGAAATGCTCCCTTAAAGTATGCAGGGTTTCCCCAAAGGAAAAATCCTCTGTGGGGAAGAGGCTGAAGGAATGGAATCCTCTGCATCAGAATCCTCATAAGTGGAGAGGGGTTGCATGTCTTCAGAGTCAGATGCATCAGATTCATCTGACTCTTGTTCAGACAAAACTACTGGGGACAGATCTCTTTTCCTTTTTGAGGGGGTAACTTGGCTTCTCCCGATCAGCATAATAAGGTCTTCTGCCATTTTAAGCATTTGAGACTGAGCAAGGTAGCATGTGCCTGAGAGTGGGTAGTCATTTTCTTGGGTGTGGTTCGAACCCTGGGCCTAAGAAAGTCGGATGTTTTTGAAAGAAAAGTAGTTGTGAAAGAAGACGTCGGTTTGTGTCGAGATTCGGTGGTGTGAAGGACTTCCTCGGAAACCAGTGCCTGCTCAGTGGCTCTGGACCCATTCAAGGTAGAGATGACCGCAGGATCTTTAGACAAAGAAGAGTTTTGTGGCATACCGGACTCTGAAAGGGTCTTGGTAGCGGCCTGCAAATCAACTGAAGCGGGCATCAGGGGCTGTGAAAGCGCCTCAATAAGTACTGGAGGAGTGACGACTAGCTTAACAGAAGCGTCGTCAGGTTTGGACCTGTGCGGTCCGTCTCTGTCTTTATCTTTACATTTGTTTCAGATCATCTGTTGTCGGATGGCTTACTGAAGCCATATCAGAATTCGAGGATTGTAAATGAAAATATCTGGCTACAATAAGGGCCAGACGATGGATAGTTCTGGCAATGAACAAAGCACAGAAGCGACAACGGGGGAGGTCATGGTCTGGGCCTAGACAAATGACGCAGTAAGAGCGGAAGTCTCTGTGTGGTATTTCCTTTCCACAGGCGAGACAATTATTAATGTTTTCTAACATCGGTTAGTGCAAGAAAAAAGGATCCCCAATCGGGTACTTAGCTTTAGAAGACTGCAACTTCAGTTCGGAAACGAAAACTCAGGTAGTGGCTGACTGGCACTCATGTGAACTGCTTCTGCTTCAGGCTCCATGGCAAGAAAGACTGATATAATGGCATCGACTGCCTTATTTATACTACTGACGACCTGACGTCAGTCCTCAAGCGACATCAACAGATGCAGAAATACTAAGCCTCTGTTATTCGGGCCGTTAGAGGGCTACCCTGGCAGGGATAACCCAAATGTGATAACTGCAACAGTGAAACATGAACAACATCAAGGCAGTCCCTCATACCCTGTTCTGTCTGTCCCGATATGTGCATTTGGGTCACCCATTATCAACACCAATTCATGTTGTCCTGCATTATCTAGTAGGGCCTACACCATTATAACCCTGCTGTGGGGCATAGGCTGAGATTAAAAACAGTGCCCTATCATTACAGTGGTGCCTGATTGCCATGACTCTGTAACTAATTCTGATGACATCTCTCTCTGCCTTCTGAAGCCCCTCCCTCACCACAACTCCCACATTTCCTAGTTTGTCCTCCTCCTGTCTATTGGAATCTGGGAAATGTGATACTGCATTCTAATTTGCAAGGTTTACAGTTGGGTGCAGCAGGATTTCCACTTGTTGATATAGATGGTCTTGCAGTACCAGCAACAGCAGAGTTCCCTCTTTTGTCAATCCTTATTGAGGAGAAGCACTACCGTCTTAGCAAGAGGGGTGCCCCCAGAATCTCTCTGGTCTTCTTCAGTATAGATGTATGCAGTAATCTAGAAGTCAGGGCTAAATAAGGGAAGGCACTCAGAAGGTCTTTATTCCCAGGAACAGAAAATGCATCCATTGCCAACACTTTAAGGGTAAGAAATGTACAACCCTTAAATCTGGTGATTCTATGTGGAGACAAACAGGATCATCTGCAGCGTACACCAAAGCAGAGTTAATCTTTTGGAAAACCTCTGGGTTCAACTTCCACTCATGGGGGCTGGGTGTGGATCTACTCGGCTGATCTTCCATTGCATTCTAACAGATCCTAGGGAATCACGCTTAGCCTGTACAGGAGATAACAATATGAATCCCCCAATTTGCTGCCGTACCATATAACCGTGGAAATTTGTGTGACTACCTATGGAGTTCAGGATCTCAAGAATGGTATGAGAAACTGAATAGCATAAATTATGGCTAATATTGCCTTGCAAATTATGTGACCTGATGTTATTAATGTTGTTCCATGACCCTCATTCTTAAGGGCCCTGAATGAACTCCCCATGCTTTTTTGGGCACTTCCAAAATCAGAGTCCCTTAGGCCTCAATTAACTGTCATCTCTAGACAGCCTGTCACCTACATCTTCCACCGTCTGAATTCCCCATGGATGGAGGGAATAAGCAGAATAACTTTTTCTGCAGATTGGAGGTGACAACAGAGATTTTTCATGAACTACTACATTGTCCTCATGTGCAGCACAGCTAATGGGATCACAAAGATGGACAGTGACATGTAAACCAGTGCCTTCAAAATAACTCTTGCTCTCGTGAATGTCTTCCTGGATGATGAGATGAAACAGTTGAAGAATGAAATCATCTCCTTCAGAAGAAACCGACCGCAATTCACAATGCCACCCAGGAAGTACTCTGTACAGAACGGTGTGACATTCAACTTCTGGTAGTTCAAGGTTATGCACCCATGTCCACTGCCGGAATGTCAGAATATTTTAGGTCAGGAAATCTCACACATACAAATGAAATTCCTAAATAGCAAAGCTCTGGTGTTCTCAATAGATATCAGTTTCAAAAGTACATAAAAATAAACTGGTGGAATTTTTTACAATGCAAACACTAACATACATTCTAAAACAACATGCATTTTCTGCAGGAGGGACTATGCCTTCACATGTTCCTCAGCATGTGGGAGGTACATTGTATACGCCGCCCTTCTTTTACATACTAACTGAGTGATCACATAAAAGTGGAGAGGTCTGGAACACTATTTACAAACGACACAGTTTTCTTCAATATACAGAGAACTTCAACATTTTGATAAAGTACTTCAAAAAATTATTTTATTACAAATATAGATATATATATATATATATATATACACACACCACAAAAAGAATACAGAATCAGAAGTAATGACATGGTTCCCAGAGACATCTCATTGGTGGTACAGAGTGGAGGGTGTAGCATAATACTGATAACAATTTCTCCTGAAATCTGGCCTGAATTAGGCATTAATCCACATCGGGGTAAATGTGAATTCTCCTGACCCTAAAAGGTGGACTAGAAATGGGGAATAAACATTTTGTTAATTCACTGGGAGCAGTGAATAGGTTAAAGGGGCAAGGAGGTGAATTGGAAGGGTTCCACTCCATACAGAAATGTTATTTATTTTCAGTGATCCCTACAGACAGGAAAACAAACATTCTTAAGGTCCAAGTGGACGAAGAAGGACTATGACAACAAGACATGTAAGACTGAGTAAAGGGTTAAAAATCTGACTTTTTTAAGCAGAAGAAACTTGCTCAGCTTTTAAAACCTAAACAAGGTCTTCAGGTCTCCCTTCTCTGGGAACTAGAAGGAGCCTGAAATGAAACCCTTGGTCAAACAGCAGAACCCTTTCTGTAGCCAGTGAGGAGAATATCCCATCTAAGATTCACAAAGTAAGAGACATCAAGTCTGATGAAGTGAGAGGAATGTCCCTGAAAGGTGGAAGAGATCTCAGTTCGATCTTGTACCCTACGTTTATGAACTTCCTCCCCACCAGGCCATCTACCTGAAACAAAACAGATGCCTTTTTAAATGGCTGTGGAAAAGATGATGGAGGACTAATCAGAACTGACAGATACTCCCTTGGGTGGGACATAGGCTGCTGCTCCTGTGAGACTGCCTTGGCTATTCTATCTATCCATTAGCTATTTTTGAAAACTACCATTTAAATTGCTCAGTTCAAGACTGTTTTCAAAAAACCAAAATCGCCCCATTTTGGAAGAAACCCCTTTCAAATTTGGTTCAAACCCCTTTCCTTTGTGTTTTTGAAGAAAAGTTAACCAAAATACCCAAACTACCTGTGGGAAAATTTCCGGGCTTTTTGGGGTCTGAAAAAGGAAAAGAATTTAAAAACCCGGGGGTTTTTTTCCTTTCCATTTCCCCATCTTTAAGGAGGGGTTTCTTTCCAAAGGCCTTAATGATTTTTCCCCGGATAAACCCCTAAAGGGGTTTTGGAACCTTTGCCAGGTCGGAACTGAATGGGCCCCCTTTCCCTCATAAAAATTTTGGCCCTTTGGTACTTCTAAAAAAATTTTTTAACCAAATTTAAAGGGAAAGGAAAATTTTTCTGCCTTTTGACAAAAAAACCGGGGTTTTGGGAACCAAAGTTGAAGTTTTATTCTTTATTTAAAATTGATTTTTTCCTTTATATCCCCCAAAAACCCTTTAATAATTTAATAATCCTTAATTTTAAATTTTTAAAATATAATTCCCACTTTTAAATTTTATCCTAATTAATTAAATTAAACACTTTTTTTAATTTTTATTATAAAAAAATGGCCCCCATGGATCTGGTTTTTCCCCAAGGGCATTTTAACCTCCCCCGTTAGGGGTTGGGGGGCCACCCCTTTGGAAAAAAATATCCTTCCCCTTTGGGGGGGGTTTGCCTCCTGTAAACCCAGTAATGAAGAATTGGGGTTTAAAATTTTCCCACCCATTTTAAAATTTTTTAAACAACCGGGGGGTTTCCTCCTTAGGGTTTTTTCCAAGCAAAGGGGGGCCTTATAAATTGCCCCTTTAGACCTTCATTTTTCCTTCAAAATTTCCCCCTTTGGGGGAATTGATTTTTGGGGGAAGCTTTAAAATTTTTTACTTTAATGTCAAAGGGTTTCACCTTTCAAGGGTTTTGGTTTCTATTTTTTGTAGAAAAGTTTTTTCCTTTTCCTTTTTGGGTTGGGGAATTTGGGGTTTAAGGCTGGGGGTCCACCAAAACGGGCTTGCCTTTGGTCAAGAGTTTATTTTGGGGGTTTCCCCCCTTTGACCCAAGGGGAACCCTTTTGTAGGTGGGGAAAAGAAGGTTTTTAATATTTACCCGGTTTTAAAAGAAAGTTTCCCAAACGGGGCCCCCAGGGGCCTTTAAAGGGACCACCTATTTTAGAAGGGGAAACCGGTTTTTAAGGGGTTTTATTTGGGGCTTTTTGGGGTTTTCAGGTGGGGCCCCGGGTGACCCCCTTTCCGGGGGAATTTTTGATTGTTTTCCCCATGGGATTTCGGTTTGAAATTTTGATCCCCCTTGTTTTGTTGATTAGAAAAGTTTTTTTTCCCCGGTGGGGATGGGGGGCCCCAATTTTTCCAGGCTTTGAGTTTAAGGGCTCCGGGAATCTTTGGGTTTGGGGGCTTAGAGTTTCCCCATCTTTATTAGGGTTTAATTAAACCTGATGAGGTTTTTGGAGATCCCATTTTTAATTTCCCTCAATGTTTTCAAAGGCCGGGTGATTTTCCCCGGAAAGTTTGGGGAGGTTGGCCTTTAAAAAAAAGGGGTTACCAAATTGCAAGCCAGTCTTTTTATGGTTTTTTGACCTTTATGGTTTCCGATAAGGTTGAAACCAACCTTTTGGGGGTTGTGGGGCCCCTTTATAAAAGGGGGCCCACCCCCCCTTTTTGGGGTTTTTGGGGTTTTGGGGGGCAAAGATTTAAACCTTTTAAACTGGGGTTTAACCTTTAAAAGGTTTCGGGCACACAGGGGGACACCATGGTTCCCATTTTGGGGGGGCCCTTTAGGGGGGCATTTACCGGGGCTTAGTTTTTAAAACCCAATAGTATTTTTAAGAATTTATAATTAATATGTTAAATTTTAAAATTTCATAATTTTCACACATTTTAATAATTCACATACCCTTTTTCCTTCCTATTTTAAATATAAAGAACCCTTATAATTTTTTAATTTATTTTTCTTAAAAATTTTTATATTTTATAATTTATTTTTATTATAATATAAATGTTTATTTAAATTTTGTTATTTTATAGCTTCCCCTTTGTTGTAAGTTGTTTATTTAAATATTTTTTACAAAGTTTATTTTTTTATTCCTACCACACCTTATTTAAAATTTTAATATTCACTTTATAATTTTAAGGGTATTAAAAACCACACTATTTTTAAATTAAACCAAACACTTGGGGTCTTTTTTTTATATAATAGCAAATTTATATTATTCCCCATATATATTCTTAACTTTTTACCCATTTCTAATAATAATATGTTTTATCTCTTTATTGATATTTTCCATCATTTGATTTATAATTAAGGAACTTTTAATGTTTTATATTTCCCCCATCATATTGGGTATTAAGTATAGTATGTGGTGTTTGGGTACATTTTTTAATGTTTTGGAAGGATGTATTTAGTTTGAAATTCCTGTAAATGTTTAAAATTGCAAAAATTAAAAATTTATTTTTAAAATTTGAAATTTAATTTATATTTTTTAAAATTTTAAAATTATTTTCCTTTATAAATATAAAATTTTTTTTTTTCCATTTTGGGGGAACATATATATAAATTTATGCTTTTCAATTAACCCATTTTGTAAGCAAACATTTTTCTATTTTGGGGGGTAAAACATTTAATTAATTTTTTGGGCTTTAACTTTATTATTTTTTTTTTATATATGTTTTTTTTTTATAAAATATATTAAATATATATAATATTTTTATATATATATATCCATATTTTTTTTTTAATATCCAATAAAAATACCTTTTTAATCCCTATTTTTTTTACAATTTTATATATATATTTTTAAAATTATATTATAATAATTTTTTTACAATCCCACCAACACACATATTTATTTTTTATATATATATATTATTTTAATATATATTTTTATTTTTAAAAAAATATATATATATATATTTTATTTTTACACCACACATTATTTTTTTTAAAACATATATATATATTTTTTTATTTTTACATATATTTTTTTTTCCCCCTTTTAATAATATATTTTTTTATAATAATATTTTTTTTCACACCCCCTAATATATTTTTTCAATTATAATATATATATAAAAATATTATATATTTATCCCCATTAATATTTATATACATTATTAAATAAAATAACATATTAATTAAATAAAATAACACATATATATCACAAAATATATATATATATACAAATTTTAAAAAAAATATTTTAAAATATATATTATATATAATTACATATATTTTTATATAATATATAATATTATAATATATTTATATATATTTTACTATATATATTTATATCTTATATTTTAAAATTTTTATATATATACATAATAATATATTTTTCATATATATGATATCATATATATATATATATATTATTTTTTGAAATATTATATAATATATATATATATATTTACATAAATATATTTTAAAATTTTATATATATATATATAATATATAAAACAATATAATATATATATATATAAATATTATATATACATATACATATTTTACAAAAATTATACAATTATATTAAACATATATGCATATAATATATTTTTAAAATACAAACATAAAAAAATTTTTAAAAAAATATAAAACATATATTATTATATATATAATATATATATATATAAACATATATTATAATTTTAAAAGTATATATATATATTAATATATATATATAATATATACATTTTGTATATATATTATATATATAAAATATAAAATATATAAAAATATTTTGTATAAATAATATAATATATTATAAAAATATAAAAATATATATATATATATAATATACAATATATATAATACAATATAAATATAATATATTATAATATATAACATATATATTATATATATTAAAAATATATATAAAAAATATATATATATAAAACACACATATAAAATACAAACATATAAAAATATATATATAATATACTATATATAATATATAACAACAAATATATAATAAAAAAATTTTATATACATAAAATATATATCAACAAAAAAAATATATATAAAAAAATATATACATACATAAAATATAATACATACATATATATATAATACATAATTATAATATATATATATATAATAATATTAATAATATATATATATATATATATATATATATAATTTATAATTAATATATTATATACATATATATATATATATAAATATACATATATATATATAATATATATATATTATATATATTAAGATATATTATATATTTTAAAATATATATATATATATATATATATTTTAAAATATATACAAAAACATATTATATATATAATATTATATTATATATATAAAACATATATATATAACAAACATAAAATATATATATATATAATATATATAATATATATATATATATATATATATATATATATATATATATATACATATATATATATAATAATATAAAATATATACATATATAATATTATATATATTTTCATATATTATATTTTATATATATACATATATATATATATAATATAATATTATACATTTTAATATATAAAAAATTATATATTATATATTATAAATTATAAAAATCATATCATATATATATTATATTTTAAAAATTATATATAAAATAAAATATATATATATATAAATATACATATATATATATATATTATATAAATATAATATATATTAATAATTATAATTATATATATATATATATATATACATCATATATATATTATATATATAATATATAAAACAATATATATATATAATATAAAAATATAACAATTTTAAAATAAAATTATATATATATATATTAAAAACATATTATATATATATATATATATATATATACACAATATATATATATATAAAATTTTAAAACATATATATATATATATATTAAAATTTTATATATAACACATATACATTATATTATTATAAAATATTATATTAAAATTATTAATAATAACATTATATTATTATATTTAAAATACATAAAATTTTAATTATTTTTTATATATGATACAATATATAATTTATTTTATACAAAATATATGTATATTATATTAAAAAACATATATATATTATATTTATAAAAATATATCATATAAAATATATATATTATATTCAATATATATTATTATTAAATATATATATATTAAATACATATTATATATATATATATATTATATATTATATTTTTTAAAACAAAAAAAATATATTATATTAATTATATTATATATATATATATTTATTATATATACAAACAATACATTTTATATATATACAATATATATAATAATATTATAATAAATATATATATATAATAAAATATATTTAAAAATATAATATATTTTAACATTTTATTATATTTTATTTATGTTTATTTTAAAATTATTTAATAAAAAATACATTTATATATTATTAAAACATTTTATAAAAATTATTTTATTATTATTATATATTTATATACATATATATATATATATTATATAATTTTAAATACAATATTTATATATAATTATATAATATATATAATAATATAATATTATATATACATTATATATATATTATATTATTAAAACATATTATAATATATATTATAAAATATTATAAAAAATATATATAATATATTATATATAAAAATTATATAATATATTATATATAAAAAAATATTATATATTATATAATATTAAAAATATATTATATATATAAATAATATATATATAATTATATTATTATTTATATTATATATTTATATATTTTTAAAATTAATATTATTTTATTTATTAATTATATAAAATTTATATAATTTTAAAAATATATATATATATATATATATAAAAAATTTTTATATATATATATATTTATTATATTTAAATTATTATAAAAATTTATTATCAAAAATACATTATTTAAAAAAAAAAATATAAAATAAAAATATTTTAAAATATTAAAATTATATATATATATATTTTTCATATATTATATTATATTTTTAATTTTAAAAATTTTATATTATAAAATTATTATATTATATATAATATATATATTATATATATATATATTTTAAAAATATAATTATTTTATATTATATAAAATATATATTTATTATCATAATATATATTTATATATTATATATTATTATATACATTTATATATATATATAATATTAAAATATTATTAAAAATTATATATTTATATATATATATATAAAATTTATATATATTTTAAAACAATATTATATTTATACATATATATTTATAATATATATATTTATATTAAAACACATATATTATAATTTTAAAATACATATTATTATACTTTAAAATAATATATATATATAAAATATATATTAAAAATATAAAATATTATTATATATATTTTCATATATATTTTATACAATATAATAATATATATATACACAAAATATAATTTATTATATATTTATATATATTTCATATATATAAATATTATTTATAAATTATATTATATACATATTATATTTATTATATATATATATTATATATAATATATAATTTTAATTATTTATAATTTTCACAATAAAATTATATATATATATATGACATATTATATATAAAAAATTAAAATATACATTATTATATACATATTATATATATTATATTTTTAAATATGTAATTATTTAAATAAAATATAAAAAATAATATATACTTTAACATATATTATTATTAAATAAATTATATATATATATATATAAAACCAAAAAACCAATAAAATTTTAAAATTAAAATAAAAAAAAATTAAATACAAAAAACAAAAAAAAAATAAAATAAAATATTATTATAAAAAAAAATATATTATATATATATTATAATATATTATATATATATTTATATTAATAATAATATTATATATTTATATTATATATATAATATATATGTATATAATATATTATAAAATATATATATATAAAAAAATATAAAATATAAAATATATAAAATATAAAAAATATATATATATATTATATAAAAATTTATATTATTATTACATATATATATATATATTATATTATAAAAAATATATTTTGAAACACATATATATATAAATATATATATTTATATATTATATGTTTTAAATATTATATTTTTAATTATATATAATATTATTATAATATATTATTTAAATATATTATTTTTATTATTATATATATAAAAAATATATATTTATATATAAAAAAAAATACATATATATATATAGATATATATAATTTTAAAATATATATATATAATATACACATTATATATATTATTATTATTTTAAAATATATATATTATATAATTATTATATATTTATATTTAATATTATAATATATAATATATATATATTATATTATATATATAATATATATTATTATATATATTTATTATTATTTATAATAAAATAATAATTTTATATAAAATTTTTATATACATTATTATATTTTAACATTATTTTAAAAATTATACAAATACATATTTTTATATACATATTATTTTAAAATATAAATTATTTTTAAAATTTTAAAAAATTATATATTACATTATATTATTAAAAATTTTAATTAATTTTAAAAAATAAAAATATTTAACTATAAAACAAAATTATATATATTACAAAAATAAAAATTTTAAAAATATATAAAAAATATATATACATATATATATTAATATTTAATATTATATTATTATATTATATATATATAATAAAATATTATATTATTATTTATATTATAATAATATTATTATATATTATATTATATATTATTTGTATATTTATTATTTTATATTTTATAATTATTGTATATATATATAATATATATGTATTATTTATATTATATATAATTTATATTTATTATAATACAATATATATTTTTAAATATATATTATATATATTTAAAATTATTACAAAACATATATATATTTTTAAAATTATTAAAAATATATTTAAAAAATATATATACATATATTTTAAATTTTAAAAAATATATATAAAAAATAAAATTATATATACATATTTTATATATATTTTTAAAAAAAATAAAAAAAATATTAAAATTAAAAATATAATAAAAATATATATATATATATATATATATATATATAATATATATATATATATTTTTTATATTTTATACATATATATATATAACAAAAATATATATATTTATTTAAAATATATATATAATATAAAAATTTTAATTTTTATATATATATTTTTATATAAAAATTATATGTAAAAAATATTATTAAAAATTATTGTTTAAATATTTTAAAAATATATGTATATATATATATATATTATTTTAAAAATTTTTTATTTTTAAAAAAAAATTTATTATTAAAATAAAATAAAATTATATTTATATAAAAATAAAATACACACATAAAAAATACATTATATATATATAAAATACAAAAAAATTTTGTATATATATATATAATTTATAAAACAACATATATTTATATAAAAATTATATATATATAATATATATATATATATTTTTAATATATATATATTTTATAAACATATATTATTTATATATATATAATATATATATTATTATTTTAAAAATATATATTATTATATAAAATATTTA